>NW_008348218.1:3146316-3156389 GCF_000622305.1 Nannospalax galili | reverse complement strand
CCTCCTCTTCCTCCTCCTCCTCCTCCTCCTCCTCTTCCTCCTCGTCCTCCTTATTCTGTCAAAGTACTTCAGTGCTTTCTTGAAGAAGGTAGATTTGTGGGAAAAAGTGCAGTAAAGAAACTGAACGAACCAACAAGGAAAAGTAATTTAACTGTTGTGATGACTAATTTAGCTGGTCTATTCAGGTAATGAGGTGCTCTGGATTAATTTTCCTGAAAGCAGAAGCATATCCCTTTACATCATTAAGCATTTGGTCTTCATAAATCTTGCAAGAAAATATTTCCTTGGTATATTTTACATACCTACTTCTCCTATTTTGGTAAATATTCTTGACTTATAGGACTTGAGCCATAGATCTTTTTGGTTTGGAGTTTAAAGAAATAGTGGGAGACTTCAGAAGGTAATATTGCTAAAAGATATCTTACTGTATGAATGTACTGCATTTTAGCAGACATTTGAATTGTTTCAGCTTTTTGGCTATTGTGACTAATGTACACAAGCTTTGTGTAGACTTAAGTTTTAATTTCACTTATGTGGTTATACTGGACTAGAGTTGACAAATTATAAGTGAATCCCTGTTTCCAGGTGACAGTTTCAAATGATATAGTTCCTTGTGATGCATTAGGCTTTTCTGATTTTCTTTATCCCTGCTAACACTTATTGTTGAATACTAGTCACTTATGTGCATGTTACTTTAAATCTTTCCTTTATTATGTGACTTGTTTTTATTTCATTTTATCTTTCTTCCCCCTCTTTTCCTTCTTCCTCTCATTCTCTCCTTCCAGCCTCCCTCTTCCTTCCTCTCTTCTTTCTTTCCTTCTTTTCTCCCTCCCCCATTTCCTTCCTTTCTTCCTTCACTTTCTTTCCTTCCTCTCTTCCTTCACTTTCTTTCCTTCCTTCCTTCCTTTCTTCTTTCTTTCTTTCTTTCTTTCTTTCTTTCTTTCTTTCTTTCTTTCTCTCTCTCTCTCTTTCTTTCTTTTTCTTTTCTTTCCTCCCTCCCTCCCTCCCTCCTTCCGTCCTTCCTTCTCTCCCTCCCTCTCTCTTTCTTTCTTTCTTTCTTCTTTTATTTATTTCATACATGGTTTTGTTACATAGCCCAAGCTGACTAGAACTTTCAAGTCTCCTGCCTCAGCCTTCCAAGTGCTAGGTTACAGGCATGTGTCACTAGTCTTGGCTCTTCACTTTCTTGGTGATTTCCTTTGCAATATAGTATTGTTTATTTCAATGATTTTATTCATTGATGTTCTTTCAATAATGTGTTCCAGATCTTTAAACCATATCCATGGCTTTTTGAAGCTTACCTTAGATCTTCTAGGCTATGCTTAAGGTGAATTGGTCAGTGATAGTATATGGTACCTTGTTTAAAGATAATAAAGGTTGATATTCAAAGTCTGTGGCCTGAAGTTACTCTAATTAAAACTTGTCAACAATTACTTTGAGGTTCTAAAGATCGTCATAGCCATGATCTGATATCTTCCTATGGTGCCTTTTTCTCCATTCTTCATAGCCTCTGCTTTCATCTGATGAACGTCGGTGTTTCATGTACTTTGTTGTGCTATGTGCTGTTTGGTATTATAATGTCTTCCTCCTTGGTTGTGGGGCCCATACCTGAGATTCTACAGCACAGCTTTGTGTTTAAAAATTTTTGTGCATTGCATTTTTGCTTATTCATTGAATACTTATTGTATATGTTTGCCTGTGTGTGTACCTGTGTGTGTGCATGAGCACATGCATGTGTCATGGTGTGCATGTGGAAATCAGAGGACAATGTGCCAGAGTCAGTTTTTTCATTCCACCATTTAGGTGTTGGGGATTGAACTTAGGTCATCGAACTTGGCACCAGGCACCTTTACCTGCTGATTTTACAGCAGGATGTGTGCCTAGCAGTTCATAAGCAGGAATGCTTCCACTGAAAGAAGATAAAATTACCATCATAGAATTTTACTTATGAGCATGCTGGCTGCCATGTGTGTAGGTAGAGGCCAGGCTTTGCTGAGGCCCCCTGTCTTGATGCTTCTGCACAGTTCTGCTGAGTCCTTTCATCTTTGCCTAAATCTGAAATGTCTTGTTTTCTTTTTCAGTTCTAGGTTTTCTAGCTGGTTGAATTGTCCCAGTTGTAGGAATACCTGGTTTCTACTTGGAGCTCTTATTTTCTTGAGCTTAGAGGGCATGCATTACTTATACATCAACGCTGGGCAGCACTGTGCATCTCTATGCAAATACAGTGTATGTCTAGTACCAGTTTATGTCAACTGCATTATTCCTAAAAGTGGTGGTAATACTTTACAATCCCAAAAGGGAACTGTCCTCAACAAATGGCTTCACAAATTTGCTTGATTCTATATCTATTACTAAGGTCAAAAATGAAGTGTCAGAATTCATTCAACTGCAAATACAGAAATTTAACACCAACTTTGGTGCTTTTGGTACAGCATCACTTCTTCAGAGTCATAAAGCTGAATTTTTATAATTCCAAGGAAAGGAAGGGTGCGATATTTGATTTATTAGACCTGGACTAACGTGTGGGCGGTCATTTATGTTTCCAAGGAGATCTGTTAACAATGCTATACTAACTTGCTACATCTCTAAGACTTATTCCCCTCTCAGCCTCCCATCTCTGATTGTAATGTGCAGTGTTCTGTTTCTTAGGAAAAGAATTCTGGGTATCAGATCGCAGTGGGTAAAAATTTTTAGAGTGAAGGGAAACTCTGAACATGAGGAGATCCTGTTGCTCCTGCTAAATATATACTATGTTCAAAATGAGCGTGGACAGTTCTAAGCTGCCTGAGGAGGGAGGATCCTGGCTTCCCCATAGGGGAAAAGACTTAGTATTTCAGTGTGAGAGGCTTCATCCCATTACTTCATTCCTTTGTTTCTTTGCTCCTTGCAGCTTTCTGTAGGGAACCCAGAGGCTAACCCCACTGTGATTCCTTCTTCCTCATTTTCCCACCTGTGCTTATGGGCTCATAAGCAGGATAATAGTCTTGGAAACTTCAACCAATTAGCAGCACCAGCTTGAAATAAATACAAATTAGAATGCCATCCAGATCCACTTAATCAGACACGCTGGGGACTTGACACAGCAGATCTTCATCGGGTGGTACAATTTACGGGGGTTTTGATGTATGTGCCCATTTAAGAAGTGGTACAGTGGTTAACAGCGAGATTCTGGGGTCATTTGCCAGATGTCAAATGTTAGCTCTGCCCTTAGGTAGCCACTACTTTTAGTCATCTAATTACCTATGTTATCTTTGGAAAAGATACTTTTCTTCTTAAAATTTTTGTTGCATATATTTGTTTGTTTATTTATATGTATGTGTGTATGTAAACTGTGTGGGCATATGTACACCATGGCACGTCTGTGAGGTCAGAGGACAAATTCCTGGAATTAGTGCTTTCTTTCCACCATATGAATCCTAGGGATCAAACTCTGGTCATCAGGCTTGGTGGCAAGTGCTTCAATCCACTGAGTCATGTTGGTCACCTTTCTCTTTACAGTTTAGTTTTCTGTTCTGGTGACTTATGGAATGGAATGGTAATTACTTCAGAAGGAAGTTGAGAGGAATAAAGAAGGTATTGCACATGGAGCACATCAGGACATGTCTGGCATAGACCACCATCCATAAATGGCCACCATTGAGGTTGTTGAAAGGCTTTGACCCTTGTCATTACCTGCTCAGGTCTCAATAACCTTCTACTGCATATGCCTGACAAGTTGGCATTTCACTACTCGTTTCTAACCCTAAATGTCTGTTGTGGACTCCATTTTCAACAGCATGGAAATGAGACTAATTTCACGCCCAAATCCCTAGATGAACAGTGTTTGAAATTGTGCTTAGGGTTTTTGTTTTCTGCAGCTACCCAGTTTTATATCTAGGCCAGAATATCTCTTTTGATAGGAATTTAATATTTAAAGCCTTTGTTTAAGGAAGGATGTCTGAATGCATGTTGAAATTCCAAATAAGCGTTATTTCCTGCATGCTGTGGTGTGAATATGTCCTCTAGAAGTTCATGGATTTGAAATATAAGCTCCAAATTTATATGCAGATGGTATTCAGAGGTGGGGCCTATGGGCATGTGATGGTTTGAATGATAATGTCCCCTATAGGCGCCAAGTGTTTGGACATTTTGTCCCCAGATGAAGGTGCTGTTTTGGGAGGTTTTAGAAGGTGTGGCTATCCTGGAGGAAGCACGTCACTGGGGGGTGGGTTTACAGAGTTCTTAAGCCTTGCCAGATCTCCAGGCGGTCTCTTGCTTCCTGTACCTGCTGGAAGATGTAGAGCTTAACTTCTGCTCCTCTTCTCCAGCCACCTCTGCCACCATGCTTCCCCACCAAGACAGACTGTAATTCCCCTGGAACCGTAAGCTCAAATAAACTCTTCCTTCTATAAATTGCTTGGGTCAGTGTTTCTATCACAGCGACAGAAAAGTGACTAATACAGGGAGGAAATTAAGGGTAAATGAGACCATAAAGGCAGGGCCCCTATGCTGGGAAGACTGGCTTTATAAGAAGGTGAAGAGAGATTTGAGCTTATGCTCTCCTGCCCTGTTACCATGTAGTGCCCTCAATCTTATGAGGAGCAGGCAGAGGCTTTTACTCTGTGCTGTTGCTTGCCTACCGAACTGTAAGAAATAAATTCCTTGGGGCTGGAGAGATGGCTCAGTGGTTAAGAACACTGACTGTTCTTGCAGAGGAGCTGGGTTTGAGTCCCAGCTCCCACATGGTAACTAACAACTGTCTGTAACTACAGTCCAGGGGACCTGACAGCCTCTTCTCTCCTCTGTGGGTATTCCACAACACGAGTGCACTTATGCACATGCAGGCACTAGACTCATACCCATAAAATAAAAATTAAAAACAAAAGAAATCCTGCCCTCCCTCCCTCTGTTCCTTCCTTTTTCACATTTTTTTTTTCTTTCAGGACAGAGTCTATGCAGCTGGCTGGTCTTGAATTCGAAATCCTCCTGCCTCAGCTTCCCAAGTCACAGGATTATAGGTATGCATCACCATACACAGGTAAAATTTCTTTTCTTTATAAAGTACCTACTCAGATATTCTGTTTTAGCAACACAGAATACAGTAAATCACTGTCTCAATTTACTTGCTATGTCAAAAAATTTCAGCGTTTTATACTAATCTATATTCAGTTATAGTGAGCACCAATCCCTACATCAGAATCTGTGGATACCAACATGGGTACGAGTAGGCTCTCTAGCTCTATAGATTCACCTGTGGCTTTTCTCTTCTGAGATTAGACTTGCTTCACTGTCAGAGTCTATTGTTTATCAGAAATGACATCACCATCTTCTATACTTCCATGAAGAGTTTTAGTTTATTGAATTTTTTTCCAGAGGTATTGTAGGAATAGGTACTTGATAATTTGTGTGACTCTATAACTTTGACTACAATCTCTTTGTTATCCTCACTCAGAAACCATTGTGCATCACTCCAATCTTGCAATATGTTTTGCTTTTATTTGTCAGATCAGCTTAGCATATTTGGATCGCTCACCTCAGAAAACAGTTTATATTTATATATCCTGTCCCATATAATATGTTAGCATTTTGATTTATTCTCTTTCTTATCTTTAATTCATCCTTGTACTTATATTTATAAGTGCATCTGATTCTTTGGTTGGCTTTCTGTCAATGGTAAATTAAAAGAAAAAGATACATTAAGAAAAACCAAAGCCGAAATCAACAATTAGAAAATCTTTTTAATTGATACATATATATCTATATCTATCTATCTATCTATCTATCTATATATTTAGCAACCTTTAGACTTCCATGCCTTTTATGAATGCCACCTGACCTCACTAGCTCATAGGTCAACATTTTTCCATCTGTGTTTCCTTTTAGCCTGAAATCAGTGTCCCATGGTCAAGTTGGCACAGCAAAGGCTACATACTTATGCATACTTAGGTTGTGCCCCTCTTCACCCCAACCCCTAATTCATAAGTCAAGGTAACATTGAAAAGTCTCTGAGATGTCCTATATAGAGAAACCGATTAACTTGGCTTGACCTTTTTCATTACTCTGACTCAACACTTATTAACATCCCATGAATTACTGTTTCATAAAACACCTTTGTGACCATTGAATTTAATTGCTTTCTTGCTCTTATTTGGCTTAGCTTTATATTTTTAGTTGTACTTTTCACTCTTTACCTCTTTACTTTTTTACTCTAAACCAATTGCTTCTGTTTTATTTCTGCATATTTATTTTGACAGGTCTGTGTGACCTATGTTGAATATTTCTAATGTAACTCACATTGAACAAAGGAACCATGTTAATCCCTCCCCTTTCTCTATTCTACTTTTATAGAAATAGTTATTTATTTTGTATATGTGTATGTGAGTGAATGTTTATGAGTGCATATGTGAATGTGGGTGCCTGTGGATGTGTGGATTACATACATGACCAGGCCAGAAGTAAACCTTAGGTATAGTTTCTCAGGTGTCGTCCAGCTCGATTTATGAGAAATCTCTCACTAGCCTGGAGCTTGCAAGTAGGATAAGTTGTTTTGCCAGAGAGCTCAATGGATCATCCAGTCTCTGCTTCCTCAAAGCTCAGATTACAAAAACATATTACCATGCTAGGCTTAAAAAATGGGTTTTGGGGCTCAAACTGAAGTCTTTGCACTTGCTAGGTAATAGCTCTCAATAAGCTATCTTTCTAGTCCTTAGAATGGCTGTTTTAATGTTTGGTAAGAATGCTGCTTTGATGGTGCTAATGTTTATAATTCTTTCAACTGTTTATGCTTTTCATGCCATAGTTCATAGGAGATGTTTAAGCTTCACTGCTTTGGATAAGAATACATAACTGAAATTATGCACTAGCATTCCCATCTCCCAGCTAACCTGCTCAGGAATTATTTTTCCTTTTTCAGTTTTGTAGCACACTTTATACCACCTCACAACACTCTCTGTCTCTGCACTTGCTCTTTCTTCTGCTTCAAGGCTCTCGTCCCAGATATCTATCTACACGTGTCTATCTTTCTCGCCTCTCTCAGGTCTCCTCTCAAATGTCATCTTCATGGAGTTCTTTACTGATTTTACATTTAATTATTTTTTGATGCATTTCAAAACATCTGAACACCCCACAGTAATACTGTTTTTTCTATTCTTTCAGCCATTTGTATTTTTTTGTGTTTATCGAATGTGCTTATCATAATACATTATGCATTTTAGTGATTCCCTTTGTTTATTCTTGCTTAACAGAAAGTAATTGCCCTGTGGGCATGGACTTTTGTTTGCTATGTTCTAAAATAGTAGGACATGTTTTCAGTTCTCAATACATTTTTGATTGAATTAATAAATTAACAATCTCAGCAGATTCACAAAATTCATTCTGTAAAGTTAAAACTACACTGATGATGCAAAAATCAGCCAAATATGTGCAAACATGTAATGCTGAAGCATTTAAAGCATCATTTTCTCTTTTGTTTTCTTTGTGAGACAGGGTCCTGCTACAGAGCCAGGCTGGCCTGGAATTTACTTTGTAGCCCAAGTTGACTTTTAGCAGACTCCCCTCCTGCCTGAGTCTCTTGAAGACTGTACCATTATGTCCAACTCAAAAACTTTCCTTTATAAGACCAGAAAGAAGACAAGATATCCTTCAGCCTTAATAAGACTACTCTATGTCACTGTATAGGAAGTCTAGATTAAAAAAAAAATAACAGATGAAAGACCAGTAAGAATTTTTAGCATTGGAGAATCGCCCATCACGGCAGAAATTTGGTCTCTGTAGGAAAGGAAATAATTATATTATATTGACCTATAATTCCAGCTACTTGGAAGACTGAGGTAGGAGGATTTTAAGTCCAAGGATTATGTGGGCTACAGAGCAAGTTCAAGATTAGCCTAGGCAGCTTAGTGATACCTTGTTTGAAAATATAAAGTAAAAAGAGGGCAAGGGATATAGCTTAATATTAGAACACTGGCCATGTTAAAAAAAAAAAAAACCAAAACAACACTACATATTTTTTTTTAATTTTAACTTTCAGTTTGAAAAATCTTTAGGCATGCAGAAAGTTGAGGAAATAGAAGATCTGAAGATACATGGGACCTCTCTTTCCCCAACCTTCTGAGTGCCTAATTTTTTTCAAACTGTAAGTTAAAATTGCTGTTGTTTTCTCATAGCTGAGATACTAGTCTTCTATGAAACCACAGGGCTTCATCTCAAAAACACCACAGGGAATGAAGAAAAGAAACAGCTTGCAAACAGATGCAATGTAAGGCTCAAAACACACAAGATAAACAGTATATTATTTTGAGACACAATTGTGTTAAAATTAAAGAAGAGCAAACCAATGATTAGGAAAAGAGAAGTGACCATCATGCTTACCTCAGAGTCGCCCCTAATTCGGTGTTTTCCTTCAGGGGTTCCATCAGGTCCTCAGTGACTACTGGAGACATCTCTCATGCTTGGAGCAGAGAGATTAGAAAAGGAACCCTTTTGGTATATGGGAGAATGAATGTTCTTGAAGAGACCTGACTTCAGGAGAAAGAGTTTCCTAAGTGAACAGATAAATCCTGGTACCCCTCAACAATGGAACATTTAATTCACTGCTAAGAAGAAATGGATTACCATGTCATGAAAAGACATAGAAATACCTTAAGTGCATATTACTAAGCGACCGAGGCCAGGTTAACCAGGCCACATACTGTTGCAGTCTTCTGGAACAGGTAGACCTATGGAGTCAATAAAACGATGAGTGGTTCTTAACCTGAAACCTTTATCAGCTTAAAAGCTCTGATTTTCAGTTTATTGAAAAGAATAAATGAAGTTAGAGTTCAGTGGATTAAACATTTATGATCCAGAATGTAATTATGGAGCATCTAAGAGGAAGTTAGGCTCTAGTTTACATTCTGATCTGCCTCTAACTTTGGGTAATTAGTGACCAGGGTGCTTAATGAGTGGTCTCGGGACTAGCAGCATTCATTCCACTTCAGTATCTGTAAGAAATTTAAAAGTTTTTGTGTCTCTCGAAACTTTTGAGAGTGGAGATGCTGTGATTTAAACATCTATGACTCCTCCAAAATTCACAGTGGATGTTATTCCCCAACACAGCAGTACTGAAGTGGGGCTTTGGGAGGTAATTAGGCAATGAGGCGCTGTCCTCATGGATGGAATTAATGCTGTATGGAAGGAGAGCACTAGCTTGGATGGTCTTTGTCCTTTATTTAGTTTCCCTCCCTGTTGCTGTGATAAAATACCCTGACAAAAGCAGCCCAAGGGGACAAGGTTTATTTGGTTCATAATCAGGTTTCAGTCCACTGTTGCAGGAAAGTCAGGGCGGCAGAATCAGGGAGTGATGAATGGGCTCGAGACCCAGTGCTCAGCCGGCTTCCTCACCCTTATCTCGTCCATGGTCCGGTCCCCTGCTTAGGAAACGGTGTCAGCCAGAGGGGGCAAAGGGGTGAGCCTTTCTGCTACTTATGATAATCCCCTACAGATGTGTCCGGTCTTTTACCAGGTGATTCTAGATTGTGCCGACAAAACTATTTCTCCCATCTGTTTCTTCTCTATGTAAAGACTCAGCAATATGGTACCGTTTCCGAGTCAGAGAGCAGTTCTCATCAGATACTGGTTCTTTTGGCCTGATTGTACACTTCTCAGCTTCTAGAACTCTGAGAAATGTGTTTGTATTTTCACAAAGTATCCGGTCTCAAGCATTTTGCTACAGCAGCAGGAACAGAATAAGACAGTGGTCTGGCAATCTGTGTTTAGCACAAGCCCTCTGGATGATTATGATGTATACAGACTTTTGAGAACCATTGTTAGAATCCCCCTCCCATCGTCTTTAAGTAGGTTGAAACCAGATCCATTTTTCCCTATAGGTGCTGTACAATCACCATTGTGCAAGTAATTTTGGGTAACATAAGAACATTTTAAATTTCATTAATTGTATTTTATTTTAAAGTTTATTAAAAATGTAGCCTATCAAATAGTTCAGTTGTATTATTACTTCATATATGGCTAAGCTTTGAAACAAAAAATAAGTCATCAATTTAAATTTGAGATATGTGGAAATTGTAAGTCAAATTTATAAAATGATATGGGAATAT
>NW_008348218.1:3132916-3146194 GCF_000622305.1 Nannospalax galili | reverse complement strand
ATTGTAAGTCAAATCTATAAAATGATATGGGAATATCCTAAGAGTCAGGGAATCAGTTTTCATGTACTGAAGTTTCTGCAACTCTGAAGTGGGTGAATATCTGAAATTATATGTTAAATATTATATAAACATATATAAACATATAAATGTGTTTTCTATTCTAAAATTATACGCCCTCAAACTTTTTGTTTTATAAGCAGATTGGCCTCCTTAATTTTACTTTAAAAATTCACCTAACATTAATAAGCTCATAATATTTGTGCTGGGAGATGAGATGGTCTGTTATTGTGCTTTTGTGTCTGGGGATACTTACTGCAGACTCAAATTTAACCGTGGATACTGTGGATAATTCTCATGCAAATTATCACAATTAAATACATGAAGGAGAAATCTGTTTTGAAAGACTGTTTAATTTTAGGCCCAATTTTTTCCTTTCACTCTTTGTATTTATAGTGAAATAGGCAGATGTTTGTGTAAATGGAAATGAAGTGACACTTGGGGACAGTAACACATGTATTTTGGTAATTAGGGGGTTTATGCTTTATAAAATTTTGCACAATATAAATAGTTGCAAAATAGCTGGCCTTCTAAACTGACATTTAAATTGGTTTATTGAGACATGATTCATACATCATACAGCCCCTTACTGTAGTTCAGTGATTTTCTCTCATTCACTAATGTATAATTATCACTGTAACTGTTGAACATTTCTATTCTTTCAAAAAGAAGCCTCATACCATTATCAGTTGCTCCCCATGCTAGCCTCCGTCTGCCTCCAGCCACTTATTTATTATTTGGCTCCACAGATTTATCTGCTGTAGAGACTCTACATACACAGAGTAGTGATCTGTACATAGCCTTTGTGACTGGTTTTCTTGACTTCACATTACTCTAAAGTCCAGTCATTTTGTAGCAGGTGTCATTATGTTATTCCTTTTGATTTAAGGATAGCATTCCATTGTATCTATTTGTTTGGTTTATCAATTTTTCAGTTGGTTGTTTCTAGATTTTAATTGAATTTTCATATAAATAATGGTGCTCTTAATGTTTATAGATAAATTTCATGGTAACATATTTTCATTTCTAGGGCTGGAATTGCTGCCAACTATATTTAGCAATGAGGACCTGACTGGGTAATGAAGCACTCTATTCGATATAAAATTATGATATTTTAGGACTAACTAGACTTCTATTTTAATTTTTAATAAAGTATCCATCTTGCTTGTCAAAAGTTTTACATAAAATACCTCTCACAAATAATGCTTGGCAACAAAATCATTAAAATACATGGTTTGAACCAAACTGTGTACAAACCTCTACTCCACACCGCAATTTATCATCATTTATCAAAATTGTCACATTCTTCTGTGACATATTTCATTTTTGGAGCATTTATTATTGCCTGTGCCATTTAGCATTAAAAAAAGGCATGGGCTCTGCTTCCAGATCTGATGACATTTATGTTCGTATGTCTGTGTATTGGCTTTTACACATAAAGTCTATGTTGTTGACAAAGTGATGGCAGTTTTCTTACTTAAAAATTCTCATTTCAACAATAATAAGAGTCTATTCTGAAATAAAAACATAATATTTTGTGTCTATTTGCATCTCACATTTTATATTTTGCTGTGCTAGTCTACGTATTGCTAAGGAAGAAATACTCATTAATGAGCTTTTATTTCTAATACATGTTTTGTTTGTTTGTTTTCTGAGACAAGGTCTCCCTGTAGCCCCAGCTGGCCTGGAACTTGCTATGTAGACCAGGCTGGCCACAATCTCACTAAGATCTGCCTGCTTCTGCCTTCTAAGTGCTGGATTGAAAGGTGTGCATCAGCAAGCCAGGCATGTTCAGTAAATTTTTAATATTTGACTTTGTCTTACTTTGTCTCAATGTTTCTTAAAGTCTTTTGTGCTAAATTGACTATCTTTAGACTTATTTTTAGGGAAGGTCTTCAGAATGTTTACTTTTATATCTACTTACCAAATTATAGTACTATCTTTAAAATACTTTATTTTTTTAATGTGTATGAATTTTTTGTCTGCATGTATGTAGGTACACCACGTGTGTGTACTGCCCACAGAGGCTGGAAGAGGGTGTCAGATTCCCTGGAACTGGGCTTCTGGATGGTTGTTAGCAGTCATGTGCGTGCTGGGACTCGAAACAAGATCCTTTGGAAGATTAGCAGGCGTTCTTAATTGCTGAGCCATCTCTCTAGCCTCCAAGTATAGTACTTCTTATTAGAAAGAAATCATTCTAAATTTGAGAAAGCCAACTAAATGCAGCAATAACTTGAGTATCAGAGAGCAGTGAATGTAGAAAAAGAGATGCTCCTCAGGGAAGAGAAAACAAAAATGCCTGTTTGTCTTGAATGCAGTAGATTTGTTTATTGAGAGAGAACGTTCCCCCTTCCCTTACCTCTTCTGAACAACATAAAAGAATAGTGAGACAACACAGAAATTTAGTGTTCTTTAAACAAATAATATGTATCTTCATTTTCGGAGAGAATTATATGACTGTGCAGGTAGATCATCTGAAATCACCTTGGCTGTATTTGTGGTAAAGAGGATGTGTCCTACACGTGACAGAACAAGGCAGTTTTGCCGCTTGGGAGATAGATACTGTGACAGGGTTTAGTGTCTATGGGAACAACACCACAGAAGAGAGTAAAGAACCAGGGTTGGCTGGAGGGATGAGGCAAAGTATTCATTCAGACAACCATAAAGGGAGCTTGAGAGCAGAAATGGTTTATGAGCACAAGGTTCTTTAGTACCATTGCCTCCATCTGTCAGTGGTGAGGAGCCCTGTTCTGGCCCAGTGTTTTGTTCAATTCAGACAGTTCACCTTTTAGAGTCCTCACACTTCGGACTGTCCATTGACAACTCTTCCATTGGCTGGACCAAGAAGTTCTCCCTTGAGTATTTGTTTTGGTGATGCTTCTCCTTATGTCAACCATGCTGCACTTGTCAGTATTTCCTTAATATTAACAAAATCTTTATAAAACAGTTTTTCTTTAAAAAAGTAGTAATACTTATCTACATAATTAGACATAAATGTATATTCAGTGTAGCAATGGCTAAATCCATTATTTTACAGCTTTAAATAGGAGACAATTCATGTTGGGATTTGAATGCTGAAATGCCTCCAAAGTTCATAGATGAAAACCTTTCTCTCAAGGTGATGGTATTATGAAGTAAGGGCCTGGGAAATGATTTGATCATGAGGACAGAAGTCCCATGAATGGGATAAATTCATTTATACTATAACAGAGGCCTGAGGGAGCTTTTTTTGTATCTCCCATCAAATGAAGATGCAATGTGAAAGCCATCTGTGAGGAGGTCTCCCCCCACTGAATCTGCTGACATCTTGTTCTTGGATGTCCCCGAACTATAGGAAATACAGTTTGTCTGTCTATAAGCTATCTGGTCAGTTGTATTTTGATGTAACATCCCAAATGGACTAAGTCAAAATGGCATCAAAACAGCACGATAGCATATATACTGAAAATGAAATAAACCTGAAGTATCAGAATGGAAATGTCAGGTTTCAAAACACACACATTATATTACGATTGTATTTTTATTTACACAAAGCTGTACAGATGCCTGCTGACCATATGCAGAAACATATTCATCAAAGTTTTAATATTCTAAAGACTGGAGGAAGAGAAGACTGATGATTTTCACTTTGTATTTTTTTTATATTATTTGAAATCACAATGAATTTGAAGTAGCTATGTGCTCGTTAGATATGTCAGCTTGCTACTCTTGATGTAACACTCACTGCACATTGTGCTTAAAACAATGGAAATCTGTTATGTTATAGTTCTGGGGGTCAGAAGACTGAAGATAATTCTTGCTGTTCTGAAATCAAAGGGCCCCTCCTTTCTGGAGTGTCTAGGGAATAATTTATTTTAGCCTTTTCTGGCTCTAAAAGTACCTGAATTCCTTGTTTTATGTCCTCCTTTCTTCCAAGTCAGGAGAGTGGTACCCTCAAGTCTCAGTCTCTCTCCTCTACCTGTCGGCCCCCATTCCACACCTCCTTTTCCACTGAGAGAAATCTTGTGATTACGTTGGGCCCACTTAGTATGAGATAATTTCCTTATCTTAAAGGTATGTGATTAGCAATTTTAATTCCATTTGCAACCTTACCTTCTGCTTTCCTGAAGCATGCATTCACAGGTTCCTGGGATTAGAACTTGAATATCTGTGGTGGCCACTCTTCTGTTCTAACAGATGAGTCAAGCAGCTACTCTCTCTCAGTCTTTATGTTAATGTTTTCTATTAAGATGGTATCATGTGGATGGGAAAAGAGGAAAAATTAGGGCTAAATAGTCTAATTTATTGCATCATTATTGTTCTTTAATTTCAATAGTATTTTTAATTTAATCCAGTAAGAAAAGAAGAGCCATTTCATTAGAGAAAAAAATGTTCGAACCTGTGCATCACTTCTTGCTTCGCTTTTCCATGCTGGTGTCTATGGGGCTGGATTCTTCTTATAGAAAGGACATTCCTTTTTCTTTTCTTTCCTTGTTTCTCTCTAACTTCTCTGGGACATCCTCAAGGATGGGGGCTATGATTTTTAAAAGTGTTTTGAATTATTTTTAGTTTTAATTATGTGTATATGTACATACCTCTGTGTGGGTACATGTGAGTGCAGGGACCCAAGGAAGCCAGAAGCATTGGTTTCCTCAGGAGTTGGAATTATAGGCAGTTATGAGCTAACATGGTTCCTGGGAATTGAACCTGGGTCCTCTGGAGAAGTACATGCTCATAACCACCGAGCCATCTCCACATCCTATTTTTTTTCTTCCTCTTCAATTTATGAATGCATTCAACAAACAGTTATTGGGCACCTATCTTATACTTAATATTTTTTGGAATAGAACATTTGAAATGTATCAACAGACAATAAATAAATAAATATTTCAGTTTAATAGTTGGGGAAGATAGCCCATATATGGAGTGGAAATTTGTAGAACTGGCAAAGAAGGTGTGAGTGCCAGGATCAGGGATTGTCTGCACTATTGCAAAGTTTATCAGAGTAAGACTGATTAGGAAGCTGATAGTTGAGTAGAGACTTGGAGGAATTATGCCATTAACCATGAGTTTCAGTAGGCTTCTGTAGGAAGCTATATCTTAGTAAAGACTTGGAGAATGCTAGTCACGTGACTAACTGGTAAATTGTGTTGGAGACAGAAGGAACATCCATTACAAAGTTGTTAAGGCAAGAAAATTCTAATACTTCTCAGAGAACACGTGTGCATGCTTTTGGCCATGATGGTGAATATAGACTGAAGGGAGGACTGTTAGTGTGGAAGCAGGGACAGCATGCCATTGAAGTGATCCAAGAGAAAGGTGATGTGACTTGGAAAAGTGTGGTATTCATGAAATGTTATGAAGTCATCATAGTTCATGTATGCTGTCCTTTAAGACAGGGCCAGTAGTTTGCTGACAGATTGGCTGTGGGGGTGTTATACAAGAATCAAAGAGGAGTTCAAGGTTTTCAGTATGATTAAATAGTATGGTTAAGTTACCATCAGCTGAGATGGAGAAGGCTGCTGGAGGAGCAGGAGTGGTTTGGAAGACCTGGAGCTATTGTTGAGTCTAGTGAAAATGAGAGGTTCTGTTAAGTCTTTGAGTGGCAGATTGTAAGTATCTTCTTAGGATTGAAGAGCCTTAGGCCAAAGCCATCAGTGAAATGTGTCTGAAGGGTTGAAACTAAATTGGAAAGAGCATTTAAACAAGCTCATCTAAACTAGAAACTTCAGAATTTCATGAGAGTTTTAAGAGTCTTTGAAAGTATAAACTAGGTTGGAGTATTAACGGAACCTATTGAATATTTAACCTCAAGGAAATAATGCCATGTCAAGTTACTATTTCATGGTGTGGTTTATTTTGTGTACGGGCCTCAGGAGGGCCTTAGTCAGTCTCTAGGTAAAAGCCTGTAGTGTCCAGCATCACTGTTCCATGCAGCCTGTAGTGTCCAGCATGGCTGCCCCATGCAGCCTGCAGTGTCCAGCATGGCTTTCCCATGCAGCTTGTAGTGTCCAGCATGGCTTTCCCATGCAGCCTGCAGTGTCCAGCATGGCTGCCCCATGCTGCCTGTTGTGTCCAACGTGGCTGCCCCATGCAGCCTGCAGTGTCCAATGTGGCTGCCCCATGCTGCCTGCAGTGTCCAGCATGGCTGCCCCACACAGCAGCGCCTCTGTGCTATTTCTTCAGTCTTTGTTGTCAAGCCTCCTTTCTCTGTCTACAGAGTGATTCCAAATCTCTTGGAAAATATGAAAAAGCTTGCCTTCCATCTTCTTGTCTGAGCCATTGGGGGTTCCTTGATGTGCAAGATGTAAGTTCTGTAATCTTTAGTCTGCAGATGGTAAATAGAGAAAACTTTTAGAATAGAATTTGACCCAAATAAATACAGGGCCCAACCTTCTACCACCACAAGGAATTAAAATGCATATTTTTAATTAAATCAGAGAAAACCTGCTTACAAATGGGAGTACAAAAGTTATTGCTGTTGTTTATTGTGCTGTCTGCTACAGACCCTCATTTTAAGGCTTTATTTTCTTTCTGAAATGCAGTAAAAAAGAATGTCTCATATCATAGCAACCCCCTTGAAATGAGGCATATGCTGTTTCTGAGACTCACAATATGCCTCTGATACTGTATTTGTTCATAAACATGTTTATTGTGGGTGCTGTCTGAAGCAGGGGCTGTTTTTCTACAGAAGTCTTCATTTGAATGTATTACCTTATGCTTCCTCTTGTGGAAAAATGAGGTCTTTCAACCATGTGGGGATGCTTCATATTTTCAGGGATTGATGCCATAGTTGGAGGCTAGTGTGTGTCTTAAAAAAACAATTAATTAATCATTTATTTATTTAATTTAACATATATTAGTATTTTGCCTGCATGTATGTGGGTACACCATGTGTGTGCAATGCCCATGGAGCCCACAAGAGAGCATTGGATCCCCTAGAACTGGAGTTATTGGTGATTGTGTGGTACCATGTGGGTGCTTGGAACCAAACTTGGGTCCTCTGTAGATTAGTCAGTGCTTGTAAATGCTGAGCTGTCCCTGCAGCCCTGATTCATGTCTTGATGACTTATTACAATACGAGTCTGTATTCTGAGGTTGGGGGGATGGAATATAAAGAAACAGGCAGTCTGAGTCCATAATGGCACCTTATTTATAAACCACTTGTTTCCTGTCTTAAAATTCAGTGTGTCAGAATGGCATCTGGGGTGCTGTTTGGCCTGTGTTCAGCACCTTCTGGGTGTACTACTGAATGTTTGGTGACTTTGTTCTTCATACTACTCTGATTCTAGAGAACTTTGTGATGTTCTTTTGATGTGACATAGTGTCATTCTGATAACCACTGAGTACCAGATATACAGGCATTATTTCACTAGAGAAGATCATAAGGGAAAGGGAGGGGCTGCATCTGGAGATGCAGAGTGAGAGGAGATGCTGAATTGCATAAAGAAGGCCCATGAGGAGACAGGCATTCTGTAGACATGATCTTGTCATCTGGCACAGCTGGCTTTTTGTTATAGGAGTTCCAGGTGGGTCTGTGAAAACAATGGCCTGGAGCCAGCAGAGACTGGCAACTTTTGCTGTGGTCTAACATGGGTCTTTTCCAATTAGAAGCCTGTTAAAAAAGATGTCAACCGTGACTTCCTTGATTCTCTTTTAAGAGAACAGTCCAAGTGTTGGAATATTTTTAAGAAATGTTTGCTTCTGTGCTTTTGATAGCATTCTTGGTTGTTTCTTTGATTTCTTATTTAGGGAAATGTTTGAGAATCTTATTATTTGAAGTTAATAACAAATAAATATAAGTTGCAATTATTTCAGAAGAATAATACCATGATAATCTGCCAGAAATTACAAAAAAAAAGAATCTTAACCATGTAGAGTTGGAAGGGCCCAAGTTCTTGATTGTATAGAAAACCCAAGGCCTTTTCATGCAGTGCTTTATGCTTCTAACCCTGAGCTACATCCTAGCCCTATTCCTAGCTTAGATCCTACAGATCTATCTTTCTACCTATCTTCCTTCCTTCCTTCCTTCCTTCCTTCCTTCCTTCCTTCCTTCCTTCCTTCCTTCCTTCCTTCCTTTTTCTCTCTCTTCTTTCTTTCTGTATTTTTATTTCACTTTTTTATTGAGCTTTTAAAATTTCATACATTTCCCACTTAAATCCAGACCTTCCTCCCCCATCCATGCCTCCCCCATCCCCCTGGTGAACTCTATGCACTCTGCCACACATGCTGAGACTTATTCATTCAGGTGTTTGTACCCAAATGTCATTTGAGACTGGGTCTCCCTATAGCTCCCAGCTGACCTGGAACTCACTCTAGACCAGGCTGGCCTTGATCTCACAGAGATCCAAGAATGCTAGGATTAAAGGCATGTGCCACCTGCTCCAGCTCTGACTCATTATCTAATCTCCTTGGTTTTTCAGTGGTAAAAGATTACTTGATTAACAACTTTAAAAATTAAAAGATAGCTTAGCCTTTCAAAATATTAGGTTTTTATGTGCTTACTATGTGCTAAGGTATCTGTTGGTTCAGAGGGTGTATTGGTATAGTAGAGAGAGGAAAACCAGGCCTTACTGAATTTTACAGGTTAAAGGGAAGAGGTTTAGAGACCTGCAAAGCACATGCTCCCAGTGTCAGACTTGACATCACACTTGGTATTTGAGGAGGAAGAGAAATGAACAGGACACCCAATAGATCACTGAATTTTAACAGTAGTTCCATAAAGTAGCTCCAATTTTTACTGTTCATGATGGGAAAAAATTTGTGTTCTTGAAGGTCCATGTTTAAATAAGTCTTATTAAATAGGCCAGTAATAAACTTAAATGTAGAGCAGTCACGCATCTTTCCCAACAGCATTAGCAAGATAATGTCAGAGCTCAGACAAGAACTATTCTTGCCTCTAGTCTAGACTCCGTGGAGGATGCAGACATGTGCATGCATGACAGAGAGGAAGGGTACACAGTTTGCATATTCCCTACTTACTAATATAAAGACTGTTGTACACAGTGTAGATAATAACAGTGAAGTCAGGGCTCCTAGTTAAGCATTTAGCTATGAATATTTATGGGTATACTTGATTTTCCATATAGATTGACTCTAAGCTGTAGATTTAGGGTATTAAATAACAGGATCCAACTCTATGAAGTTCTCTTTGGTAAGCTATTGGTGTTGAGACATATTCAAGCCGTAATTCAAGGCCATTCATCCAAACTTTAGAGTGCTCTAAAGTAGAAGTTGTGTCATCTCATCTAACGCGTGGGTTGTGTGGGAAGATTTTCCTCTGAAAATCGAATCACTGGAGACCCATACTCCTATAACTGTATTTGAAACCTTTATCTGACAAGTTTTTGGTAGTCTTAATTTCTTTTTCAAAGAAAACATCTGTTGTATTTGTAGTCTATTTGTGTGTGGGTTATGCATCTTAATTAGTAAAGCTATAAAAACTCTCAGGATTTTGAAGAAACTGTGGGCCTAGCTAAAGAAATGAATATTTCTTACTCCCTCTAGTCAATTTCAAGTCAGTTTCTGTCCCAAATTCTCTATAGACTAACTTCCATATATTTGAAATATATAGTTATGTATATCTGTATGTATCCCCTTAAGTAGTGTTGATAGGGAATTGCTTTGAAGAGTCCTATTTTGATTGGAGAGGTAGGTAAGATGAGTCTTTAATCCAGAGGAGTTAATTTCAGAGGCCTCTCTCTCATTTCTTTTTCGGTCTCTCTTCATATAATTTCAGTTTTTCAGCGTCCTTAATTCAGTAGAAGTGATATTAGACTCCTCACTTATGGGTTTGCAGAAGCATTAACCGATCATACCTATGACCTTTCTGTAATTTATTTTTATTTCAAATTTGCCATAATGTGTATACTAGAAAAATACAGGACAAATGCCTATTCTCTTGAAGGTCAAATTAAATTCCTTTTTCTCCATTGTGCAGTGGTATGCCCATTAGAGTAATGGGAAAAGTTCTAAGATTTTTGCATGGCAAGCAGACTTTTTATCATAGAAAGCCCCAGATAAGATATGTATTGACGTTGTTGCCACAATTTTTTTGGCCAGGACAATTCTAGGTATTAAAAGCTAGAATTCACTATTTTAGACAGATTTAATGTGGTTATGTTTTCTCCCCCAGTATCTCCTGGCTTCTTTGCATCAGTGTTTCTTTCCTAAACACAAGTTCTGTTTGCTTTTTGCCCTTGCAGCTGTGTTATAAAGCAGGCAAGCTCAAGCTGACACAGTTTCTCATGTGACAAGGACCAATTGTGATTTATGACTATTTTCAGGATGCTAGTGATGTGGGAAAGGGTGCATTTTTATCCAGGAAGGCTACATCTTTTCACTTGTTGATAAAACCATGTTAAAAATCTCTATCAGGGTCAAAAAGAAGATGATTCATCACAATTTTCTTTCAATGCAGAGCCCTTTGACTAACTGTGAGATGTTCATCAAAAGGTTGTATGATCAAGTCACCTTCCTAATGTAAGGAACTATGCTGTCTGAAGAAAAATATTTTATGAAAATCTTGATGAGCAAAATTAGAAATATAAAATATAGGATGCAAATATGGTTCTTTTCTGCTTTAGTTGAGTAACAATTGTAAACGATATCATTATTTGGGAAATAGTCTGCTATTACATCAAAATCTTAAAAAAATTCATGTTATCTGAAAAATTCTATAAAGAAATCTGTTTTTTCCCCTCCCAAAATTTGCCTTGTTTACCAAACATCAAACCAGCTAAAGACAGAAGAAAGACATGGAAACATTCATTCAATTTTTATATTAACATGAATACCCATTTTCACCTGAAATTCCTAAATATCTTGATTATGATATGTTAATGGATATTTCTCAGTTTGAATATCAAGACAAAAGGAGAGTTTAGAGACATAATAGATTCTGGGACAGCACAGATTCCTTCAGCACTCTAAATGCCCTGTAGTCCTCTAGAAAATTGTCTTAAACTTGGAAGAGCCAACGCTCTCATTGGTTAGAGCCTCCTGAACCCTGTCATTATGACTCCTGTAATATTACTTGTAGCACATGAATGATGAATCATTTAATCTTGCTGCTAATATTATCTACTATTTGTTATTTTATATGCTGGCAATTCTTCCTTTTCCATAATGTTCCTTGTGTTCATAGTTTATTGAAATAGATGCTGAGGTAAGCCTTCTTTACCCATCACCCAAATTCTCTGAACAAGTCAAGGTCAAATCAGACATCTTCATTTTATTAAGTCTGAACTCCTTAAAGAACCATTTTGGAAGACCAGTAAACACTTGATATTTATAGATAATTGACCCAAACATAGCTACAAGACCACACCTCCATGTACCAAAGATTGAGAAAATAAATATTTTAGCTGTGACATTTGAATAGAAATCAGAGATCTGATAATAAGAAAAAGGCCACTGCTTAACTACCCAGTTTGTATACATTGTCTGTCTCTCATTTGGTTCCTATAATTAGAAGGAAGCTCTGGCTACTTTATTTGACCTCTATAAAGTATGATGTTTGCACTTCATGCCTGTCTTCCCAAGAAGATCCTTCATATCCTTTGCAGCTTTTAAACACATTAGCTTTGTAGGAATGTCCTTGAAGCAGAGTAAGAAAAAGGTGTTTCATGTCTCTTTCTTTGTTTCAGTTTTAATTGGCCCTCTATCTGTGAAACCAGATTCATGCAGAAACATGTACTTCTTAGACGAAAGGGGACCCTGGGGCTAAGGATTTGAATCTGGGGACTAAGAGATACATTGATGGTTCCCAGATAAAAATCTTAGCTGTTACCAGATAAGGGTAAGTAAACGACAGGTGCTCATTTCTGCAAGGTTTACTTGACCTCTGGAAATAAACATCAAAATGCTTCCTCTAGTTTTATTAATCTTCCTTTAAAAACATTATTAAGGTGTAATTGGCACAGATGCTTCTTTTGCTATACAACGTCTGTGGTCTTATAAGAAGGAAGCAACGTGCATAAACTCCCTTTCTTGAAGAGACAAGGGCAATTATACATGCATATACATATAACTATATATGTGCACATGTGCGCACGTGCACGCACACACAGACACACACACACAAAATCTTATAGTAGTTTTATAGTAAAAGAACCACCTGTATCAATTAAACATGGATTCTATATTTAAGGCAAGAGGTTGACCTGGAATTAAGATGAATTGTGGAGCTGCACCTCCTCAATCTTATTAAGATCTTGGTTGGGCATGTGCTGCCAAGCAGCTGTGTCTATGGCTTTCTGAAAACAAGCATGCCCTGACTATTCATAGCCTCCTACATAAGGGAGTATCTAAATGATAGCATCATCCTGTGAATTGCCGTAAGGTTCCTCGAGGTAGAAATACCACATGAGAACTCCGTTTTGTGCTCTCTGCCCAGTGCTCTGCTCCAGTGCACTAAATTCCTCAGGGAAAATGGGATTTATGAATTTAGCAGAACTGTCAAAGTGCAGCTCCCACCTAGGAAACAAAATAAGATGTCAGACCGTAGTCCCAGCAAATGTTCCCTTTAACAAGCTCACCAGGTGACTCCTGAGAGTCACTGACATAGAAGCTTTTCTCTTGTGTTTTCCCAAGAACTCTGGGACTTTCTGTTCTGTGACTGGGATTTGCATTTTTCAGTTCATATTTAGCAACAGTTGAGCAAACTTCTTCCTTTAGGCTCCTGATGAGCTGTTACTGTCCTGAAAGTTAACTAGCTCCATTAAAGTATACATTTCTTGTTTCTTCACTACCCTCTATTACAAACCACTCCTTCTAAATCAAATGTACTATTTCAAATAATTATACACATCAGCAGAATAGTTTGACACCATCACATGGCAAAGAATGCTTTAGAAAACAGAATGAACAAAAAAAAAACTACCTAAAATTCCCTACAGCAAAATGATTTTCCATATTTTCAGGTGTTTTTCAAGGTTTTGCACCTTGATATCAGTTTGGTTCCAATTCACAGTTATTTTCAACTATGCAGATTGTCAATGGCCATCACTACCCAGATTCTGTAACTGAATTTTTCTGAAATTATGATGGATTCAAACATGTTTATCAATATCTTCATGAATGTTGCTATTACTCTTCTAAGATGAAAAATTGTAATAATTGAGGTGGGATTTTCTCACTAAAGTATCTCTAAAAAGAATGTTTCAGAATGTTTCAACAGCTGTACCTGTTCACCTCTGAAAGTTTTATTTGCTGCCCTCAAAGACTATAGGTGGAGAAATG
>NW_008348218.1:3128135-3132848 GCF_000622305.1 Nannospalax galili | reverse complement strand
CCTAGATGTCTGGGAACTGTTTATAGTTTTTCATTGAGAAGTTTTGATCATGTTTTACAAATATCTATAAAGCAATGAGAGGAGTTCAAGATTTATAAGGATACTCAGCATGGTTCCAGAGAGGTACTTACACATGATACTTAGGCATTATATTCTCTCCATCAGCATCTAACTTAAATATAAGTAGATATAAGAACATTCATTCAGAGTAATACAGGTCATGCTGCAAGGCTCCTTCTGTCTGAAATCATGTAATGTGTTTATTGAGATTTGTAAACTTTCCAGAAACAATAGCATGTGTCTGCAGCTCTTGTTTATAACTTATAGAAATGTACTCATTTTATTCAGAAAATTGGAAAAGAGCAGATGTTTGCTCCTAAACTAGAACTTTGAAAGCCAACAATTAGACACATTTCTGCCAAACCTTGAAGTAAATTTAAAAATTTAGCATACAAATTAAAACTTAGTTAAAATTAAATTTATCAAGGAAATACATTTGTTTTGCATTACTGGTTTCAATTATTCTGAAAAGGCTTTTGTTTTTATGCAACACTGCATATTGTAAACAGTTTTAAACAATTTATTGGACAGTTGCACCATTTGAAATGAGGTCTGAATGTCTGTCTGGTTTACATATATGAACTATTATCACATAGTTGATGAGCTTATAGGGAAATGTTAAAACAATCACTAACCTCTAGTTTAGGTCCATGTGACTTTGGGCCTATGTTAACTTGGATTGTAGACCTGAGCTA
The DNA here is from genome assembly GCF_000622305.1 of Nannospalax galili. Taxonomy (NCBI): domain Eukaryota; kingdom Metazoa; phylum Chordata; class Mammalia; order Rodentia; family Spalacidae; genus Nannospalax; species Nannospalax galili. The sequence continues at coordinate 3,132,093 of NW_008348218.1, read as the reverse complement.
GAAAAAGCTATGGGCTGAGAAAATCTAGTTCCTTTACTCTCTGAACTTTGAGATGTCTTCAGTGAGCTATTTATAGTCAAATAATTCTCTCAGTTTCTTGCCACAGAAGAGAATGTCTTCCCTACTTCTGCTATCTTTCAGCTCTCATTGGGTTTGTACATTACCAATGAGTCGTTCTTAACTGTCCCTCCCTGCCAGGTAGTCCTTTTACCAAAATCTTTTATGGACTCCTGCTGGTAGTGTTGGAGTAGTAAGGCCTCATTTCTATTTTTTTTTTCTTCTCAGTATATATTTTTTATTGAATTTCTGTGCATTTCAAACAAAACATCTTAATCATATTTAGACCCCGCTCCCACATCTGCACCCTCCCATAGCCCCCTCCCACTGGATTTCATACATCCTGTGATATATGTTAAGGCCTAGCAAGTCAAGTTTGTGTACCTGGATGTCCCTAGATGCAAGTGACTTTCCTTTCTCATGCATACATCAGGTTTGTACAGAGCACTTTTTTGGTTTACATTTCCCTTATTTCTTACAAAGATTTAGCAAGATCATCACATATGACTCTCTCTGCATAGAGAATACAGACACATCCAAAGCTGTCCTAGAAATTTCATGTTATAAAGGTTTTTAATTAAACACTAAAATTTAACCAGTTAATTGAAACTTCCTCCATGCTTCTGAAATGGAAAATCCTAAAAACAATTTAGTCTATCTCAGATAATTCAGGGCCAGGTTGTATATAAAATGAGTAAGTTGGAACACAGAGATTTCTAGGAGGCTGTGCATTTCTTGTCTTTTAGGGATGAACTCTCACTGTATATGTTTATGGTCCATGGTATTGTGTTACACAGGTTAAGTGTATATTGTACCTTCAGCATATTCACCCCATGCCCCCTTTGACTCCCCTTTCTCGCTGCTCCATGACATGTTAGTTTTTTAGCTAGACAGCTTCAAGATGCATGATTTTAGGAATCTGTTCAGAATCTGTGGCCACACAGGAGAAACAATTTATGACATTTCTTTTTCTGAGATTGTCAGCTGGAGATAAGCATGTTCCCTGCTCTTAATTTTTTCAAATTTCATGCAATATATTTTGATACCTCACCAAATTTCATATATACAAATATATATATATATGTGTATATTTGGGTTTGTATCCCCAAATGCCCTATAGTGTGGATTCATCCATGGAAGCCTGGTCAATCTACTAAGAGTCTTACTCTTAAAGGAGACATACTCTCCCCCTCCCAGAAGCCATCAGTTTCTAATAGTTCTTTAAGTAGGGCTGGGGCTTCTTACCCACTTCCCCATGTCTATGCTGGGATTTATTCTGGCTTGAGCGTATGTGTATTCTGATTATAATGATTACATTCACTCCCCATTACCTTCCAGTATCTTGCTCCCTTTCCCTCTGAACCCCTTCTTTCTCCTATTTATTCCCACAGTGGTTACACCACTAGAGGAACTGAACCCTCCTCCAGCACTCATTAATAGTCGTCAGCTCCTCAGGAAGGAATGGGCTTCATGGGTACCTCTTCTATCTGATATTTTGTGATTTCTTGTACTGTTGTCATTCTATGAAATAGAAGAACTTTCCTTTGCAATGTGATTTTTTTGGTGTTAAAACTTACACTGAATTTTTAACTTGGATTAAAATAAAAAAAGTTTGAATAATACCTGAGGAATTTTCTTAAATGCACTGACAGGTTGCGTGGAACCTCTTTTGTATGCTTGGATACCTTTAATATTTGCTTATTTTTTCTGATTTTTATCTATGATTATTCAAAAAGAAATATTCCTATAATTTGAGTGAAAGGATGCAGAAAGTTTTATGGTGATGTCATATTTGCACATGATATCTATTCAAATTTTGTTTGACTTATAACCGTAGTCTTCTGTGAATCATGAAACACTGGACTCTTTTAAAATAGTGTTGTTGATTTTTTTTTAGATTTTTCTTTTTTAAAAAATAGTTTATTGAGTTTTTGTGCATTTCATAAACATCTTAACCAAATTTAGAACCCCTCCATTCTCCCTACCCCCCCCATATCCCCCACCGGATTTCAGGTATTTTGTCATATATGTTAAGACCTATCCAGTTCAGCATGTATTTTGATCACATTAAGAACTCTCTGATCTCCACCTCTAACTTACTACACTCTCTGAATTCATGTCCTCTATTACTTTTCTTCTTTAAAGACCTATCCAGTCTAATTTGTGTTCTCCAATTTCTCTTGTGTGTGGATTCATCCTTTGGGACCTGGTCAACATACCAGGCATTACATCCTTAAAGAAAACTGACTCTCCCTCTCTCTACAGCTATTAATTGTCAATAGATCATCAACTAGGACTGGGACTTCTCACCACCTCCCCCATCCATATTGAGTTTTTACTGACTTGGATTTGTAAAGATCTTGTTTATGTTGCTGCAAGACTTGTAGATTTATATGTATAACTGCCCTGATTGTCGAGACAACATGGTTTTCTTGTATTCATTCATCATCTCTGGCTCTTAAATAATCTTTCTGTCCTCTCTTCTACAATAATTCCTGAGGCTTGAAGGAGACAGTATGTCTTATTTCAGCCTGAACGTGCCACAGTCTCCTATTTTCTACATGTTGACCAGTTATGGACTACTGTGTTAATACTGTAGGAAGAATCTTGTCTGGTGAAACTTGAGAGATGCACTAATCTATGGGTAATAGTAAGTCATTAAGAGTTGTTTTAGTACTGTACCTATTTAAGAGAATGTATGTTCTCCCCTAAAGCCTGTACCCTGCCTAGCCACAGATTCTTGGCCCTAATAACAGTGTCAAGTATGTGCTCCATTTTGTGAAATGGACCTTAAATCCAGTCAGACGATGGTTGGTTAGTCCCATAACATTTATGCCACTATTGCATTAGTGGGCATATCCTTACCAGGTCAGTCCTTATGTTTCACAGCTGGGTATATCTGATGATTACTTTTCTCTTCAAGTAACATACCTGGAACCTTCTATCACTGTGAAAGTTAGCCAGTAGGGATGAAGCCTCAAGGTCAGTACCAGCTTGATTTTTCATTGTTTGTTTTATGACTTATTTAACAAATGACTGTTCTTGATTGCTTAGAAAATTTCATATTTTCATCTTTCAAATAAATTTTATCTATTTTTGACTACCCATAGATCCATGTTTCTGAGTCACTTGTGCAAAGAAACCTTAAGATATTTAATAATAAAATTCTGCAGAACACAAAAGTGTAGAGGACTGGTTTTCAAGAGACAAACATGCAGCTTCTTTTTGCTCTTTCATGCGCCGTCTCATCCCTCCTCCTCCAGCCAGGGTTCCTAACCCATCTTGATGCACTAGGACAAAAGATGTGATGAAATTTGGAAAATAGTAATTTATAGAGAAAGCCTGTGTTCTATGCTTTATGGAAGTAAATTGTAGAAAATTAATGTTGTGACAAGATGATTCTATTTTGATGAATAAAATCATTGAAAAGCTATCAAGCAACACTGTTTCTCCATTGAGAGAGTTTTTCTCCCTCTCTTCAGTATTTATAGTCTTGGCTTTCTTCCCAATTAGTTTTTACAAGAGTGATAATTAAGGAGATAGGATTTTGACCTACCTTTTGAAGAATAAAATACTTACCACCCGTTTTCCACCTGTTAGATCTATTATTAACACTCTGTACTTTCTGAAAGAAAATTCAACACAACAGGCTTCCTACTTAATAAAAGAAGTAACCTAATATAAAAATCAAACACTTTTAAAGAAGTTTTATGATTTCCAATGGACAATGACCACAGAAGGCAATTGCTTGTTTCTTGTCAGATGACTGGGTTCAAGTACACTGTCTAAATTGGATTTATATGTTCTTACATCATCTCAAGTTCCTTAGAATAAGAGCAGTAAATTAAAATTTTATTTTATCTTTAGATTGATCACATGTTTTGCATTATGTGTGTATGTG
>NW_008348218.1:3124273-3127765 GCF_000622305.1 Nannospalax galili | reverse complement strand
ATGTGGTTCAGAAATCTAAAAAAGTAAATGAGTCTATAGCAAAAATATAAAAAAAAATCCTTTCTTGCTAGTCTTCCTGTTTTCTGGTTTGCTTGAACTGTACCTGCAAAAACTGCCACTAGTTTCTGATTATCTTTTTGGGTTTGCAATGCATACACATGCTAAGATAAAAACATCTTATTTCTTCATGTTCTACAAACTGCAACACATTTTACAAATATTTTTCACTTAACACGACATACCTTGAAGTATTTCTATACAAATACACAGAAAAGCATCGTTTGTTTTTGAATTACATTTTTACTTTATTGATTGTGTGTTTATGTGTGTTTGTGTACACATATGTTTATGTGTATGGTTGGGTATGCCTGCTGAGCCATCTCACTGACCTAAGATTTCTGTTTGTTTACAGTTCTATATTTTTTGCACAGAAGAGACATAATAATAATTCCCTTACTTAGAGATATTTGACTAATTGAAATCTTTTGGTATGACTGCAATATGGCAAATGAAAATATGATATATTTATATGCTCTAAGATAAATAGGCAGAACTAAAATTACTTAGAGTGTTAACTTGAATGTTGGTGGAAATTGTCAATTTGCCCTTTTTGGGAGTTGTGCTAATTTACATTTCCAATATGAAATGATGATATTATCATTATTTCTATCTTACTATGATTGAAGTGAAAACTTTTCATAAATTTGAGAAAATTTGTAAACTATAAATATCTTTCATGTCTTTTTTTTTTTTTTTTTCAATCTTTTGAGACAGGGTCTCACTGTAGCCCCAGCTGGTCTGGAAGTCATTATGTAGACCAGGCTGGCTTCAGTCTCAGAGATCTGCCTGCCTCTGCCTTCAGAGTGATGGGAATAAAGATGTGTGATACCACATCTGGCATCCTTTCATGCTTTTTTAAAAGAAATATTTATTGTGTTTATTTATTATTTTTATTTTCATGTGTGAGTGTATTTCCTGCTTCTATATAAGTGCACTTGTGTAGGGCAATGCCCATGATGGACAGAAGAGGGCGTTGAATTCCTTGGAACAGCAGTTACAGATGATTGTTGGCCACCATGTAGGTGCTGGGAATTGAACCCAGGTCCTCTGCAAGAGCAGCCAGTGCTCTTAACTGCTGAGCCATTCTCCAGCCATTTTCACGTCCTTTTATTGCTGATCTTTTCATTGTTTCTTGAGGTCTTCTGAATAGTCTTTGATATAAAGTGAAAAACATATCATTATATTATTTTTCTTTTGATTCTAAGCCATGCCCTCCTGCCTGTTTCTCAAACTGATTTTCTCTAGTTTAATATACCTGTTTTTTGTTATGGCTTCCGGAGGTTTGTAGTTGAAGTTAGAAAAGGCTTCAGTGCTTTAATATTATGAAATCATTCTCCTGCTTATTGTTTCTGTTTTTCTAGTACCTGAATGCTTTTTTTTTTTTTTTTTTTTTTTTTTTTTTTTTTTAAAAACGGGGCCCCCCCCTATAGCCCCAGCTGTCCTGGAACTCACTATGTAGACCAAGCTGGCCTTAACTCACAGAGATCTGCCTGCCTCTGTCTCCCAAGTGCTGGGATTAAAGGCGTGTTCCACCACGCCCTGCTATATTTAATATTTCTTAAATCTTTAATTCATTTGGAATTATCTTATAATAACCTTTTCTTTCTATGACTTGTGTTTGCTGAATAGACTACCTTTTCTTACTAAAGGTGATGCTATCCTTAACATATTCTTAAGTTCCTCTGAGCATTGGGTCATGGTTTTAGATTTCCATCTATGTCACTGGACATTCTCTGCATATGTCAGAATTATCTGATAGCAAGTATTTAAACAGTTTTCAACATGTAGAATTCCTAGCTGCACTTAATACATGAAATTGCTAAATTATTGACTTTTCCATTTAAACATTTCCAGATATTAGTTTTTCAATTTTCCTTATAAATTTACAGATTGTCTTGTTTTATTAAAACAGTTGATACTTTATAGGATTACATTTTTAAGTTAACTTAAAGAAAAATACTGTTAAAAATGTTGTTCTCAAAGTCACATTATTTTTCCAATTGTGCAAGTTTTTTTTTAAATCACCCCTCTTCCAATAATGCTTTAGTCGTTATAGAATCTTTCATACTTCTTAACCACTTTATCTCCTGGTGTTACATGTTTTACTATTGTTAGTGGTTTCTGTGCAGATTCCCTGTATTACTGTCCTAGTTTTCTGTTGTGGTGATAAAACACTCTGACCAAAAACCAATTAGAGTGGAAGGGGTTTATTACATCTTATACTTCCAAGTGACAGTCCATTTTTGAGGGAAGTCAGGCAGGAACTTAGAGCAGGAACTTGGAGGCAGGAACTGAAGCACAAATCACAGAAGAAAGCTGCTTACTGGCCTGTCTCCCCTGGCTTGTGGTTACACTGCTTTCTTATACACCACAGGACAACCTACCCATGGGTAGCATCTCCCACCATGGTCTGGGCTCTGTAACTTCAATGATTAATTAAGAAAATGCCTCACAGACATGGCCACAGGCAAATCCTGTGGAGGAATTTCCTCAGTTGTGGGTCCCTCTTCCCAGGTGTGTCATGTTGACAAGTGAAGCTAAGTAGCACAGCTACTATCTTACTGAGGCCTTTTTTTATTCGTTATTTTTATTTTATGTGTATGAGTGTATTGCCTGTGTGTATGTAAGTGCACCCATGTCATGCAGTGCCCTTGGAGGTCAAAAGAGGGTGTCAGATTTCCCTGGACCAGAGTTATGGATGGTTACTAGCCACCATGTGGAGGGGTCCTCTGTAAGACCAACCAGGGCTCTTAATCATTGAGATATCTCTCCAGCCTGTTATTGAGGCCTTTTGTTATTTGTAGTTGTGTTTTAGTTAATCATATTTTACCTTTCCATTATATAATTTAACTTCTATAATCTATGATTCTTTAATTTTCATTTTTTCAGTTTTAACTCTAATTTGACTGCTGTTATGTGATCGTTTTGTGTTGTACCTAGATGTTAGCTCTGAATAAAAGCAATAATGGTTATCTTTGCCTTGTTTCTGGTTGAAATTTATGTTCCTAGTATTTTGTTGTAAAGCATATGACAAAGTTTGTTGGAGTTGTGCATATTTTATTATGTTAAGAATGTGTCTATCCATCTATACAGTAGATAGAGTTGTGGTAGAAATGTGACCACCTGCTTAGCCATATGTTTCTCAGCTTACCTTGTGTTGAAGCTTGGCTTTGTCACTGATATGTACCTGTCTTTAGTGCATTGAAAGTGAACGTGAGCCATGTCTTCCACATTCTTGCTTCTCTCTTCTTGCTGGCAGGACACCAGAAGTGGTAGCAACTCAGCCTCATTTGTATACGTGGAACAAGGCCCTCAGTGACAGCAAAGCTTCTCAGAAGGAAGATGAGCCCCGAGAAATCTCTGTTCATTAGACTATTTCTCTGGAATACCAGTTCAGATGGTTAATTACAGATATTTTTTTCTTTTTTAATT
>NW_008348218.1:3100801-3124036 GCF_000622305.1 Nannospalax galili | reverse complement strand
ACCTCACTATGTAGACCAGGCTGGTCTCAAACTCACAGAGATCCACCTGTTTCTGCCTCCTAAGTCAGTGCTCCACCACGCCTGGCAAATAAGTAAACTTTTAAATTCAATTTTATTATTTTTAAATCTTATTTTGTGTGTATGAGTGTATTGCCTGCATGTATGTAACTGCACCCATGTCATGAAATGCCCACAGAGGTCAGAAGACGGTGTCAGATCCCCTGGAACTGGAGTTATAGATGGTCATTAACCACCATGTGAGTGCTGGGAATTGAATCCTGGTCCTCTGCAAGAGTAGCCAGTGCTCTTAACCATTGAGCTATACCCAATACAAAAATTTGTGTTCAAATTTTTGAATAAGTGCCCAGGAATAGAGTCACTGGATCATAGGATAACTTTATCTTTAATTTGTGTGCATGCATGTGGTATGTGTGCAGTGTATGCTCTTGTTATTATGGGTATATTCACATGTGTGTATGCATATGTTTATATAGTTGTATGAGTGCATATGTTGAGGTCAGTATCAGGTGCCTTTCTTTGATTGCTCTCCACCTTTATTTTTTGGTGACAGGGTCTCTCACTGCACCTTGAAGCCTCTTGTTTTGCAGGCTGGCTGGCCAGTGAACTTCAGGGATCCAATGTCTCTGTCCCCACCACCACTGGGGTTAACGAAGTGTAATGCCAAGCTAGTTTATTATTAACTTTTTGAGGAACTGCAAAACATTTTGCATCATTTTATATTCTTGCCACCAGTAAAATTCTACATAAAATGTTTATTTATTATGGTTAGTTGTGTATATGTGTGTGTATGTGCACACACGGGCGCCACAGCATCTTTGTGGAAGTCAAAGAACAATTTTGTGGAGTTAGTTCTCTCCTTCCACCTTTATATGGGTTCTGGGGATTGAACTCAGCTCATCAGGCTTGTGGGGAAAGTTTTAGCAGCTGACTTATTTTGCCAACCCTTTAAAAATTATTTTTTATTATTGTTGTGTATATGATGAAAAATTCCTTTAAAAAAAGATTTGTCTTTCTGTCTGTGTTAGAGTGTGTGTTTGTCTGAATGTATGCCACAGGAGTGTCAGTGCTGGTGGAGGCCAGAAGACAGCTTTGGATCCTCTGGAGCCAGAGTTACAGGCAATTGTAAGTCACCTGATGTGGGTGCTGGGCTCTGAACTCAGGTCCTCTGGAACAGCAGCAAACAGCCTTAAATTACAGATATTTTTTTCTTTTTTAATTAAAAAAATTATTTATTATTTTTATCTTATGTGTATGACTGTTTTGCTTGCATGTATGTAAGTGCACCAATGCTGTGCTGAGCTTGTGGAGGTCAGAAGAGGGCATCGAATCCCTTGGAGCTGGAGTTATGAACAGTTGTTAGATACCATGTGGGTTTTGGGAACTGAACCTGGGTCTTTTGCAAGAGCCGCCAGTAAGTACTCTTAACTGCTGAGCCATCTCTAGCCTCCAACAAACATTTTTTTCTTAAAACAGTTTTATTGTCCTTTTATTATACCACTTAGTCCTTTATAAGATTGAATTTTTTTAATACTGGAGGTTAACCTAGGGAGTTATGCACGTGTTCTACCACTGAGCTACAATCCCAACCCTGAGCCTTTTTTTTAGTGTCTGTTTCGTTTTGTTCAAAAATTTTTTTTTTATTTATAAAGATGATCATGTTCTAAGCTTCTCTAGAGGCATAAATCATATTGAGGTTTTTTACAGCATTTGACTCTTCTGATTTTCTTTGTAATAAATTACTCTGATGTTATGAACTAACCCTCAGTGTTTTACAGATACTCATATCACAGATTTGTCATTTCTTTGTCCAATTTTTTTAATATAATATTTTTGATTTTTAGTTTTTGTAAACTTTTATTGCATTTTTGTGTATTTCATACAGAACATCTGGATCATCTTTATACCTCCTTCCCCATTGACCCCTCCCATAGTGCTCATAATTCCCACACTAGAATTCATACATTCTGCCGTTTGTGTTAAGACTTATGTCAAGTTAGTGTCCACAGACATCCCTTAGTGCAAGTTCATCCACTGAGGTCTAGTCAGCTTATCTAGAGTTCCTCCTGGTAAGAAAATCAGTTCTTCCTCATCCAGCAGTAATCAGCTGCCAATAGTTCTTTGACTAAAATTGTGGCCTGCTGTCCATTTCCATAGTTCTGTGCTGGGTTTTTGTCTGCTTGAGTTTGCATGGGTCTTGTGCTTGCTGACACCATTGCTGTAGGTTCATATGAGCAAGGTCCCAGGAGCCTGTAGGACTCTATTTCTATATGGTCATGCACCTCCTCCCTGGCTCTTATATTTTACCATTTCATGCAATGCATTTTGATCATCTCACCCTCCACTCCTCCCAGATCCATCCTTCATCCTCCATCCCTTCCAAATATACTGCTTTTAAAATAACCCAACAAGTCTAATTTTTGATGTCTTTATACTCATGGATGTGAGGCTATCACTAGAGTGTGGTCAATCTACCAGGGGCCATACCCTTATGGGACTCTCCCTCCCTCAGGAGCCACCGACTGTCAACTGCTCCTCAGCTGGTGGGGGAGCACTCATGAGTCCCTTCTCCTCCATAATAGAATGTTCACTGGTTTGATTTCATAGGGATATGGTGCAGGCAGCCACAGTTGCTGTGAATTCATGGGTGCAGTGGTCCCGTCCTGTCCAGAACACACTGCTTCATTCTGGTCCTTTCCAACCTCTGCCTCCTACAGTCTTTCTAACCCCTCTTCCATGATGATCTCTGAGCCGTGGAGGAGGGACTGATACGGATCTCATTTGTGGTTGAGCTCTCCGTACACACTTACTTCTGTTCTTTGACCAGTTGTGAGTTCTTGTTTTAACCACCATCCACTGCATAAAGAAACTTCTCTGTGGTCTGAGAGCTGTGTTAATCTGTGGGTAGAGAGATCTGGAATTAGGGGTCAGTTTGATACTATGTCTGTTTAGTTAAATAATAGTGATAGGTTCACCCCTGAAGCTTATGATCTCCCCAACTATGGTTTCTTGGCCAGATTTACAATACAGGGCATGCTTTTCCTCCTGAAGAGTAGGCCTGAAATCCAATCAGATCATAACCCACCATAACATTCATGCCACTATTGCACCCATGGGACTATCTTGCCATGCCATTCATTATTGTAGCTCATAAGGTTCACATCTGGGTAAGACTTTTGATAACTCTATCCCCAACAGCCTGCATCTCAGCTTCCAGTCCTATCAAAGCTAACCAGCAGGGAGGATTTTCCATGACCAGTAGAGTCAGTTCTTATAAATTATCTTTCCTAGACTACTATACGTTTCAACTAGTTTAAATTTTTATTAAAATATTTTATATATATTTAATTGTATGTATATGACTGTATTGCTTTCATGTATGTAAGTGCACCCATGTCATACAATTCCCATGAGGTCAGAAGAGGATGTCGGATCCCCTGGAACTGGAGTTAGGATGGTCATTAGCCACCATGCAAGTTCTGGAAATTGAACCTAGGTCCTCTGGAAGAGCAGTCAGTGCTCTTAACTGCTGAGCCATCTCTCTAGCCCCCTCAACTAGATTAAATTTTTATTAGAATTGAATAAAATAGTTCCTCCTGTTTCTTTTATTTTTCGGTTTCCATTGCTTTTTAAATTATTCTTATTTTCTTGTTCCTATTTTCTTGATTAGTATACTTGTGTTGTATATGTTCATTTTTTTTTCTGAAAATGCAAACTCTTAAACTTATTTCCAATAGTGTACTCAAATACATACATATATACATTTCTATACGAGTCTAATTTATGTTGTCAAATGTCCATCAGTGTGGGTCCATTGACTGGAGCTTGATAAATTGACAAATAGTCCCATCCTTGATAGAGACTGCTTCTGCCCCTTCCTGCAACCATCAGTTGCCAATATTTCCTTAGGCTGGGTAGGGTTTCTTACCAGCTTCCCTATGTCTGTGCTGGAATTTTGTCTGATTTGAGCTTGCTTGGGATTTGTACATGCTGTCACTATTGATGTGAGTTCATATGAGTGCTAACCATCTTTCTGGAAAACTCTTTTTTCCTTGTGGTCCTCCACCACCTTTGGCTTTATCATATGAAGTAGACCTTAAATTCAGTTAGAGAGTGGTTGGCTACTCCCCTAATATTCATGCCATTATTGCACTGGTGGGCATCTTACCAGGTCAGTTGTTGTAGTTCACAGGATTGTCAGCTAGGTAAGGTTGATTATTTTTCCTTCAGGTAGCATGTATAACAACTTTAAGTTCATTCAAAGCTATCCAATAAAGATAAGGCCCTGAAGTCAGCTTGATTTCTCCTTGTTTGTTCTATAGCTCATGGTTGTAGTGTCTTCATCAGTAGAATTTTACCTTCCCGTTCTGGTGGGTAACTAAGAGCAGGGGCAATGGTCAGGATTGTTTGAGAGTCTATGGAACTCCTGGTCATTAGCTTCTAGAGAGGTGGTACATTCCTGGCATTGAGGTCTAATTTTGTTAGCCTAGCATGGGGACAACATCCCCCTGTTGTAAGGTAGCTCCTTTTAATGTCCTTTTAGAATGGATATGTATATGCTTTAGGAAACTTCTGTATCGGTAGGTTTCCATATGGCATCTCCATCACTGAGCTGTAAGCACTTCTGGTACTGAGCACCATATGGCTTTTTCTAAAGACCTTTAGTGTTACTTATCCCTCCCCATACTTCTCTCCTCTGCATTGTCATTCCCTACCCCATTTAACCCTTCTTAATTTAGTGTCCCCTTCCCTCTTCAGATCACTGTGTTCTGCCACCCTGTCCAAGTAGCCTCCCCTTCACCATGGACAGCCTTTAGTTTCCTTACTTCTTCAGATTTTCAAGTAGAAACATGCATATTTAAGATTTCAAAGATGGCATCCGCCTATGAGAGAGCACATGTGATTTTTTTCTCTCTGGATCTGGGTTACCTCACTCCAGGTGATTGTTTCCAGTTTCATTCATTTGCTCATGAGCTTCATAATTCTTTTCTTAAGAGCTGAATAATAGTCCATTGTTTACATGTAATGAGTTTTCCTTTGAATAGTGCTTTAATTATGTCTCATGAATTTAGGTGTGATACCTTTTTAATATAATTTCTATGTAAATTCAGAAACATCAGTTAGTACAGTTTTTGAGGAAGGACTCATTTTTATAAGTAGTTTTAAGTTATAAAAAAATTATTGTTTCTGATTATTTCCAACTTCAGTCTATTATTTTTAAAGTATGTTTCTCTGATACTTTTAGAATATAGATATTCTGATATTATAAGCCTAATATAGTGTCATTTTTCATAAGTATTCCAAAAGTAGGCATTGTTGAAAGAAGATTATTTTGTGTTTTTAATAGGTAGTAATTTTGATATATCAAGCATAACTTGTTAACGATGTAACTGTTCTCTTAATTTGTAAGAGGGGAATTAATCTCATAACTAGAATATTTTTGCCTCTTGTTTCTTATAATTTCATCTTTTTGAGTATTTTGTTATAGTCACAGCAGTGACATTTTTATAATGAATTATACCCAGTTAGGTTCTTTTTTTTCCCATTATTTTGAACTTGTTTTCTACATTGATAACGAAGACCAAGACCATCTGCTCAGAGTCTTTTCCATTTGGCTATTTTATTTCCACCCCAATTTAATCCTAATTGTTTTGAATCATTTGTGTTATCTGTCATGAATATCAGTGAACTGGGGTCACTTTCAGATTCAGTCTTAAAATCCTGTATCATGTTAATCCTTTTTACATTGATATATTTGTTCTGATCCTGTCTTTAAGTTGTTTACAAGGGAGCTTTATGTGCTTTATTATTTCACTCTGTTAGGTTCTTAATCTATATTATTCTTATTTTATGATGGTTCCTTATTTATTCTAGCGGTTTTCTGTGTAACTGTGCATTTATAGAATACCTTTATATTTCTCTGTCATTAATAATCAATTTTCTGTTCAGTTCAGCAATAAACAAATATCTTTGTCATCTTTTTCCTTCTTTTTCTCTACAGTCTAATAACAGTGATAAAATGGTTTTGTTGTTTGTTTACATTTTTTATTGAGACAGGGTCTCCTTGTAGGTGCAGCTGACCTGAAACTCTCTGTAGACCAAGATGGCCTTGACCTCACAGAGGATTGCCTACCTCTGTTTCTGAGTGCTAGGAGTCAAGGTGTATGTCACCAAATGCAGCTTTATTCCCAGGTTTTGATTGCTTTGTCAATTTGAGTTTCAGTCATTTTAAGGGAATCCATGAACTTAGAAAACCTTTTGAGTTTCTTTTCTCCTTCTGTCCGTCTCTGTTACTTATGCCCTTTCTATTTGTCAGGGTGGGTAGTATTCATAGTCTTTTGGCTACTCAGTCCTCAGATCTTCTTTTATATCATTTCCTCAGTCAGGTTTATTTGGTTGAAATTTCTTCAGTATTGTCTTCTGGAAATGTTAATTTTTATGTGTAAAATTTATTTATCAGCTTTTCTCTTCCTTTTTTCCTCCTCCTTTCCTTTTTCTTTTGGCTTTTAAAGGAGCAGTGTTTCACAGTGTAGAAATGTGCTGCAGGGGCACCATCAGGAGGCGTGATTGCCTTTATTCATTTTGCCTTTATTTTATCTGTTATCTTTATTTTTTGTTTATGAGTGTATTGCCTTCATGTATGTAAGTGTACCTGTTTTGAGCAGTGACCACAGAGGTCAAAAGGACGGCTTCAGATCTGCTAGAACTGGAGTTACAGACAGTTGCTAGCCGCAGTGTGAGTGCTGGGAACTGAATCTGGATCCTCTGCCAGGGTAGCCAGAGCACTTAACCACCAAGTCCTTTCCCCATCTCAATTGCCTTTATTCTTAGAGTGTACCTGGACTACTACTTTCTTTTCTTGAGGGTCATTGATAGTGTTTAATGTAAACATGGAGAGATCTCAATTTGCTTCTTTGGCTGAGATTCATTCTTTATCATTTAAAGTTCAGTAACTTTACTAGGCTGTGTCTCTAGGTTGCCTGTCCTGGGTTTGTTTTTACTGACTCACAGTGTACCTATCCATACAAAAAGTATTTTTTTTTTGTTTTGTTTTTAGTTCAAGGGACTCTTTTTAAAGTATATCTTTAAAATTGTCTTTTTGTCTTGAATTTCTTTTTAATAATCTATCATAGTGTGTTTGGACCATTATAATAAAATATCATTAACCAGGTATCTTATACACAATAGAAATTTATTACTGAGGCTGGTAAATTCCAGATATGGATGCTGGTCAAGACCTGCTCTCTGGTTCATGGGTGACTGTCTTGTTGCTGTGTCTTTGCTTGGTAGAAGGGACAAAGAAACTCGATGAGGTATCTTTTGTAATCACTTCCTAAAATGATCATCACGTTGGCGATTAGGATGAAACATATGCATTTTGGGGAGACCCAGGCATTCGATATGTAACACAGGCCACATATGTATTTGTTGTATCTACTTTGTTTTCTGCCTGTCATCTATTCTGCAATTGACTGAAAGTCTTTTTTTCTCATTTATACTCATTTTTATTTCTTTTCTTTATTTTTTAAATTTTTTATTGATTTTTTATGTATTTCATACAGAATATCTCAAACAGTCTTAATCATCTTTATACCCCTGTCTACACCACCACCCTCCCATAGCTCCCACTCCCCACTGGAACACATATATTCTGTTATCCTTGTTAAGGTCCACTGTGTCAAGTCAGTGTCCCCATACATTCCCCAGTGCATGTCCATTCACCGAGGTCTAGTCAGCCTATCTAGAGTCCCTTGATTTAGGAAGATCAGGTTTTTCTCATTTAACAGTAATCATTTGCCAGTATTTCTTCAGCTAAGTTTGGGGTCTGCTGTTAATTTCCCCAGTTCTGTGCTGGGCTTTTGTTTGCCTGAGTTTGCATGGAACTTGTATATGCTGACACCATTGCCATAGAATCATATGAGCAGGGTCCCAGGAGCTCGTAGGACTCTGTTCACGCACAGACATTGTCTGTGAATTGCCCAGGCCTAAGCAGTACATCTACAATGTAACCTGTACACCTAAGACACACAGAACATAGAACAGGGGTAAAGAAGAGGACACTAATGAATCTCTTGATTCTCATTAGTGAAGCTCCCTCATGCAACAGAGGGCCAGGAACACTAATTTTTATTTCCTTGCTCTCTTTAATAGATGTGTTAAGCCTCAGATTTTATTTCTTTCAGCATATCTGTGACTCTTTTCTACGACTTCCAGTCACTCATGTTTAAACACTCTCCATTAACTTTTCATTCTTCTTCACTAGCTTTTATCAAGTTAGGAACTTCATTTATTTTATAAATAAATGACAATATTTTAAACTATATTTTAATTTTTCTGAGTCTTACCTCTCTTCATTGTTCTTTCTTCGTATGCTTGATAATAACTATGCCAACATTATGTCATCGTATTTGAAAATACAGCTTCTGGCCTGTGATGGTTCAACTTGTGAATTTTCACTTTACACTGCCGTGAAAGCAGTGTGCACTCACTAGAACCCAAACTTTGAATCTGAATGCTGATCTTTTCACTAGGCTTCTGATATGGAGTTCAATGTGGTCCTGCTGATGGGCGGCACCAAACAGGGCTCCCGGTCAGCTATGAGATTAAGAGGGCAAATAACTGATGCTGCACTGGTAAGCTAAGATAGGTGTATGAAATGTGCTGTCATTGTTTGATAGTTTTAGTAAGGTACGATTCCATTATAAACTGAGGAACATCTATGCCCAGTATTGAGTGCATTTGGAATTCCTGCCTTAGGAGCTAATATAGCACCTGTGTTAATGAGCTGGGTGATTCACATAGTTTTCTGAACTTTCTCAGTAGCTCTGCAGAGGTAAAGTGCTTGCTGCTAGCCTGGCTCCTGTGCTCATCAGCCTACTGGCATACATACCTGTCTCTCATCAGCTTACCTGCATGCATACATACTTGTTTGTCTTCTGTCTTCTTGAATATATTTGTGTGGATCTGTGTCTTTTCTCCACTCTTCACTGTGGATGGAAGCTGCTGTATTTGGTGCTGGTCACTACCATCTTCTTCAGACGCTTATCCATGGTGGGCTATGGAGGTAGTGATAGCTTCTGCTTTGACTCTCACTTCTTGTCCTTGGTGGTACATTTTTGCTGATATTTTCTGAGAACTGTCTTTGTTTGACTATGTAAACTTATTCTTATTTTTTGCTTTTCTTCCTTTTGACTCCTGTTAGGCCTCTGCTCTATTGGTAGGGAGAGTTTTGTTTTTTATATTTTTATTGATTTTTTTTGAGAATTTCATACAAATATTTTGATCATATTTAGATGCCGTCCCCTATTCATACCACTTTTAAAGCCCCCCACAATATTTCATGTACTCCATCATATAGTAAGGTTTATCAAGTCAAATTTGTGTCCCCAGATGTCCTTTCACATGGGTCTATCCACTGGAGCCTGGTTAACCTATCTAGCATCACACCCTTAAAGAAGACTGACTCTTCTCCTCCCAGTAGTTATCAGTTGCTTATAGTTCCTCAGCTGAGGTTGGAAGCACTTCTATGCTGGCTTTTTGTTTGGCTTGAGCTTGCATTGGTCTTGTGCATGTGGTTAACATTGTTGTGGGTTCATATGATTAACCTCCCAGCTCTCTGGAAGTCTGTTTTCTTCCAGTTACCCACCACCTCTGGCTCTTAAAATAATGCTTTTGCCCTCACTTCCACAGTGGTCCCTGAGCATTAGGTGGTAGAGGGTTTGATGTAGGTATCCTATTCAGGGATAAGCACTTTTCTAAAGTCTCTTATTCTTTGCACTTTGACAGCTTTCTGGGCTAATTGTCATCTGTTGCGTGAGGAAGCTTTGCTGGTGACAGTTGAGAGCTGGATTAATATTTTTTCTGCCCCTTTTCTGCTCTGTTCCCTGAATGTTGGGTGTAGAGGTTCTACTGTAGATGTGTCACTCAGGCCTGGGCACCTCATCGACTCTTATTCTCTGTGCTTGACTAGTTGTGGAACTCTGTAATAACCTCCATCTTTTGCAAAACGAAGCTTATTTGATGAGTGATGAGAGGTATACTTGTCTGTAGATATAAGAATACATGCTTAGATCATAGTAAGAAACTATGTTGGTCTAGGAAGGTGACAAAAGTAAGCTTTTTCTCTAGGATCTATGACTTCTACAGCCATGTGTATTTGGTTATGTTTACAGTACCTTATCGTGCCTTAAGTCCGATTAGACAGCTGTTGATTACCCCCAAGGTAAAAGTCCCACTTATACACCAATGGAGTCTCATATGTAGATTTTACAGCTGGATGGGGTAATTGATTCATTTTCTCCCTTGGAAGTTTGTATAATATCATCTGATACTATAAATGGTAGTCTGCAGGGAGGAGGCTTCTGGGTTGCTTCCAGCTCCATCACTCCAAGTCCTGTGTTGAGATATGTCTTGACTTCAGTAATAGGATCTTGTCTTCAAATTCTGGGAGGCAATCAAGGGCTGTGGCTCAGTTATCCTGGGAATCTCTTGGACTACCCTGACCAACAACTCAAAGGGAGGTTTCCTTTGCCTGGCATGATGTTTTCTGTTATATAGCCTTCAGTTATACACATGCATATTCTCTCTCTCTCTCTCTCTCTCTCTCTCTCTCACACACACACACACACACACACACACACACACATGCTCTCTCTCTCTATAGATATGTAATTTTTTTTTTCAGTAGGCTTTTGAACTAATACATTTCCCTCTGGTTTTTCATAGAATCTAAGTGCTATTTATCTCTCCTCTCTCTCTCTCTCTCCCTATATAGCCCCCCTTATTCCTTCCCCAGTTAAAGTGTCCCTATTTTCCCCTTGTTAACACCTGTCTCCCACTATAACTCTCTCTCAAGTTCCTTCTTTCCCTTTACTCATCTGTTTTCTTTTTGTTAGATAAACATAGTTATAACTTGAGGAAACCAATATGTGAGAAGTTTCTCACTGAAGGTCCAACTTTGCTATCCTTCTTTTAAAATATATTTTATTTATTATTTTCATTTTTGTGTATGGGTGTATTGTCTGCATGTACGTAAGCACGCCTATGTTGTGCAATGCTTATGGAAGTCAGAAGAGGGCATTGGATCCCCTGGAACTGGAATTATGAATGGATGGTTGTTAGCTACCATGTGGGTGCTGGGAACTGAACCATGTCCTCTGCATGAGGAGCCGGTGTGCTTATTCACTGAGCCATCTCTCCAGCCACTTCAGTAATGGGGTTTTATCTTCAAGTTCTGGGAGGCAATCAAGCGCTGTGGCAATAGACTTAGTTATTCTGGAGTCTCTTGGACTACCCTGACCAACAACTCAAAGGGAGGTTTCCTTTGCCTGGAAACAATAATTTCTTTAAACAATAATTTCTGTGGGATATTTTTGCCCACTTTCAGTTGCTTTGGTGAAGCAAGTGTGAAAACTACACCCTTCCCAATTTTACTGAAAATAATGTTTGAATTTGTTTAAAGTTTTCATTTTAGCCTTTTTTTAAAATGCCTAGGACATAGAAGATTCTATCTTCTAATACCATGCTCATGCTAGAACATGAAAACTGGTCTTTGCTGATTTTGTACTTATGGGAATATATGTGTTTCAATATGAGCTATACATTGTATGTTAAAAGTAACCATGGTTTAGAGTGACAGTATATAAAAGCATTTTATCAGGGCTGGAGAGATGGCTCAGTGGTTAAGAGCACTAGCTGCTCTTGCAGATGACCCGGTTTGATTCCCAGAACCCACATGGTGACTAATAACTATCAGTAACTCCAGTTCCAGGGGATCCTACATCCTCTCTGGCCACTGTAGGCATTGCACATAGGTAGTACAATTACATATATGCAGGCAAAATACTCATACACATAAAATTAAAATAAATCAAGAAAAATTTGAAAGAATTTTCTCTTCCCCACTTTAAGTCCTGTTGAATATTATTTATTTCCCATTTTCATTATATTCCTTTTATTAATGGAGTGATTGTTAGTATATGATCTAAAACCTGCATTTAGACTTCTATGAAAAAACTTATCTTTGCTGTGGCACCATTATGACTAAGCAAGCATGTTGTGTACCACTGGTAAGTGGCTGAAAGTACTCTCTGTCTAGATATTAAATCACCCATATCCATATCCATAACTATATATATCAATCAATTATTATTATTTGCCTATTAATCCTCCGTATATGTACATATCAGTTGTCTTCCTATTCATGTTGTTTAGTGTGATTTTCCCGAATTAAGAAAGCCTTGAGCCCTTTCTCGAAAGGTTCCTACTCTGTGGAAGCGAGTCACTCCCTGGATTTCATTAAGCTGACATCTGGAGGTTAGTAACGGCCCTTACAGATGTGATAAACAAATCGGGAAGCTGATGGCAACACCAAGAATGATGCTAATTGTAACCTTGATTTTGTTTTTTTCTAACTACTTTTTATGACTGTATGTCAAGGACTCCACAAATATTAACATTTTAAATGGAAAAAAATTAATTTTTGAATGCTTGTTCATCTCATAATTTTCTTTTGCAAGTTACATTTTGCGTATGACAGAAAAATAAACAGTGTTCTATCTAAATTTATTTAAAGACGAAATAGAGCCTCAGATTAGGATCATGATGAAGTCTTGAATGATTGTTACATTGTTACATTCATTAAGTACAATTGCATAACAGAGGTAAGGCCCATGAAAAATGTACTAGGAGGGGGGGAAAAAGAAGGCTTTGTGAACACAAAAGTGAGAATATTTACAAATAAATCTCGGCCAGAGATTGACTAGCGCTTTAAAAAAATCAGTCTAATCCAGATTAAGTATTCATGATTAGATCCAGAGAAAATCTAACTGCAATTCTGAGCTCACTTTGTCACTTGGACAGTTGTCATATTCTTTGTAAAAGCACAGGGCAGTTTTGGAACAGAGGTGTGGGCACTGATAAGCTTATGTAAATCTGTGAAACAATTTCAGTATAATTTAATCAAGAACATAATTAAAGTGCATAATAGCCTTCTATTTAAATTTGTTCTTAACAGTGTAGTTTCTTATTTGTTAACTTTCGTGGTACGAATTTAATTATTTTTGTCAAGATTTTAAAAAATCATTATAACCAGCTGGCACTGTAATTGCTTTTAGGAAAGGCATGGTGTCTAGGGGCAAAAACTTGATAAATCATTTAGCATGAAAGGTGGGCTACTTGGATTACTGTAACCCTGGCAACAGGTTAAGTCGCTCTGCATGAGAAGATGGGAAGTGCGTATTTTGAATTATAATACAAATGATTGGAGGGGTAAGGCTGTTTTAAAAAATGATTTATTGAGATACAATTGATATATAAAATGTCTTCATATATTTAATCCATACTGTTTGAGACTGTGTGTACACTTAGGACATCATCACTACTTTGTGATAATAAACAAAACCATCTTTTCCAGAATTTTTCTTTTGTGTACTTGACTTTTGGGTGTGTGATAATAATGTTTAACATGAGAAAAACATTTAGGCAATTTTGAATGCACAGCACTCTACTGTTAGCTATCGTTACTTCAGATACAGAAGACCCCTAGACCAACTGGTGTAACCTTAGGTTTTACCTGCTGCTTAGCTTCTCATCCCTCCTCTCTTTCTCCCGTGCAATCAGCATTCTATTTTCTATCTCTGCAAGTTTGTCCATTTTATTAATTTTTAGATAACTTTTCTTATGTATACTTATGATATCCTTGGTGATATTATGGGATACATATAGCTAGTGATCAGTTGCCACTGGGAAAATTGAATAGATTTATCAACTCCAATATCCTTTTTTTCCCCTTAGAAAGAGCAGCTGAAACTATCCACTGATCATGAAACCCAAATCCAGTTAATTACCTGCAGACCCCGTGCTGTGCACCAGAGCTCCACAGCTTCGTCCTCCACATCTGCTGGGTTGTAATTTCTCAGCTGCACACCCCCTCCCCTTCTCCCCCATCCTCCTGCCTCTCATGGCCATTGCTCTATTTTCTAGCTTTAGGAGTGATTTTTGGATTCCACGACCAGAAGAAATTATATAATATTTTTTACTGTATGTCATTTATTTCTTTTGCAAGTTGTTTTGTCATTTCAACTATGTCATAGCAAGTGCAAGTTGTTTCTTTTTTTAGAGATGGCTAATGTTACATTGTGTACATGTGCAGGCACACTACAGTTTCTTGATTCATTCATCAGCTGACAACACTTAGATAATTTTCACAGCTTGGCTCTTACAAGTAAAGCTTCAACAGACAAGGAGTGAAGATATGTTTATATTGTTATTGTATTTTCTATGGGTATATGCCCTAAGGAGGGACTGATGACTCATATAGAAGTTCTATTCAAATCTTTTTCTGTAAGGACTGCACCAGTCCACACACCACAGCAGGGTACAGGTTTCCTCTTTCTCCACACCCTTGCTGACACTTGTTATCTCTTCAGTTTTTGATGGTAATCATCCAAATGTGTGTGAGATCGGCTCATAGAAGTTTGGATAGACACTTCCTTGATAAGTAAGATTTCAAAGGATAAAAATATTTGATCATTTTACATAATAATAATTTCAATATCATAGTTAGGATTTTAAATCAAATACAAAGTTTTTAGAAAGTGATTTTAACTTTTCAAGAAAATATATCATTTGTTTGCCCAAGCTGTGGAAGTTTCTTTGTTATCTGACATCAGTAGTGTGAATGAAGCCTACATAAATATTTTAAACTTTTTAAAATCTAAAAATACTGTCATAAGAAGGGTAGAGTTTATGGCAAGTCTGTAGTTTTGGGAGGGACTGCCTCAGGAGCATATAATAGATATACAAAGGTGCTTTTGGAAACCACCTACCCAGTGCCCTTAGGTAATTGTCATTGGTATTTTTTATGTTTTACTCAGTTTTAGTGAATTGGCTTTTTTAAAATTTCTGCTTTGCGTTGCCTGTTTGAGTTGCATAATCCTAGCCAACTCATCACCACACCACATATGCTAATGCCAACATCGCTCCCAATCCCCTTCCATTTTCTCCTGGTGATAGAGGTAACACATGGTTATTTTCCCTCAGAAAGGCAGCTTGATTTTATGTGAGAAGGTGTGAACAGTATGTGCTTGTA
Source organism: Nannospalax galili (assembly GCF_000622305.1). Classification (NCBI taxonomy): domain Eukaryota; kingdom Metazoa; phylum Chordata; class Mammalia; order Rodentia; family Spalacidae; genus Nannospalax; species Nannospalax galili. The sequence goes on along the minus strand of NW_008348218.1, from coordinate 3,108,927 downwards.
ATAGCAATTTTCATATTCCTAATGATGTCAGCACTGGTTTGCCACAGTGTCTCAATGTCCATCATGCATTCCTCATCAGAGAGGGATGGGATAAACAGACGGATTTGCAGTATAAATTTGACTTCAGTTACACATTATTTATTTTATCAGCTAGTCCTTACCTTATGTAAGTTTAGAATTTCATTGAATTATTTAGGAAACTATTGGGTAACTATTGGATCTTTAGGGTACTGTCATAAAACTGGCAACCTTAATCAACAGGAATCATGTTGGGTGAAGTTCATATATCCAATAACATGAGTTTTATAAGTAAAATAAGGAATATATGACTTACAGATTCAGAAAATATTAGAAGTAGAATGTTTAGTTTGGCCTTTTGTGGATTATAGAAAATACAGTTTAGAGCAGAAAAACCCACTTTTGCCACACCCCTAGATCATTGTCATTTCATACCTTATTCTACATATGCATCCTCATATTTACAGACAAGTGTACCTTTAACCCCCATCAAGAAGCTTCATTTATAACAGATGGAAATTATTGTAGAGTTCCAAAACTGGTCAAATGCAGAGAATAAGTATCTGTGAGATGTTAAGTGACAACTCTTCAGTACAACCTCTACATACAGAATGAATGCATCTCTCAACACTCACCAGAGCAGTTTCCTTATGAAGCAGATGGTGATTAACACAGAAACACACGATGGGCAAAGAACAAGAGGCTACAGAATTCTTATCCGTGATTAGGGTGCCTGTTTTAAGCCTTACCTCTCAAGGCTCAGGGATCATTGAGGAAGAGGACGCAGAAAGTTTGTAAGAGCAACTTTGAGGTGGATGACCACAAGGAAACAGTCTTTTAGACAGCAGATCATTTACTCATATGAACTCACAGCAATCGTGACAGCATGCATAGAAGTCCTGTGCGAGCTCAAACCAGACAAAATCTCAGCATAGACATGGCGGAAGTGGGTAAGAAATCCCAACCCAAGGAAGTTTTGGCAATTGATGGCTGAGGAGGGTGAAAGTCAGTGTCTTACAGGTCATGGGACTCTTGGGTGCCCACTGGATGGACCCACACTGGAGAACATTTGGGGCACACAAATCAGACTCCACAGGCCATGTGTACATATGAGAGTACAGTGAATTGGGTGGGGGGCAGTGAGGTGAGGTGCAGCTGGGGAGGGAATCTAAATACCATCAAACTATATCGTATGAAAATCAAAAATATTCAATAAAAATAAATATTTAAAAGACATGAAAATTTTCTTTATGATTTATTATCAGTAAAATCAGAAAATACTTGTTTAAGGCAGTACTGATAGTTTGTGACTGAGCTGATAATAAAATCACATCTGCATTTTCTCTATCTTTTTCTTTTCTGTTCTATCATCTCAGCTTCTTGAAGGGAGTTTGTGGAGGAGAATAAGTGTTGATGGTAGAGAGGATTGTGTCAGCATCGGGACATGGGAGGAGGAGAACAGACAGGAAGACATGCAGGAAGGGTGCTGAAGATCAGTTTCTACCCTGTCAATGTCTACTTTCAATTGTCCCTGCCCTGATCTTACAGGTCCAGACATCTGCTGAATGCCTTGAACATACTCATTTCCATAAGAGCAAGTGCATCATCCGATGTTATTTAAAGCCATAGTTTTATATCTGTTCTAAAACAAGTGAAAAGTTTATTTTATACTTAGTGATGACATTTTTAGTGCTATTCTCCAAAGTACTGCAGCAAAGCATGATAAAGAACGGGCCACTTCTGTTGCTATTTCTGATGATATTTTGGTTGCATTATTTATTATTATGATCATGTATGTGTTTGTAGTATTTATATGCCTTTGTGTGCATGTGTATGTGTGTGTGTGTGTGCATGTGTATGTGTGTGCATGTGTACATGTGTGTATGTGTGTGTGTATGTGTGTGTATGTGTGTGTGTGTGTAGGCCAGAGGTTGACATTAGATGTCTTTCTTACTTGCTCTCCACCTTCTTTTTGTAGATACGGCCTCTCATGGAACCTATAGCATATCAGTTGGCAAGGATCTCTGGCCAGCAAGTTCCGGGGATCTGTGTATCTTATCCCCCACAATGCTGGGGTAACAGAAGAGTGCCATCACGTCTAGCTTTTAGATGGGTGATGGGGATCCAAACTCAGGTCCTCATGCTTACATAGCAGGCACATCTATGCTGAGGAATAATCCAAATTGCTCAAAGACCATAGATGGGAATTGGCACTCTGCAAACAAATTGTCATGGTTACTGTGCTAAATGCTGTGCTTAATGCTTCTTTGAGTCTTGTGCATGGGTGTGTGTGTGTGTTTAGACATTTTATTCCAGTTTAGTTAACATATGAGATCTTTTTCAATCAGTCAAAAAAATGAAAATGTCCCAGTGTCTTAAAAACATGACTTTCTTTCTTTCTTTCTTTCTTTCTTTCTTTCTTTCTTTCTTTCTTTCTTTCTTTCTTTCTTTCTCTATCTATCTATCAATCAATCATCTATCATCTATCTATCTATCTATCACAATCTATCTGTCTTTCTATCTTTCTATCATCTATCTATCTATCATCATCTATCATCTGTCTATCTATCATCTCTCTATCAATAATCTATCTATCATCTATATCATTTATCTATCTACCTACCTACCTACTATCTATCTATCTATCTATCTATCTATCTATCTATCTATCTATCTCTCTATCATCTATCATATGTCTATCATCTCTCTATCAATTATCTATCTATCATCTATCTCTATCATCTATCTACCTACCTACCTATCATCTATCATCTATATCTATCTATCATCTATTCTTTAGTCAAATGTGTATTAGACTGTAGAGAACTATTTGTGTGTGTGAAGTGAACTACTCAGAAAATTAAGTAAGTTATAGAAGGTAACTGTCAGTTTTATATTTCTTATCTGAAATTGTACTTAGACTTAATCTCTTTTATCATATACTATTTAAAGAAAAATATGTACATTATAAGTGAGAATTCAATATCACTCAACTTTTCCTCAGTATTTGTTTGCGATAATGAATGCAGCTACACTAAGTGGCACATGTGAAGCAAGTAGAGTTTTCTTTCATTCAAGCCAGGCCTTCTTATCCTTTAATACACTACAGTTTCCCAGAGCAGTTAAAGGCCTCACCTGCTTCATGTTTTACATCAGGAAACATTCAGTCCCCCAAAATACTGTGCCTTCCAAGTAAATCCAGAATGTTTGCAACAAGATTTGTCCACCACAACTCAGGTTTTCTGTGATAAAGCCTATACACAATTGGTTTTTTTTTTGTCTACTGCTTATAAACATTGCTTGTAAATCTAAGAAATACACAGCTACTATCCTTTGAATATAGAGATATATGAGTTCAGGAGCAACCTGTTTGTATTGCCTAGCCTGATGGCACACACCTGTAATTCTAGCATTCAGGGAGCTAAGTCAGTGGGATTGAAAGTTTGAGGCCAACCTGTGCTGCATAGTGAGAACTGCCTCAAAACAGTAACAACAACCTTTTATACTGAGAGAATGTGCCCTCAGAATACTATAGTGTGCATATTCTTTATTAATTGTTTTGTTTTGAGAGTTTCATACATGAGTATAGTATTTGCACTATTTCTACCCCTCCTCCCCACTACGACTCCTCCCAGAGCCCAGCACTCCCTCAAAGTTTCTTGTGCTCTTCTTTATTATTGTTACATATTCATACATACACTCATACACACATACATGTACACACATACACACTCACATACACACACACACACACACATATGAATCCGCTTGGTGGTGTTCATGTGTGTCTGTGCCAAGGGCTTTCCACTCGGGATGACCTTTCAGGAAGCTATTGAAGACAGTCTCCCTTGCTCTGCATGCAGTGGTTTCTGTAGCTCTTCATCTGGAGGTGAGATCCCATAAGGTTTGCCTCATCCATTTTGGCATGCCAATTGGTTTTATCATTATGCAGATCTCGTTAGACTACTACACTGTGCAGATTTCATTGGTGTAGCTTCTGTATTGCGTCTAGAATGTATTAACCAGCAGCAGGTGTCTTGTCCCTCTGACTCTTACACTCTTTCCGCCCACTCTTCAATGAATTTCCCTGAGCCCTAGGTGTGCAGGCTGCATTGTAGATGTGTCACTTAGGGCTGGGCACCTCACAATCATTTATTCTCTGTTTTTTGGCCAGTTTTGGAACTTTGTATCTGCTGCAAAAAGAAGTGTCTTATGAATGATGAGAGGTACAAGTGTCTAAGGGTTTGTAGCCACTTCCTCCTGCTGGGGCCCTCCTGACCATCTTCAGCTTCCTAACAGTGCTGAAGCTGGGGAACAAGTGCTCCCAACATGAGCATCTGGGGTAGATTGGAGATGCAAAACACAGCACAACTCCTGATGTAGATCTATGACAAAGTTCTCAAAGACTTCTTAGAGAGGCCCTACTTGCCATGCTTTCCCTTCATTAAGATTCTTTTTAAAGCTAAGCTGGGGGGCCTCTTTTAAGAAGAACTGACATGAAGAACAGAGGCACCAGATCCTGGGGCATGAACACTTGAACATGAACCAGGGTAATCATGATCTGGGTCAGAACAGGAATACATGGTTCCCAGAGGTTGGAGGAACATTAAGGGAGCATGTCAGATACCAGAATGCACCATATACATTATGAAACTATCAAAGAACAAATTCAGTTGATAAAGAAGAAATGGTGATTTACTTGCAGACTACAACAGGATATATGTGTAAATTTCCAGGCTCTGGGTTTATGATTTTTAATGAGTGCAGTTTTTTTTTTGTTGTTGTTGTTAACTTAAGTCCTACTTTGGAATGATTTTTGTAAGAGAAAGAAGATCTTAGTGTGCATAGGTGTGGCTTTTCTTACATTCTGTGTTCAGTTGTAAACAGAGGGGAGAGAATACTGCTCTGTGTACAGGCTTCTAAGTATCTCAGTGTGAATGTGATGAGAAAAACAGGCCTTAAAATATTTAATAAATGACCAACATTTCCAGCGTTTTTCCCTCCTGGATTTTTCTTTAACACTTGGCTGATATTTCCATTGCGGCTTGTATCAACTTGTTTTCTTAATGTTTTAACTCTTTTTAAAACAGATGCTCCTATTAGCCTTAGAAATTATCTTGTTTAATTTTCTATTCTTAGCAATTTGAAGAGTAACAGAGTCACAGTAGGAGTAGTATGACAGCAGAGTGGAGTTGCATACCTTTCAAAGAAAAAAACAGGACACACTTTAAAATGATACTGTCCTAACTCTCAACGCAAAGGAACACAGCATTCCAAAAAGGAAGGAGTGGCACAGAGCCTGGATGCAGGGAGGCGGCTGGGTGCTCCCTGCCCATCGCTCTCCTTTATCATCTGCTTGCCCAACCATTTATAAACAAGATTATTCCTTCAACAAAGTATTTCACAGGAGTAAAGAATGCTCCATGAATGAAGAGATGCAATACCTGGGGCTAATCTTTGTGGGTAAATATTTTTATTTTGATGGATGGAGCTGAGATGCAGAACTGATAGAGAGAAACAGGAGGGGGGGCTTCCTCTGCTCCACCAAATCACATATGGCCAGAAATTGCAACCAGACAGCAATCTGTGAAGCAAGCAGTAGGAGCTTCACCGTCTGGTGCCTGCTGTGGATGTCTGGCACCCAGCAGCACCAGATTTGGTATAAGTGGGCTTCTGTTTAGGAAACTGTGCCAATTTTTTAAAAAATTTATTTTCTTGAAAAGAGAATTCTGGCCTTAATTTTACATCTTGCATGAGATAAGACTTAACCACAGATGTGTCCATCATATCCAAAGCATTAGGCCTTGGCCACTTTTTGTATGGAATACATAATCCTGTATGTTCACGTCTTCTGTTAACATGGTAGTCATGCTAACAGCCTGCATTCTGGAAGCTTTTAGATGTAAAGCATGCATAGTTCTTAATTCATCCACCCTCTTCTTTGTCTATCCATTTAGATAGTCAAATTCTGGTGGGTTTTATGAAATGTCCTTAAAATTGTCATCTTTTATTTCCTTTATCCTTTGAACTGTTTTTGTTTTGCTTCATGGTTTGAGAGTATCACCTTTCATCAAATTATTCTATACCCTTGACCTTCTCCTTCTGTTAAATCCACATTTTTCTCCTCAGGAGAAAAGAAAGATATGAAAGCATTTAAACCTTTCTCTCTTCACCCTCTTCATTTCATCTGAGCTCTGAAGCACAAGCAGCGACTCTTCTTTCCTTTTCTATTGCTTTTGACGCAATCCATGAGGCTGTTTCTCATGTGAACCTTGGCCTCAGCTTTTCCTGTGTCAACTCTCCAGTGTTTTGATTCTTCAGAATTCCTTTAAAAGTTTAATTTAAGAAATATTTCTCATTAGTGAACATCTTGATATGTAATAGTTGTTAAAAATAAAGTCCGGTCTTGGAGTTTAGCTCAGTCATGTAACACTTGCCTAGTATGTTTGAAGGATTCCATCCCCAGTAACAGCAACCTATCAACCAACCTCCACCAAACAAAAAAACTCTTACCTACACTACGTCTTTACCCTTCCACTCACAGTTAACAGTGCTGTAACCTGCATAACTGTTCAAGTTGTTCCTCCAGAAAACATTCTACATTCCTACAGACTGCCTCCTGCTTCTGAAAATTGCCAACCCTCCCCAACTATTCCTGGTTGCACATGGTCTCTAGCCACAGGGAGAGCTCAGTGTGCTATCTGGTTCTGCAATAGACTCCTGAACTGTCTACCTCTCCAGGTTGTCTTTTACCTGCTCTTCTACCTTCCTAAACTTTTCATTAAATCTCTTAACTCCAAACACAACTAGTCATTCCTGTGTCTGATTAACACCCCCCACTGGACTCTCAAAGCCTTCTCCTTGAAGTTCAAACTCGTTAGCACGAGTCACCAAGATTTTATGACCCAGTAGTCTCTTCTGTGACTACTTTACAAGACACTGCACAATCAGGCCATGGCTGACTAGTTTGGGTTCTATTTATTAGGGTATATCAATGTAATTTTACACATGTATTTATTTTATCCCAAGATTTCTCTTTAACCCTGCTGTTGTTTGGTTAAGCATCCCCTTCCTATCCCTGACCAAAGGTCCACATATATGAAGGCTTGGCTGACAACCTATGGTACTATATGGAAGTGGTGAACTATTTAGATGACCAGGCCCTTGTCGGGACCTTACATCAATTGGAGGCATGCTTTTGAAAACTATAGTGGGATCTTGCTCTTCTCTAACTCTCCTTTTCCAACTGTGAAGAGGTAAAAAAAATCCTTGTCTGCCACAACCTCTACCTTTATGTACTGTGTCACCATAAGCCCAAAACAATGATGCCAAGCCAAGTTGGACTGAGACCTCTGGAAAGATGGACTGGAATGTGAGTCAAAATGAAATGTTCTTCTTCTTTAGACATTTTGTTGAAGTAATATTAAACTGACTAAGACACCATCCTCCAATGGAATAGGCTCCTTCTGGCTCTTCAAGGCATCAGTGTCACCTCCATAATGTCTAACTTGGATGCTTCTTGTCTGTGTTAACATGGGCTTGGTGCATCATTTTTCATACTGGTTAGTTTACTATTTCTCTACAGTAGTCACAGAGTGCACAGGTTGTATAACAGTGCTGTTCTCTAATGCTTGTTACAGATCAATGAGCAAATGTATCTAAGAAATATTTAATTGTTCTTAAGTACTTTCTGTATTTTAATTTCTAATCAAATATTTTTGAATTATATTTACATTCAAATCCTGATGAGGGCAGTATATTTGAAGAATTGCATGTACCCTTTAATGCTGACTCTTAGAACATTATCAAAATTATTATTGATTCTTCATTTAGACATACAATAAGACACATAGACCCATAAGCTACATGACTAATGAGGAGAACTTTTAATTTTCAGATGGCTTTGCTATATAGCCTCTATTTTTAAATTTTTATTTCGTTATTTTGCTTACTCTGTGTGTCTTTGCTTGTGCATTTGCACACACATAAGTGTACCTGCACATGCAAGTACCATGGCACAACTGTGGAGGTCGGAGGATAACTTTTGGGCACTGTTTTTTTTTTTAGCTACCTTGTGGGATCCAGGGTTTTAACTCAGGTCAACCTGT
>NW_008348218.1:3086914-3100587 GCF_000622305.1 Nannospalax galili | reverse complement strand
TATTTTGCTTACTCTGTGTGTCTTTGCTTGTGCATTTGCACACACATAAGTGTACCTGCACATGCAAGTACCATGGCACAACTGTGGAGGTCGGAGGATAACTTTTGGGCACTGTTTTTTTTTTAGCTACCTTGTGGGATCCAGGGATTTAACTCAGGTCAACCTGTGCACAAGTGCCTCTACCTGCTGAGCCATCTCACCTTATTTTTGAATAGTTTTATTTAGGTATGTACTGATCAAATCAGGAAAATAAGCATTTTCTTATCATTTCTTTATGTTTGGAGTTTTGTAGATCCTCTCTGCTAGGTCTTCATAAACTATATAATAAGTTGAAATACACTGGATATAGAAAGACAAATGACACATATTCTCTCACATGTAGATTTGAATGTAGAATAGTGATCACTAGAGGTTAGGATGGGTGAAGCAGAGGAGAGATAAAGTCCTACAAAAAATAATGACCAACCATATAGTGTTGAAGTCCAGGAAGAATAAGACTTTGCCTCTGCAGGGCCAGTGTGTATGTGACTTTGGTACCCAGACATAATTAAAGAGAAGATGAGTTCTAACCAGTCCACAGAAGGATGACTATAGTTTTAATTTCTTTCTCATAGTTGGTTAAAAATGTTAACCCTTTAAAGGTTAATGTGTAGATGCTAAGCCCTCTTCAGGGTATGACTGATCAGTTTCAATTCACAGTACTTTGGTACCCCTAATATATCATGAAATAATACGGAAAATTTTAGGATCTTTTAACAATATCAATTAAATAATAATATTGACCTATGGAAATATTCATAATTGAGTAATTCACGTTGATAAACTTTGGCTTATAATTTTGGTGCTGAAGTAAAAGTTATTTTAGTGAAATTTAGGAATATCTTGAGCTTGTAACATGGAAGACAATATAAACAGGATATTTTGATTTAAGATAACATGTAAGGTTCTTGTTGGGATCTCTTATGAGAAATGATTGTGAATTTGGAGTGCATTTGTCTTTGCTTTGAGTCTTGACAGACCAAGTCCATTCTGTCAGTCTGTGTTGATCAAGAGTAAGTAAATGTAGCAGGAGTTCAGGTCTTAACTGACCCATGTGACAAATCTAGAACAGAGGAATTTCATAATGGGTTAGTGGAACTTTTGAAAAACAAAACACCTTTTCTACTTTATGTGTGGTTGGTCTTCTTTTTATTTATCGTCTTAGTTTTGACTGTGAGGTGCCTGGTTAGTATGGGACAAATGATCTTCAAACACATAGTGCCCCATTGTTAGCATTGTTTTTGGTGTACTGGGTATCATGTTGATATGCCGTGAACACTTGCTCCCAAAACATGCATGTGTTTAAGTTTTGGCTCCTAGGATTGTACTACTGGGAGATGCTATGATCATTTAAGAGGTAGGGTCTGGTGGGAGATTCCATAGTCACTCGAGACATGCTCTTGAAAAGGATTATGGGCACCTGGCCCCTTCCTGTCTCTTGTCTTTGGTTCATTTTTTTAAAGATTTGTTTATTTTTGATTATATGTATGTGTGTGTCTGTGTGTGGGTATGTATACATGAGTGCAGGTGCCTGAAGAGGGCATCAGTGATCTCCTAGATCCAGAGTTACCAGTGGTTTTGAATCAATAACATGGTTTCTGGGAATCAAACTCAGGTCCTCTGCATGTGCTGTACATGCTCTTAGCTATCAGCCGTTGCTCCTGCTCCGATCTTTGCTTCTTGACTCCTGAAGGGAATGGTTTGCTCTGCTACGTGCTATTGCCTTGATGTGCCACTCAAGCCAGAGGCTCAAAGGACTAGTACCACTCAGTATTACACTAGAGCCTCTAAACACTGTGAGCCAATATAGCCTCTTTCTCCTTAGATGCTAATTGATTCTGTTATTTCCTTTCAGTAACAGAAAGCTGATACATATGTCCTTTAAATGCATTTTCTCGCTTTAACTAGTCTCCTAAGCTGTAGGTCTTATCCTAACATTTTAAATGCAGAAACAGTCTTACTTGGATTAAAGGAACATTGCAGAAATATTCAGAAATGGAGGTAACATCCTTGGCCCTTAGAGAAAATGTAACCTCTTTTGTTATATACTTGAAGAACTAAACTTAGAGAAGAAGATCAAAGATGCTTCCAAAGTCACATAGTTATTGGCCAAGCAGGGGATACATCTTACTCTTCCAAGACTTAGCCAAAATCTTGTTGGTATTCTTAGCAGGACTTTTTCTTTTATAATTTTTTTGTTGTTGTTGTGTTTTGGAGACAGAATCTCCCTGTAGCCCTCGCAGTCCTGGAACTCACTATGTAGACCAATTGATAGTGACTACATACATAATAGTCAAGCTTTTGTATTATATATTAGCTTTGTAATTAGATCCATATATCTATGGATGTATCTGTACATATAGTAGAAAAGAAGTTTAATGTTACTGGGCGTGGTGGCACTCACCTTTAATCCCAGCACTCTGGAGGCAGAGGCAGGTGGATCTCTGTGAGTTCAAGGCCAGCCTGGTCTACATAGTGAGTTCCAGGACAGCTGGGGCTACAGAGAGACCCTGTCTCAAAAAGACCAAAAAAAAAAAAGTTAAAAACTGCAAATCCTGTATCTATTTATTCATGTATAAAACACAGGGTAAACCTAAGAGGAGAGACAAAACTTTCTGTCTTTCAGTCTATATCTGTATCTATAGTCTGAGGAAATGGCACACTCAAAAGAAGTATACAAAAATTGCTTTAGTAACTAATTTTCATGAGAGTTTGAATTTTTCAGTGTGATCTGCAGTATCTTGGTAAAAATATTAAGTAGTCCAAGAGAAAGAAACACGTGGTGTTCAGGACTTCTTTCCACTGATTGGTGCATATAAGGAACTGGAGAGAGAAATTCTTGCTTCTCTCCTGAGTAATGACTTTGTAGTTAATATTGTCAGGCAGACCATGCTTTTCAAGAGTTTAATCTTTGGCCTTTCACAAACTAAAATACTCTTTAAGTGCCTGATTTTTAAGCAGATTACTTTTGATTATGGTATTGAGAAATGAAAGGATGTCAACATTTTTACAACCCCAATACTAATTAGCATTACGAAAGATTATACCACTTGTTTCTAGAGATGCTCTTTGACAAGGTGGAAAACATGAGTAACTGCACTTCCCACTGGTTGTGTGACCTTGTGAAGACATTTTCTCTTGTGTTTGTTTCCTTTACAACAGGCATAATATCATCCACTTAATTGGACTTCAGAAGTGTGTATCAAAGCACTCTGCAATCGCAAGCTGTTGGCTCCAGCTCCACAACTGAAAAAAATTTCGCCGTAGTGAAAGGTTTCGAAACACACAGTCAGTGGCCTGAGAGATGGCTCAGTGGGCAAAGGCACATGCTACCAAGTGTGAAGAGCCGAGTTTAATCCCCTGGTCCCATGTGGTGGAAGCAGAGAATAGACTCCTACAAATTGTCCTCTGACCGCCACACACTCTCTGTAGCACATGTACTCACAGATACACAGACACACAGACACACACACAAATAATGTAGTAAACTCTTGCTAAAGACAGTTTAAAAATAGTAAAATGAAAATAAACACAACTAAAAATTAATTCAAAATCAATAGCATAATGAGTCTGGGTGTTACATCATGGGACTTCACTGCAGTCTTGGTCCTGGTGTGCTTTGCACTGTGCATGTTGTAAGGACACCATGTAAGGACACCATGCAAGGACACCAAACATCGCTTGAAATGCCTCAGGTCACATTTGAGAGTATTGTATGTTACTCATTTCAGAGTCTTTAACTGTATGTACAGTCAAAATTTCTGCTTATGTAGCAACAGTGCTGTAACTATGGAGAACAATACAATATTTCCTGTTGTCATTCCTTGCCATGGACATATGGCATGGCTATATTTTTTGCCTTGTATTGTATTAGACTATTTTATTTTATTATCTTCTTTTGTTTGTTTTGAGTCAGTGTGGCCAAAGGGTTCCCAGATAGTAACCCAGCACAGAACTGGGAAAATGAACAGCAGACCCCAATCTTATCCAAAGGACTATAGACACTCAGAAAGTAACCGACTGTGACTAGTAATAATCAGATATATAGAGATTAGAAATGCATATGCATCTTAGTGTCAATTGTATTAAAAATGTTTTTTTCTGTATGAAACTGTATTTTAATAATGAAATGGAGATCCTTTTTAAAGTTTAAAGCATCATTTAATTTTATGTCTTATAGGGTTTATCCTGAGTACAATATTGTATAACTGTAATAATTCAACTGTAAACCTAAAAATTTACAGCCAATTTTGAAAGAGATGCATCTTAGCTCTGGAAATTGTTATTGAATATGTCAATGCTGTTGTAATGAAATGCTTCTTCTAATTATATGGTTATTAAATAAATAATTAAAAAAATAAAAGTAATGCTATGCCATAAGTTTTAATGGAGCAAATAAAAAACAACCAGTCAAACAAACAAACAAACAAACAAACAAACAAACAAACGAAAATGTGCCTTGGGCACAATGGCATTAGTTATATATGGTTATTTAGTTGGGATGTTGAGAATTCCACCACAGAGATGAATTTGGAAAGTGTCTTCTTGTAACAGTGGTTAATATTATTGGTATAATTTTTAATGTTAAGAAAGAATGAGCAGCTCAGTTAGTGAAATATTTGCCAAACATGTAGGAAACCCTGGCTTTGCCCAGCACTAAGTGTAGCAGCACGGGGGGGGGTGCATTCCTGGAATCCCAGCATTCCAGCCACCCCAGTCCTCCTTCACTACACAGTGAGTTCAAGGTCTGCCTAGGGTACATGAAGACCCTGACTCAAGAGAAGGAAAAAGAAGAAGAAAGGAAGAGAAAAAGAAAAGGCATTAAAACAAAGGAAAATCCACAACCTGAAATTCAAATGTTCCTCAAATTTATTCCATTTTTATGTAAAGATAATGGAAACGAGCTTTGGGTGTCTTGCATCTTTCAGTCTTTAATGCAGTCTCTACTCCTCCTTGTTATAGACATGGAACAGTGTCTCTATCTAAGGCAAATTTCTTCTCTAATGGGGTCTAGAGGATTATTTGCCTGAAAAAAATGTCTTATTGTTACAAATTAAAAAGTACACTTCATCTTTGCAATCACCTACTAACAGATGTCTGCCGACAAAATAGAGAGAATGAAATTCTAAGTATTGGGTGAAAGGTACCAAAGGAAATATTACCTAAGAAGTACTAGATTATGTATATAATGCATCATTATGTGTTCACACATATGCGTTTTAGATGTAAAAAATGTGCCAACAATATGTTAACAAATAGTCTGGAGCTGGTGAAGCATGCTGGGAATAAAAGAATTGGCTTCTATTTTAATATGAACAGAAAACTTTTAAGGCAAACTTTTGGCATATAACTTTGGAAACGTAAACAGTTTTATATGCAATAAAATATTTTGACTGAAATATATTTAGCGTGAAGTCTGGGAGTATATACCTATATCTGTACATCTATATGTATAATTATATAATTTTTAAAGACAGGGTCTTATTATGTAGTTTTAGCTGCCTTGGAACTTGCTATGTAGATCAAGCTGGCCTCAGACTTATGGAGATCCTACCACCTCCTGGGTGCTGGGATTCAAGGCGTGCCCTACCATGTCCTATTTAATCATATAATTTTGCAAAGTTCTGCCAGTGTATTGGATCATGATTTGGGACACAGAGTTTGACAAGCAGATAATACCAAGTGGCAGGTTGGAGGCTGGTTAGGAGTGCTGTAGAGATAATCCTTCCCTCCCTCCCTCTGTCCCTCCCTCCCTCCTTCCCTCTCTCCCTTCCTTTATTCCTTCCTACCTGATTATATATACTTTGAGACAGGGTCATGTTATGTATCCACGCTGGTCTTGAATATTCCTGACTCAGCCCTGAGTGCTGGCACTGGAGATGAGTGCCACCATTTCCAGCTCTTCTCTAATTTCTTAATTATATTGTGAGGAGACAACCAGAATCTTTAAAAATAGAATATTCTATTCTTCCATAATCAGGCACATGAATAAATAAAACTTCAGATTGTACAAATACTGTTCCTCACTTATTCAAATTAATACAGTTCCTGTACTCTCTGTTGTCAAGTACATCACCAATTTTTTCTTTATAAAAAGTCTCAAAATATAACACACAAGGCACAACACTATTTTATTCCTTTAGACTCTTTAAGGAGTTTGTATGTGTGGTAATTATTGATAACATAAAATAGTTTCTTTGATCACTTGATTATTTTCACTTTTTTTTCTCAAATATTAGGAGTTTTCAAGAAACTTTTCTGCCCAGTGATGAGCAGGGAAACATATACGAAGAACAAAACAATGTGTGTTTTGCTGTGTGAGAGCTGAGAGAGGAAACAGTTACTGTTGCTAGCTCAGAATTCACTTTGCTACTGTTCACTATGTGTACTGCACATAGGATTCAAATTTAATCTCAGGAGTTAAAACTTTTCCAAGTCACAGATTTTAGGGTTGCTTATAATGTTTTACAAAATGTTAAAGGCGAAAGCAGTATACATCCTCCTGTGCTGATTTTCCATGATGTCCCCTGACTGACTTTTACTTCTGATTCTTATTTCATAAAACACCATAGTCATAAAAAATGGATTATTTCAAAATCCTGTAGTTTACTTCAAGGTCTTAGAATATCTTTGTGAGCAAAGAGAAATACAAAAGATAATGATTGTTTTATCTTCATTCCACACAATTTCACAGAATTAAAAGAGACTTTAAGGATGATCTGGAATGGGCTTTTAAGTTTTGAACACAAAGGAACAGAACACTTTGTATATGTGTACTTATGAATGCAAAGAGATACATGTAGCAAATGATGTTCAAGCAGTTTGCTGCCAATGATCACTTTTAGACAAAGTTGGAGAAATAATGATATAATTCTGGGGTAAAAGGCAAGAATTGGAGAATTTGAGAACAAAGTTCTTTTGCCGTTTTTTACGCATTGCAAGAAGACCATATTAAAGGCAAGCATATTGCATTTTCCTCTTAGGAGTAATATTATTCGACATGTTCACATCAGGACTGGCCTTAGCAACTGCGAATGAAAGTGTAATTTGGAAAGAGACAAAATAACATAATTTTACCATTAGAAAATGATTGGTGATTTTTTTTTAAAGATTACTCATAGCTGAGATTTTCCTCTCTAAATATTCCACTGAGTGTAAATGGACTGTTTTTGAAAACAGGCAGGTTTGAAAACACTGGTATTTCTAATGCTTGCCTCTTATCAGTAAGGAAAGGGGCTCAGAAAAAACTCTTTTTACTTCCCTAGGATTTGATGTATTTCTAGTCCATATTTAAGGTAAACTTATCTGAATAAGTAGCCTGTAAGATGATAACGTAAGTACAGAAATTAGTCCAAATAAAATGTAAGGTTTTGAAAGTGGTGAAGCCTCTAGGAGTGAAATTATTACAAAAAATATTTGTGGTCTTGATCATTTGTTGAGGGGGAGCCACAATTACAAGTGCTTTGATTATAAGAGAAAAGTAGAATTAGTTCAAAGTTCAGATCCCCCCAAATAAAAACAAGTGAACTGTCCAGAAATCAACTCCCTCTAAGTCAGACCACAGAGTATCATCTGTTTTATTTCTAGAAATTGTTTCTGTGTAACATAGGATGTATTTTTCCTTGAATTTTTTCGAATTTCATATATATTGATTATATTTAGGCCCCCTCCCATATATGTACCCTCCATAGCCCCCCCACCAGATTTAACGCATTCTGTCATGTATGTTAAGGTATATTGAGCCAAGTTTGTGTCTTCAAATATCCCTTGGTGTGTACTTGTCTACTGAAACCTGGTCAACCTATCTAGCATCACTCCCTTAAAAAACAAGCTCTCCCTCTCCAGTAGCCATTGGTTTCCAATAGTTCCTCGGCTAAGGTTAGAACTTTTTACCCATTTCCTCACTTCTGTGCTGGACTTTTGTCCATTTTGAGCTTGCATGGGTCTTGTGTATGCTGTCACCATTGCTGTAAATTCATATGAGCAGCTTCCCAGTTTCCTGGAAAACTGTTTCTCTGTGTTAATCTACCACCCCTGGCTCTTACAGTCTTATTACCCCATCTTCAGCAGTGGTCCCTGAGCCCTGAGTGGCAGAGGTTTGATATAGGTGTTTTACTAGGAACAAGCACTCTGCAGTCTCTTATTCTCTATATTTAGGAAAATCATGGTTTTCTTTGATAATCACCATCTATTGCATAAGGAAGCTTGCTGGTGAGCATTGCGATAGTTATTAATATTCTCTCTGTCCCCTGTTTGACTATGTTCCCTGAGCCTTAGGTGTAAAGGTTGCATTGTATATGTGTCACTTAGGGCTGGGCATCTCACATACACTTATTCTCTGTTTTTGACCAGCTGTAGAACTCTGTAATAGTCTACATCTATTATAGAAAAAAAGTTTTTTGATGAATGGTGAGAGGTATTCTTATCTATAAATATGAGGATACATGTTTAAAATATTGTAAGAAATTACACTGGTCTAGGGATGTAACTAAAGTAGATTTTTCTTTAGGGCCTTTGCCATCTCCAGTCATTTGCATTTGGCTATGTTTATAGTACTACACATGAGTTCCCTTCCATTGAGTTGGCCTTAATTCCAGTTGGATAACTATTGATTACCCCCAAGATAAGCCTGACACTACTGCACCAATACAAATAGTTTTCTGGGTCAGTCATTGTGTTTCTTAAGCTTTATAATTGGATAAGACCATTGATTGGTTTTTCTACCTTGGCAGTTTGCATAGTATCCTCCATACTATGGGGGTTAGTCTTCAGGGAGGAGGCTTCCAAGTCAGTTCCAGCTCCATTGTTCCAAGGCCTGTGTCCAAAGTATGTCCTGTCTTCAGCAATAGGGTTTTACCTTCAAGTTCTGGGAGACAATCAAGGGCTGTGGCAATAGCCTGTGTTATTTTGGGAGTCTCTTAGACTACCCTGACCAACAATTTGAATGGAGATTCCCCTCTCCTGGCACTGTGTTTTTTGATACAAAGCGTTTATACACACACATCACACACACACACACACACACACACACACACACACACATTCTTTCAACATGGCAGTACTGTGAAGAGTGAATAAGATATTCTCACTCAGCTGGGGCTTTATAGATGCTTAGTAAGTTTTAGTTCTTTCTGTTTCCTACGCTTCTTAATCCAGGGAATAGATGCAAAAATACTACTGTTTTCCCTAGCGCTTGTAAGAATTTGTAACTTTTCTACATAAAACCAGTGCCCTGTGATGTCCCTTTGGTGAGGCAGTTAGAGAGGAAACTACTTTTTTCCAGGTTGATTGCAGAGTCTCCTTCAGTTCTTGTCTGTTGTGACTGGGCAATGCCTTAATGTATCAATTATTTAGTATAAACCTGATTCAGTTCTTGATTACAAAACCTGGCTGTCCACAATCCCCTAGTTTTTCCTCCTTGCCAGGGTTGCATCTAGGGATCTGCAGATCACTTTGTTCTGTGGTTAGAGTTAGGGTTCTTAGCTTCAATGTTGGTTCTTTCTAGTCATCGCGAGGTGAATGTGATTTCTTCTCCACATATTTCCACCTCATCAGGGGTCCAAAGCAATGAGGTTTTGACAGGGACTGACAGCTGCCAAGTTATTAGCCAAAGAAACTTTTCCTCTTTATAAGCTCATCATCAGAGAAATCTAACTAAGGCAATATGGGGAAATTAAAGTACTTTAGGGAAAGGAGAGCCTGATCTGACATTAAAGGAAAAGTTATACAACATTTTCTGTAGAACTCATTATCAACAGAAAGATTCCTTAAAACAGTTTTCTCTAGATACTTATGTCACACCATACATCTTTGACGTGTTTATGAGTTTATTCCTTATTTTGATTTCATAAAAATATTTTCAGTCCACGCCCAGAGCGAAGACACAGTGTTGGAGATACGGCAACAAGTAAGACTGACAAAAAATTCTGACAGTCTAGTAGGGAGTTTTAGGTACTGTTAAGAAAGTTTAAAATATGATTCACTTACAGAGATTAACTTTCTGTAAATTTTTTAAAAGGCAAGAGAAAGAGATAGCAAATGTCAGCAGATGCTGCAGTACTATGGACAGTGATTTCCAACAAGGCCAGAGAGAGGATCCTTCTCTGAGAAAGTGACCTTTGAGAAGAATTCTTGTGACATTTAGACAGGGCTACAAGTGGATACCTTAGGCTAGAACTCTCCTGGAACAAAGAAGAGCAAGTGAGAAAGCCCAGAGCTGGGAGCGTGCCCTGTGTGTTCTAGAAACACAGAAAACAATGTGGAGAAGAAAAGTAAGCAAGAAAGAATAGTTGGAAATCCAAACCAGTCCACCTCCAAGTTCTATTACAGAGGGAAAGCCGTCTTCCAGCTTCTGAAGCCAGTCCTTGAGGGTGTCCCCTATGCCCCTTGCACCCCTCGGTGGAGTCTGACCATTTCACTCCCGCATTGCTTCTGCTAGAGCTTCAGTCAGCGCTAAGCTTGCACAGCAGGTTCCTAACTGCTCTTCCCTTTTCTGTTCTTTTCCCCCATCAACCATTTCTTCCAAAACAGCTTCAGAATTTTTATGTCCCAAAATAGTTCTCCCTCCGAGTATCATCTTGGGTTCTTGTCTTGACCTTCAACACTTCAGGTTCATTGTTCACCATTCCTTGGGCCTCGTCTAATGCCATTCCCTTTACTCAACCTCCTGCCCCTTCCTCTTTCTTCCTCTCTTGTTTGTATTATGGATGTATGTCCACACACACACACACACACACACACACACACACACACACCACACACACACACACAGTTATTTGTAAACTGACACACTTGGCAGAAATTTTAGCAGTAGTGGATGGAGTCCTGAAAGTTTTCTCTTTTCTTTCCTATGATTTCCCCCATTGGAAATGCTGAAAATTATTTAAAGCATCACTGAATGTTACTGTCAACTTTGTCCTGAGGGTCAACCAAGATATCGCTTTACTTATTAGTAACACAAGGTAACTGAAGTCTTAACTGATAAATCCCTTTAGAGAGTGAAAACAAGATACTGTCTGCTACAGGTAAAATTACCAATCTAAAATAAGATAAAATTTATAAACAAAAATTAACATTATTAAAAGAAGAGCATGGGCTTTAATCCTAGCACTCGGGAGGCAGAAGCAGGCAGATCACTGTGAGTTCAAGGCCAGCCTGGTCTACATAGTGAGTTCCAGGCCAGCTGGGGCTATAGGGAGACCCTGTCTCAAAAAACAAACAAAAAACCCAAATAAGCAAAACAAAACAATAATCCCCCTACCAAGCAAACATGCAACAACAACAAAAACAGTATGGGCAGTGTAGTCTATTCCTTTACCTCAAAAAGACCAAAAAAAAAAAAAAAAGAAAAAAAAAGAAAGAAAAAGCATGTCAAATTTTCCTCTCTTTAGTCCTGTATATAGGTTTGATCTTCTCATTTGGATACTTTTAGTGCCATCGAGAATTTGTATAACCTAAAGTATAAAAGAATAGAGAGAAGAAGAAACATAACACCTTATGTGAAACCACCTCATTTTCTCCCACAAGGCGAATGATTTCAGCTGCAGCAGCCTTAAACATTTATAGCCAAGTAAATTTTTTATGAGATGCTACTAAGGAGATTCAAGTCATTTGTTAAGAATGATAGCCTGGTCACACAGAGTGTCTCAGAAAGTAATGCCCATGTTTTTCTGTTCAGACTGGAATTTTCATCAAAAGATTGAAGAAAACTTATGCAAAGTCTACCCTATAAAGCCCCAACTCTCCTTTTAACAGTAATGAATGCTCCTTCTCTTTTGTATAGCTGGTTCTTAAAGAACAAGATAACTATAAATAACAAGGTTTAGATTGAAAAATAGAATACTCTCATGAACTGACAATGCAGTCGTTAGAAGTTCTTATTCCTGTGCTCAGTATTAACATTTATGTATGATGTGCCCCCAGATGTTACTGTCCCATTTCCTTGCTAATCTAGGCCTAAGTGAAATTATAAAATGCTTTTCTTATATAAACTCTACCACAATGTTTTAGCACATAGAGCCATAGAAACACATTATTAATATTTATGAACCTGGAGAAGTCAGTAAAGCCTGGCTCTCAGAAAGGCCACCCTGCTAGACTCCTGCCATCAAAACAGTAATAAAATTAGCTCAGAACAGCTTAGCAAAATAACCTGAAAGAAAATAGTACATTTAGCTCATGGCGGGGTCGGGGGGGAGTGCCTGGAGTATAAATTATATAGAAATATTAGACCGTGAAGAATACATTAGTCAGAATTAAAATTAGCAGTGCTTTATGAACTCTGGTGTGAGACAATAGCCTGTGGAAAGACCAAGCTTGAGGAAAAGGCCTGGAGCCAAATAATTGGTTTGTAGCATGACACACAGCCATGGCAAAGTTTAAGCTTTTTTGGTGGTGGGAATCTGGCAGTGTCCATCTTTTGTTTAAAAAAAAGGGGGATGAAGATAATTTCATGGTAATAGGTGTCAGAAAAACTACCAATAAAATTTGGGAAGACAAGCTTCTTTGCATTCATGTTGGTTTAATTTGCACACAGTCACACATTTATGCATACCACACACATAATTGTGGGTTCAGTTTTGCCCTGGGAGAGATATGTAAAAGTCTTAAAGATAATGCTCAGATGTGACCTTATTTGGAAATGCAATCATTGCAGATGTAACCCTAGTCCTATTGGAGTGGGCTCTTCCCCACCCTGATTGCCATACTTTCCAAAAGGAGAATACCGATGCATTCTACAACTCTCACCACCGAAGCTTCCTCATACCACAGAGAGCAGTGCACTCAGAGGCCACAAATGGTTGAGTTTTAGAGAATAAGAGACTGCAGAGTTCATGTCCCTGGACAGGACTCCTATATTAAACCTCACCCACCACCTCAGGGACCATTGTTGAAGGGGGGAAGAGAAGATTGAAAAACCAGGGTTGGTGGATGAACATAAGGAAATAAAGACTTTTAGGCCTCTGGCAACTTGTTCATAAGAACTTGCAACAATGGTGACAGCATGCACAGGACCCATGCTGCCTCAATCAGACAGAAACCCAGTATAGACCTGGGGAAATGGACAGCAGGCCCCAACTATAGCTGAGGAACCTTTGGCAACTGATTACTGCAGGGTGTGGGAGAGCTGATCTTCTTAAGATAGTGACACTAGATAGGCTGACTAGACTCTAGTGGATGAATTTGCACCGAGTGACATCGGGATACAAATGCTTGACTAGATAGGACTTAACACATATGAGAGAATGCATGGAATAGAGTGGTGTGGTGGGGCTATGGGGGTTGTGAATGGGAGAGGGAATCTAAATTTGATTAAGATCTATTATATGAAATGCACAAAACTCAATGAGGTATATTTTTAAAAAGGAGAGCAATGGGCACAGAGACAGATCTACAAGGAGACTGCCATGTGACAGCAGAGGCAGGGACTGGAGTGATGGAGCTCTCAGTCTAGAAACTCGAGGGATTTATTGACAGCTTTGACCAGGAAGTGAGGAAGACACCAGGAAGGATTCTGCCCTAATCTCAGGGGCCACAACCCTGTCAACACCTTGGTTTTAAACTTGGAAATTCCAAAGCTGAGGAGACACACACACACACACACACACAAACACACACACACACACACACACACA
>NW_008348218.1:3067202-3086708 GCF_000622305.1 Nannospalax galili | reverse complement strand
CACACACACACACACACACACACACACACACGCATGCACGCACGCACACCTGGAAGGAGGAAGTTAGTAATTAGTATAATAGCATAGAAAATTCTATTAACCTAATAAAAATCACTATGTGCTTTGAGACTAAAACATCACAGTTACCTGTAAATACTCCAATTTCCAACACAAATGTAAACACGGCAGTGCATCATACATGCATTACATAATGATGTGCTTTCAATTACTTAAGAATTCACATTGTCTTGAGAATGAAGTCAAGCTCTTCCATTTGAACTGCAAAGAAGGGGCACTAGAGCCCAGAGCCTGCAGTTCCCTGATGACCTCAGTCATGCCCCTAAGAGGCCAGCCACTAAGGAGATTAGTTTCTTATATAAACACTCATGTTTCTCCAAGGCCACCGTGAGCACTGGGCAATGGGCCTCATCCTCTCTGCATGGCTTTCTGCCTTGCTGTTTCATCCTTTCATAGCCAGTGCGCTCACTGTCACAGGACTGCTGCCTGCTAAGGCTCATCAGGGTCTCTCTTTACATACAGAGGACCAGTCCAGTGGGTTGTTAACATCTACAATGCTGAACAATGCTGATTGACTTATTCTCTAATAGACTTGTCTGCGTTTCAACATTCCAAAGAGAAAGAGCCTTGGAATCGTTTTAAACCAAACCCCAGATTCCACACAGCAGACATTAAGGGGCTATTTCCCTAAGACACTAGAAGGTTGCTGTTGAATAGAGAGATGGGAAACACTGTCCCCATGCAGGTTCTTCACCTTTGCCTGTTTGCGCACGTGCGTATGCTCACTTGTGAACGTGTGCAGTGTGAGCCTCAGCATGTGCTCCCCTAGTCAACTGTGTCCTCTAGCCCGATTCAAATCTAAAGAATGGTTCAACTCCAAAATTTTAGTGGGATTCTGTGGGTGATTTAACCAAGATAAAGACACATTTTTATAATACATAGAAGATAATTTTACCCAAGAGAGTCATGATAGGTAGGTCAGCAGTGCTGAATACTCTGTCGAGGGAGATATTCATTCATTTGTCTATTCATTAAGAAAATTTATTGTCGTGGTAAGAGTCAGGTCCAATTCTCCGTTCTCAGTATGCAGTGGTGAAGAGGAGAGCTGATCCTGTGGAGAGCACAGCCAGGTGGGAAAGAACAGTTTGATAGAAACAATGTAATGTGATGAACAGGATCCTGTGCAGGCACACAGGAAGGGCTGCTCAACAAACTGTTGGGCTGCCAAGAAAACTCTAGAAAGGTAGCATCACACAAAGCTCAGAAGGATGTACAGTAAGGACAAGGTTAGGGAGACTGTATCAAATCCTTTTACCCTGCCCCATATCTAAGCTCACAGACACCCTAAACCTGGGATAGAAACAAGTTATGACTTTAGTTTCAGCTACGATAATCTTGTTATCTTTCCCAGTTACTGAAGATGATTCTTTGGCCCAGTATTGTGTAGTATGATGATAATGTTAGAAAGAGAGTGTATGTTGAGTATATATACACACATCACACACACACACACGCACATGCACACACACACCACAAACATCATGATGCCTCATTCACTTGAGTCATATTAATGAATGAAAATATAACTGGAAGTAATAGTGGGAAGATAAGTACTATTTCAATGGAGTATTCTCTTATATCAAATCACCAAATTGCTCTATTCTGCTTTAATTCTTGAATTTTAGACCCAGAAGAATGAAGTACTTGCCAGGAACTATGTCCGCACAGTGGAAAAGCTAAATAGGCACTAAGTTTTCTGATAGACTGTTGAAGCTTTGGGTACTGACCAAAGCAGATATTTAAAGATTAATTTTCTCGAAACATAATTGCCAGGAAATTTGTTGGCAATCATCTACTGTTTCAAGATTTGAGGATCAAAATAAAAATCATATTTTGGATGATGCAGCTTACAGGAGGGAAGAGAATAAGGATAGGGACTTTGAGGTATGGAGGGAATTCTAGTTTACAAAGGGTGGTGGGTGGGCCGCTCTGAGAAAGGAGTATTTGGACAGAAGCCTGAAAAACTAGACAAAACCATGCAAATGTCAAAAAATATGAAAAGCTGATTCCTGGCAGAGGAAGCAGAGAGTGCTGAGTGACTTCTGAAATAGGGATATCCTCCACTAGAGCAGAGATTCCTGGGAAGATCATAGGAAATGAAATCGGAGGGTAACAGATGGTAAAGAACCTTGTAGGGAGGCTCAGGATAGAGCTCAGTGGATAAAGTATTTGCTGTGCAAGCATAAGGACCTGAGTTCAAATCCTCAGACTCCATATAAAGCCAGACACAGTTGTGGAGATGGGAGGCAGAGACAGGATGATCCACAGAAACCTGAGGGCAAGCTAGCCTGGAGTATGTAATGGTGAAGAGACTTTTGAATCAAGGTGGATGGTGAGGATCAGCACTTAAGGTTTTCCTTCTACCTCTGCATAAGTGATGTCACATCTATGCCAGCACCCTCACACAGAAACGACTGTGCACACTCACACACAGAGAGGATTTTTAAAAAATCTCTGTGAGTTCAAGGCCAGCCTGGTCTACATAGTGAGTTCCAGGACAGCTGGGGCTACAGGGAGATCCTGTCTCAAAAAAACCAAAAAAAAAAAAAAGGTGGACTGACCTGAGAAAAGAGCCAAGGCTATCCTTTTGCCTCCACATTCATACACATGTGTGCACATGTAGCCCCTGTACATGCATGAACACATACATATACACACATCTAAAAAAAAGAGAAAAAGAGCTTTGTAGGTCATGGTAAATAACCTTGGAAATTTATATCAGGGGCAGTGGTCACTGGAAGGTTTCAGCAGAGGAGGGTGAAGATGTGACTACGGGTTCAGAAGGCTCATGCTGGCAAAAAGGTATAGAGAGCAGAGGTGGGAAACGGCCATAAGAAGTAGTAACACAGCCAAATATGATGGATGGCAGCGATTGCACTGGTTAACAAAGGGCTAATTTCATATGTACCTGGCTAATTGTTTGCATGGTTTGAATCTGAATTGCCCCCACAGAATCGTATTTCTAATGGTTGTTTTTCAGTAAATTGCGGGCTTTTGAACTTTTAGGAGGTGAGGCTTCATTGGCAGAAGTGGGCAACTAGGGTATGTCTGGGAGACCTCTGTGGTTATACAAACATCCTTCACCACACACTTCTGCAGCCATGAATTAAGCTGCTATTCCACTGTCCCCAACCCAAGATGAAGGACGTAAGCTCTTTGAAAGTGAAGGCCAAACAAATCTTTCCTCCTTTAGATTGTTTTCGGTCAGGTACTGTGGTCATGGTGATGCAGAGATAACATTGCTCATATGTTCAATCTCAGGTAAGTCAAAACAATTCAAAATTTTGAGGCTGACATATTGAAAAATGGAAGATGTCACAGTTTTAAAAACTTTATTTACTATTTTATGTGTCTGAGTGTGTTGCCTCCATGTCATGGAATGGCCGTGGAGGTCAGAAGGGGGTGTCAGAACCCCTGGAACTGGAGTTATGGTCAGTTCTTTGCTGCCATGTGGGTGCTAGGATTTGAACTCAGGTCTTCTGGAAGAACAGCAAGTGCTTTTAACGGCAGAGGCACCTCTCCAGCCCCAAGGTGTCATATTTTGAATTGAGAGGTAATTGGAGGAGAAGGTGAAAATAGTCCTTGAGTAATGCTAAAAAGTTAGAGAGGTTAAAAATAAGGGAAAGCCTATCTCAAACAACAAACAAAAAATTATTTATATTTTTATAAATGCACAGATTTACATCATTGAAATGTAACTGTGGGATATGCTGCAAAGCTAAACATATAAAAACAATAAAATCAAAGTACACAGTCTGTCAGAGTTCTTATCTTTTTTCAATGCCAACAAAATATTGCACTGAGATTGCATTTTCAGACTGAAGCATATATTTTTAGGTGCTGAAATGTATAATCATATTGTCCAGATACAAAAATAGGAATGCACATTACTTCAAATTCCAACCACTTAATTTCAAAGGAGTTAGCTTCTTTTATAAAGGTAAAGGTCTATTTAAGTTTCAATTAACATATTTGACTGTAGCTTTTACTACTTAGCAGTAGGCCTCTTAACCAAATCTGTTCCTCTTTATGCTCCAAAACTGAAAATATGTAATTTGTCGCAAATCAATTTGAACTTAGACAATTTTGTTTCAGGATGAGCAGTGGGCTTTTGGGTGGTGAAGGGAGGCAGGGCACATTCTTGGTGAGTTTATAAGTGTGTCCAAACCCTCATGTCTCTCTGTATCATGCTCAATCCTTAAGAAGTGAAGCATCTAGAAGAAGCTCCCCATCTAGAGTTTACTCCTAGATTAGTTCAGTACACCATCTCCAGAAGGCCTTTGCCAGGCTGCTCAAGAAGTTATTTGGCCTGCA
Source organism: Nannospalax galili (assembly GCF_000622305.1). Classification (NCBI taxonomy): domain Eukaryota; kingdom Metazoa; phylum Chordata; class Mammalia; order Rodentia; family Spalacidae; genus Nannospalax; species Nannospalax galili. The sequence continues at coordinate 3,082,316 of NW_008348218.1, read as the reverse complement.
TCCAGGTGTCCAGCCCTGCACACATAGGTTCAGGAGTGCTACAGGCTTCTGCTCGCCTCGCAGATGCCAGTCATTCCCTGTGAGAGATGGGCTAGAAGAGGATGTGGAGTCCGAAGACATGAAAACCAAAGGGACGGAGGCTAGGGATGAAAGTGAGTAAGGGAGAGGATGGGGCATCTCTCAGACAGAATTCTCCTTTCCTCAGAGTCAGTCCTGGGGAAGCATCTGAAAAACTAACACATCTTCCAATCTCTGGGACCAAAATGAGAGCAAATATTTGTGGGACATATGGAGAAAACGGAAAAAATAAATCTGTTTTGAATATGTGATTATTCCCTGTCAGCAGGTGTCAAAGTTTAAAACTGACACCGAATGTACTGGTTTCTAAAAATTTAATGCAGTTTAGAAAAGGCTAGAATTTAGAAAACAAATGACATCTATTATCTATTCTGGTAGTTACATCCTTTAGACTATGTTATAATTATTTCCTATTCGTGAGGCATATGTTTTTTTAAAGACTGAAAGGAACTATAGTAAGTATCATAATCATTATTTTGTTTCTAATGGCCAAGAGTGGAGATACTGACTACCATTGCCAAGTATAATCTGTGCTCTATTTAAAATGATCATGAGCTGAATACATGACTCAGGCAGGGATGGGAAAGTAGAATGATTAGAACGCCATTCTCTAGTAGACTCCCAGAGATCACTCAGGTCATGGCCAATGACTCAAGCAAGTAGTAGTGGCCCAAAGGAGCATTCACGTCTTCCTTAGACAACTGCTTTCTCCCAGAGAAGCACCCACCTTTTGGAAGGCTGACAGGTCAGGGTTCACACAGATTCCAACTTAGTAAAGGACTCAGAAAAGAGTATGGCTTGGAGTGGCAACTGGCTGCCATGTGCCAGGGAAGCCTTCTCACCTGCTCTATCACTTTTAACCTGGCCCTAAAGAGTAATCCTTGCCTTTCATGTGAGGTGATGGAGAAAGACATGAACAAAAACTTCAGCTTCTCAAAACCTTGCCCAGAGTCAGGCCTCCAACTGCATTTAAAATCCAGTCTTCACATCTTTATCTTGCTCAATACCCAGATCCACAGCCAGGGAGAAGAGCATGCTGGGTACAAAGCACACAGTTTTTGGCTACTTCACGACCCATGCTATGCTAACAGTGACGTTTTATACCTGAGGGGGCTGGGGTTTTAAAAGATTGTTAGAGAGTTTAAAAAGTGATTGAAATAGAGATAACCAAAACACTGTTTTCTGTTTATAGAACTGGGGGCTGGAGGGTTACTGTTAGAACACATGCAAACTAACATACTGGGCTTCACTTTTAAGGGTTGAAGCTGTGTTTATACCTCTTGATTCAGCTCTGTAGATACTAGGCAGTCTTTCCCATCTGATTTTTGGGTGTGCCTCTTGTATTCTTGTAACTTGTGAACTTCGTAGACATGTTGTCTACTCCCCTATCTTCCACATCCACAAAACACAGCAATAAGAAAAGGGGAGGGTAACTACAAAAACTCCATTTGGTCAACAGAAGAATGAAAGACACATGGCGTTCACAGTCTTCAGGAGGGTGGGATGTCACTGTGATCTTTGGCTCTACCTTCTGTATCGCCAGAGCCTGCCTGTTGCTTGACTGCCGTGGGAGAGTTGAAGGAAGGGATGGATCCATCCGTAGGTTGAACATCCCCCATGTGAAATGCTGGGAGTAAAGAGTCTGACATTTCTCAGATCCTGGAATACTGACATCTATATAATGAGACATCTTGGAGTTGAGACTGAATTCTAAACAAGAGATTCACTTATGTTTCCTGTATGCATTTTACACATAACTGGAAGGCAATTTTAGCCAATATTTTCAATGATTTTGTACATGAAACAAAAGTTTCATGATATGGATTTTTCTACTTATAGCATCATTTCAATGCTCATGAAGTTTTGCATTTTGGAACATTTTTGGACTTCAGCATTTCAAATTAAGGATGCTCAATTGTATTTGCCCTGCAAATACTGGGGACTATGTTATCATGGCAAACTTAAGTGGTTAATGCCTTTGGGTTTGAATAAAATATTGTCCTAGTTTGCTGTGTTGTCATGTCATATCGAGCTATAATACTACTTTGTATAACAATATATATGCACAAATACATATATATTTACATACTGTATATGCATATGTCTGAGCATACATATTTATTTAAATATATGAACATGTATACATACGCATGTGTGAATGTAGGAAAATTGTCCTTAATGCTATATTTTCTTATACACAAGTTATGATAAATGTGAATTTCAGAGGTTTGTGGCTTGATGGTGTTGGGAAAGTTTCCTTTAAAGCTCCGGAGGACATGTCTGCACTGATGACACTAAAGTATAATTTTTCATTTTCCCAGAATAATGAAACTGTTGGCAAAAGCACTGGGGATGATCCTTTATATATCTTGCAAGTTCAAGTTCCTGCAGAAATATTGTATCCTTGTGAAATTTGGCTTCTTTTGGAAAAAGACGTCATTTTGAAGCTGAGAAGTGCTGAACATGGCCCCTGCTCTCTTCCTAGCCCTCAGCTCTTACAAGCTCATCGCATGAACATGCGGATTGCAGGGTTGAATCACATTTTATTTTATTTATTTTCTTGGGGGAAAATAAGGAGTTTTTTAGAACAGTTAGGAAGTCTATGGCAGAAAGAAAGATGGGCAGCCGCAGGGCAAGGGCTCCGAAGAGAGGAAATCAGGGCCCATGCTGAAGGAGCAGGAGTGTCAGACCTCTCTGAGGATGGGGTAGTTTCATAGCAAAAGCTGTAGCCAGGCTCTCTGGTTCCTTGAATCTCATTTTAGACAGTTTTAGAAGACTTTGCTGATATTCCTTTGAGCTGTGATCAGTTCTGTTAACCAAATCCAGTCAGTTGGCAAATCTGACTTTGGATGCAAAGGCCAGACATTCAGAGCACAGAATAATGCACATGTTCGGGAGCTGTTGAAGGCTGTCTAGTAATATTGGGAGCCTCTGCCCTGAGATCCATGCTAGACAGGAAGAGCCGGCAGGCAGTTTTTCTGTTTCCTCAGACCTGTTCTGGGATTAATGAGGAGACCAGCAGTCCTTACAGTACCTATAAGGACAAGAAACGATTGGATGTCTTTGTTACGAAACAGTGTGTCAATCACTTTCATAAACATCTTGTGGAAGTAAGTTCTTAAAAATATCCAGGTCACCTTCTCTTAATCCCGTCTTTCTTAGATTTCCTCTCTTTCCCGGCTTACCATGGAAGTCCTACCCAAACCGAACCAGATAACAAGGAGGATTACTTTCAGCTTGTTCATCTATATCACAAAGGTTAGATTATCATGAACCCACTGAACTTGAAGTTTCAGGGTCCCTAATTTGCGTGGCCTCTCCTAAGTTCACCAGTTCTAAATATTTTTCAGGCAGCCTTTACTTTCTAACACTGTGTTCTGCTTTTCATCGCTATTTTATATAAATGACTGTAGGAGTCACTTTTGGTATTTTCTTTGACGTCTTCTTTATAACACAAAAGATAAACTATACTAAAATAAAAGACTGAACTGGGTTACCTTTGTTCACTGAATAATATTTGAAATCAAGCTAGATTTCTGGCCCAGTGACATCATGACTTAGCAAAGAGGCTTTAGAATTTTCTAACATTCTTGAAGAGTTTACTATTTGGCAAGTATTTTCCAGGGATCAGGGAGATAATCATTAAGTGAACATCAACTTAAAGTAGTTTATAGTGAAGAAAGAGTGGTAAATAAATGCACAATGCTCATTTTATATGACATCTATTCAGATAGAGATGTCTGAGTTCTGCTAAGCAGCTGCTGGTTGAGCAGGTCTTGAAGGATTAGTAGAGGTGGCCAGGTTTCTTCCCCAAGCACAGGAAAAGCTTGCACAAATATATTTGATCTTAGGAGAGATGATGAGTTTAACTGTTCAACATGATTAAGGGCAGGATGCAGGAGGGTGGTGACAGGCTTGAAACATGACAGTTCAGTGAACGCAGTTTACAAGTAGAATTACAAAGCCACACAAACTGCTGTACTGGACAACTTTAGGTTTAGGTGACAGGAGGACTTATAGGATTGAGTCTCCATATTTCTTACATTAACTTAGATGTTGGAGAACAGAATACTTTTTCCAGATTGTGAGATGGTTTTCTGATAATGACACCATAGTTTTGAACATGAGGCAAATCCAGCCAGGAAACCTGGCTGTTTAGTTTGCTAGCTGAGACCCATTGGGGGAATTTATCTTAGAGGATCTCTGTTTCTTTATGTTCAAAGTGAGACTCTGCAATGATGTCTGCCTCTCATACTTGCTGTGAACACGATCTCATACATCTAAGAGATCCCAGTAACCTTCTACATATAATTAAAAAATTATTTCTTCTCCTCCTCCTCCTTCTCTCTCTTCCCCTTCCCATTCCTCCTCCTTCTCCTCCCTCTTCCTCCTCCCTCCTCCTCCTCCTCCTCCTCCCCCTCCCCCTCCCCCCTCCTCCTCCTCTTCTTTGAAAAGGCACAGAAGTCAAAAGTTGTTTATGGTTAAGCAAATGAGGCAGATCCACAACTGTCATTTCACATCACACCTATCGGGATGGAGGTGGAGAGATTACCTATCAGGACAGTTAACTGACAAATTTCTACCAACTGAGTTAGCATTAGGAGATGACAACAGAAGGTGACAGAACCTTGGAAGGGCATGTGTACTGCCTCTCTTGACTATAGCCACCATGGTGCAGTTGCAATTCTGTGTTTACTGTGCTAGATAAATCAGTATAAACTTGGTTGAAGCCAACAAAAGACATTCTCTTCTAATATAAATCTTGTTAGTTGGCACACTAACTTAGTATGTAGGAGGAAAAAATAGAGAAGGGAGATGCATATTTTGGGTTGGGGAGAACAAAAAGTGCCCTAGGATAATGTTTATATGCATGTTATATGTATGATCACCAGCCAGAGTGAGTCAGTGCAAACGGTCATGGGAAAACACTGAAATGGGTAATGCCTCCACATTACTGTTTTGTAGATCCAAGTGTTTGCTTTTTATTGAGAATTCATGAGCAATCTAATTTTCATAACTGAATTTATTAAAAATGAACAAATGGGATTGAACTTGCCGAACAGAAAAATAGTTCAAACATTGGGAGATTATCCCCTCATGGAACACTTGTTTAGTGTTTGATACATGCAGGACACAGTGCTGGATGCTGACAGTGATGTGCTAGTAGCCAGAGATAGGGCCTAGCAATGGTTTTCAGAAGTAGCACATTACAAGGTTTTTTTTTTTCTTTACAAGAAGTCTGATACTCGGAGAGAATTTCCAGGAGAGAGCTGAGGGAATTTCTGACAAGCAACTGTCAGGTTTGTGTCACTGTTCAGCTCAATTAGACGACCTTGTCAGATGAGTCAGGGACCACAGGGGCTCTACGGTAGGCCAGACTCAAACATAGGAATTCTTTTCCAATTGCTTAATTAGTTTGAGCAATAGTGTCTTACCTGTCAACCAGTATTTTCCGAGGGTACGTGATCTGCATGATGTATAAGCACACTCTCTTCCTGTCTTCCAATTTTTTCCTCTGAAGTTTAGATACTTCTCCAGATAGTTTCAGTTATCATTTTTACCATCTCTCCATTTTCATGGACTTTGGCCGTACTATTTGCTTTATCAAGCTGCTGTCTCACAAGCTGTACCACATTGAGAGGCCTCACTTGAGCACCTGGGCATTTTGAGATGAAGCTGGCACTACACCACTTATACCCTGAAATGAAGTTTCCTTGGTTATAGAGTTGCGATGTGTTACTGACTCCTAAGTGGCTGCTCTGTATTTATTGCTTTGACTTTGGGATCGTGTTAGTTTGATGTCTGAATGAATTTCTTGGGGTGTTCAAGATGATCCCATCTTTGTGTTCGGTTATTGGCTTCACTTTAACAGCCTGTACCAGCAATTTTTTATAAGGCAAACTTTAACTATGTGTATAATGTTCTTTGTCCAAGCCTGCAAAACATATAATTCTATCAGATTTTAATACTATTATAAATTGCTTTCCTACTATCTTGATTAATTCTGTCAATATTCTTCCCATATAGAAAAAACTTGGTCTCAAAAATTCATCATATCGATATATGAAATTGTCAAAATATAAAGAAAAAAAAGAAGTCAGACTCAGCTTATTGATGAGATTCATCCTTCTCAAACTTCATTTATTATAATAACAACAAATAAGGTGCTTAAGTGCTCTCCAAAAACATTCATTGATGGGAAAATTGAGGCACAGAGAAATTAGGTATTTCGCAGATGTCACAGAGTAAGAGAGGAGACCAGTGTGTGAACTCAGCAGCTCTTCCCTAGACTGTGACCTCTGTCTCTCTTACTGCCTTCCTCTCAGATTTTGTTCCCTGTTGTGAATTTAGAATGCCTGTGTAAGTCAAATTCACTGCTGGGAGGTGCACATGGCAGCCAATTCCCTCCTCCCATGGTCCTTTCAACAACCTGAGGAAAAAATTCTCCAAACCCCGGTTCGAAGAATCTTAACAAGTTTATTGGACTTGCTAAGTGAGCTTGGGGTGTGGGTATACTTATAGACAAGCGGGCGCCGTCCCCGCTTCACGGCCGATGTCAAAAGTCCACACCCACACATAAATCCTGTGGTTCTGGACACAGGAAATGGCAAGAGACCAGCCTTGTGGTTTTTCCAGCGTTTATACCCTTAGCCCCTCCCCTGCAAGGGGCTGTGGTCAACTGATTGGCTGGAAGAGGGATGGGGAGTGGCTTCTTTGCAGAGCATGAGGAGGCGGTGGGTCCATGGCTTATCATCACAGGGCCAGAGGAACATCTTTCAGGTCACAGCATGTAACCCCAAAAGCAAACAGAATTTTTTTATTTTATAATATTATAGCTGACTTAAAGCAGTAACATCTTTTGCCCAAGACCTAGTTACTAGGAACAGGAGATTATGTGTAAAGAAAACAGAATAAAGGCCTTTATTTTGCCAGCATGGGACCAGTGAAATACCTTTGGCATCTTTTTACCTTTTTTCTATCATTTTTTTGGCGCTCCTGTTTTCCACTTTCTTTTGAATTATTTTGCCCCACCTCCAATGCCTCTAGCCTGCCTAGGGTTGAGAACGCCCTGTGTTCCTACGCATTGGACTGTATAAATGCATACACAGAGGGAAAGCAATCTACAGTCTTTACTCCAAGTTCCTTTTCACAGTCTTTCCACAAAAGATTCTGAAATGCAAAGAATTTGCATAAAGGTGTTAATTGCAGGTTCCCCTGCCCAGTGGTTAAAAGATTAAAATTGAATATCCAACACCAGAAAAAATAATTAAAATTATGATAAATGCACACAAGGCATTATACAATCATTGAAACTATTTATACAGACTTTAATGATGAAGAAAATGTTAAATAATACTAAAAAGTTAAAGTTAAAATAATACTAAGGGAAGCATTCAAGGTGGAAGTACTGTGATGCCAACTCTAGAAAAAATGGTAGAAGGGAAAGGAAACCACTAGTATTCAGTGTAGACTGAGTGCAGATCATTCAGTGATTATCTATGGTTTCCTGTTTTCTAATGTGCTGTCTATAAAAGGGTTATAGTGACAAAACTCATTCTCAATTGGTTGATTTCTCTTATTCCACATACATATATTATCATTTCAGGTAATATAATAAAGTAAGTGAAAATTGAGGAAATATATATACATACATAAAATAGAACCAGTCCTCTATATGTTTATTACATAAATTTCATATCCATATGTTTCATGCTTATAGAAAAGTATAAATTTGAAATAGAATATTGGCAATTGAATTTTTACCGGTAAGCTGGTAAATTTTCCTCTGAACTGGACTACTTTATGGGTAGAAAGAGCAGTTCATTTGAGAATAGACCGCTGGGCTGCCTCTTGGTGGCAGAGAACAGCAGCCAGCAGAAAAAACAGCAAAGGTTTTGTAGACATTCAGGGGCTCTGGTAACCTTGCATGATGTTCTACCCTGGGGTGACCACTGGAGGCTGAGGAAGCTGTAGCTTCCGGATAAACAGGGAGTTTTACAAAATCTGGTTTCTGAGAAATGCTGTTTTGATTTCCTCTTTCTGGTCGAGGAACCTCTTAACCTGACTTTCTGGGGAGCTTCACAGCACAGCTGCCACGCTGCAGACCTAACACACCTTTACCCTTTTTAACTGAAAATAAATCCCTGCTTTTGAGCTTTCTATTCATGAACTGATTTTTTGCTTTATTTCATAATACTTTTATTTATGTATATTTTCAATGTATGAATGGTTTGCCCGCATGCAGGTACACTGTGTGTGCACTGCCAACAGAGGCCAGAAGAGGGTGTCAGATCCCTTGGAACTTGTATTACGTTACAGAAAGTTGCTGAGAACTGAATCCAGGTTCTCTGCAAGAGCAGCTAGTGCTCTTACTTGCTGAGCCATCTCCCCAGAAACTCTTTCATATTTTTTATTTAAAAACAAAACAAAACAAAACAAAAAAACTGCCACAGTGCTTTGAATCAAGGTTTATGTTGTTGAGAAGGAGAAAGGAGACACAGGGCCAGGATACACTCAAGATATAGGTAGTGGGATTATAAGTAGATTCTACATATTTGATATAATTCACTGTTTGCAAATTAAGGTTTGCTTATACTCACAAGCAGTGTTTGCTGATGGGCTTATTTATTTATTTTTTTGTGGAAGCTAATCCAGAAGTCACCTGAAATTCATGCCTTTGTGAGAAAAAGGGAGACCGTACTGATGAGCACTTAGGGGATACTCCTTGGCAACTTCACTTCTAAGATGGATGATTCTCTCTGCCACCACCACCTTTTGTCGAGAGAAGCTGGTTGCTTTCTTGATGAACAGCCAGTAGCTGAAGGATTGAAGAGCAGCCTGATCACAGTGATTCCAAATAGTCTCCCGGGGAATGAAATTCCATCTTCTAAAAATGATTATAGAAATAAAAAGAAAGATCATAATTAGTCAGAATGAAGAACCATTTTCTTAACTCAATTCCCAGTGTTCCCCAAATCATCCTCTTTATGTATTGTTTCCACAAAGGCTGTAGCGGCAGGAACATTCTGTGGGAAGGATAAATTAATATATCCCAACAGGTCACCAGTATTATTTTATACCACAGGGAACCACATATGCATATAATTTTTTTGCGCTATAAATAAACAAATAGGAAGGTAGGTTGCTAAACTTCTATCAAGCCCTGCTTTATAGTGTGCACTTACAGTAACTCTTATAGTAACTGAGGATTGTTTTCTCCCATTAATAATGTTTTCATGAATAATTCAAGCCATGTTGACTGCCTACATTTTTATATTAAAATGAATGCTATAGTACCAAACAAACACTTCCTAATATCAATGTAATTTCCTTCCTCTGATAGGAAATTTGACTTTTCCTATCTTCTAGTGCAAGAGGTATTTCTGGTCTTCTACCTCCTGTCTTCCCTGAACTATAATTTGACAATATTTCTGGGTGGAACTAGGGTGTGTGAATGTAAGCTCCCTGAAAATTGTATGTGCCATAATTCAGAAGTAGAAGATGTTGAAAAGTTGTGGTCTCTCAATTGCTAGTCAAATGATTTTCCTGTAGAGATGGAAGAAATGTGCTGCTTTTTTGTTTCAAGTCACAAAGTAAAGTTTACAGAAGTAATAATCTAGGTCCCATACAGCCACAGGGAAGATGGACTATTTCAGGAGAAGAGTTAAGACTATTTGTTGATGTCAGTCAAACTGAGTGTAAGACTGTTTGCAAACTAAATTAATCCTCTTTGTAATGTGGAGGTATTTGCTTATCTCTATATGTTACTCTTTAAAAGCTGAAATTCACCAAAATTTTATGTTAATTAGTCTCAAATTGTGTGTCAGAAAGAATGTGGAGAGTAAAGGGAGGTGGAATTTAAGGAATGGCCCCTCAGCTACTAATCAAAAGATGAAGGAACTTGCTGAGTGAAGAGGGTTCACCATGGGGGGATGCTCGGGTTCAAAACCAGGCTCTGCGGACCTGCTGAAGGAATTTGAAGCAAAGAATTCATTGAGCTGATAGAACCTGTAGTTTCACCAGAAAAATTATGTTATTTGCATACATGGCTATAATTGTAGTATGGAGAACAGATTGACACAGAATGTCAGTTTAATAATCTAGGACAAACACAGTGGCAGTTCAGTGGGGTGACATGGCTATAATTGTAGTGTGGAGAACAGGTTGACATAGAATGTCCATTCAATAATCGAGGTAAAGCACAGTGGCAATTCAGTGGGGTGTTGCTGGTGCAGACGGAGAGATGTAGACAGTGTGGAACAAGGACAGAGATGACAGTTTGTTGACTTGTGGATGCACGGAGGCTGAAGCTGTTAAAGGTGCACAAAATGCTGACTGACGTAAAATGGGCGGCGCTACCATCTTAGAGACAGGAAAACACTCAGAGAAAAGCCAAGTTTTACAAATTTGAATGCTTGTTTATTTTGAAAAAATAATTCTGGATTAAGGGCATGGAAGATTTATTTGGCTTTGGGTATACACTTGCCTCCTCTGTGACACGTGACAAAAGGAATATGAGTAAAAAGTTGGGTATATGTGTCTGGACTGGAGAAGAGAAATGTAAGTTCATAGATCTGGGGATGGGCATGGATGAGATCACCCAGAAAAGAACTGCAAGTGTTGGTCATGGACAAAGGAGATTGACATTACATGGAAAAACAGTGCAGTCTGATACTTAGGGGGAAAATAATATGACCCTGGTGGGGAGGGCAAGGAAATGGATGTTTCAAGAACATAAGAAGTATATAGCATGTCGGATGTACTGAGAGACGAACTGAGATGAGGAAGAGGCAGCCATTGCCTTTGTGTAACAGGAAAGCTGACTGGTACTCACAAGATTCAATCCAGAGATCTGATGAGGATAGGAACAAGATTGTAAAGGGATTGAAGATTAAAAGAGAGATGAGAACATAGGTGTGGAGAGCTTGTAGGCAGAGCTGGGGGACAACAGAATAAAAGAAGGTGTGCTTTTTAGCTTTGTGTTACTATTATGAAATAACTGACATACCTAAGTTGCAAAAAGAAAAGGTTTATTTTGGCTCACAACTCTGGAACTCTTAGTTCAAGATCAGGGGAAATCATTGTTTTGGGCCTGGGTCATGACTAGGATGTCAATGGTGGGGAGCATGTGGTGGGCAAACAGCTAATCTCATGGTCATGAAAGAAAAGATCCATTCATGAGCATGCCTGTAGTGATTTATGCACACCTACTAGGCTCACAGTATCTCCCACTAGCACTACCCTGGGAACCAAGGTTTTAACACGTGGACTTTGGGGGACAGCCAGACCAGATTACACTAGAAGAAGAGAATATTCTGAGTGGATAACAGAGAAAGTGAAAGAGCCTCGAGGTGGGAGATTTGAGATATCTTAATGAAGCCCAGAGGATGGAGGCCTGGAGTTTCATAGATTTGACATCTTTCTCCAAATTTGAGGAGAGTGATTTGAAAATCTGTAGCGATGAGGTGACATGCCCTGCTGTATATTGTCACTGCACTTCCCTAGGCTATTTTGTAGAGGATGGACTGAAAGGAAGGGGCCCGGAGAGATTGGAGAATGGAACAGATTAGAATTCCCTTCATTCTTTAGTCAGCCAATATTTAACATCTGCTATATGCCAGCAATCTGAAGTCTAGTTGAGAGGAACTGTCATTTGGATTTGAACGAGGGAAATGTGGTTTATTTTGAGATGCTTTGGAGGTAGAGATGATGGAATTTCTCCAAATAATGGGACGTGGGGATGCAAGGGAGATATGAATTAAGGATGGTTCAAAGTTTTTGGCTCTTGTAACAATAAGGTAAATAGTCATGAAACTGAGCCTGGGAACGCCAGAAAATGGACACAGATGAAGGACACTAACAAGAATTCTCATTTAGACATCATAAAAGAGTGATCATTTCTCAGGTTTTCCCTCTCGGAAATTTTCTAAGCTGGGTAGGAGATTAGCAATTGACCTGAAGACCTGTAAGAGTTATCAGTTCAAACAACCCAGCATTTTATCAAATAATAATGGCACATTTTTATTTTGTTATCAGTATTTTGTATCTTTTGTTCTGATGTGTCTATATGATATTTCTGTGTGTTTGTATTCATGGGGGCATGGACACATCATCATGTACATGGAGATTCCAGGACAAACTTGGGTGTCATTCTTTCATGGTGTTTGAAATGGGACTTCTTCATTGTTTGCTGCTGTGTACATTTGTGCCTTCCAAGCTCTCGGTAGAAGCACTGGGATTCTGGATATGCAACTGAGCCATACTTTACAAGGGTTCTGGGGGTCTGAATTCAGATTCCCATGCTCACAACATACATGTTACCCACTAAGCCATATCTCAAACCCCTGACATTTTCTTTTAATAGGCAGACACTTTCAAAAACAAATTTATCATATATTTTTAAATTTTTTGTTAAATTTTATTTATTTTTATTTTATGTGTATGAGTGTTTTGCCTGCATGTATGTAAGTGCATCATGTGCCTGCAGTGTCCATGGAGGCCAGAAAAGGATGGCTATACACTGCTATGTTGGTGCTGGGAACCAAACTTGGGTCTAAGCCAGTGCTTTTAACCACTGAGCCGTCTCTCCAGCACCAGATTTATTATGTTTTTAATAAGCATCTTAGTCTGATTTCTGTTGCTGTGATTAAACGCTGACCAAAAGCAGCTTGGGCAGGATAGGGTTTATTTCAGTTTACAGCTCCCAGATGACAGTTCATCAATGAGGAAAGTCAGGGCTGGAACTCAAGGCAGGGAGCTGGAGGCAGGACCTAAGGCACAAATCACAGCACAGTTCTGCTAACTGGCTTGCTTCCCTGGCCCGTGCTCAGCCTGCATTCTTACATAACCCAGGACTATCTTTTCAGGGTGGCACCACCCACACTGGTGGGACATCACTCAACAGTCAAGATAATTCTTCACAAGATATGCCCACATTTTCAAGGTGGTACCACCCACAGTGGGCTGGGACATCACTCAACAGTCAAGATAATTCTTCACAAGATATGCTTACAGGCCAAAGTGATAGAGGAAATTCCCCAAATTCAAATTGAGTTTCCTGCTTCCCAGGTGTGTCAAGTTGACAACCAAAGCTATTCAGCACAACTGACCCCTTGTCAACTTGACACATAACACATCAGTATTAAACCACACCTTTCCTTTTTTTTTCTGTCCCTAAGAGTCATGTTCATCTTTTTAAAAACTATTTTATTTATTATTTATTATTATTTTATGTGTATGAATATACTGCCTACTGGTATGTAAGTGCACCGTGGCATGCTGTGCCTGTAGAGGTCAGAAGAGGCTGTCGGATTCCCTGGGACCGGAGTTAGGATGGTTGTCAGCCACCGTGTGGATGTTTGGATTCCAACTCAGGACTTCTATAAGAACAGCCAGTGCTCTGAACCGCTGAGCCATCTCTCCAGCCTCTCATGTTAATCTTAATATTACAATATCAAACTTAGTACAGCTTTAAAAGTCCCACAGTCTTTGAGCTATTCAAACACTTTAAAAGTTCAAAATCTCTTTAAAAATCTTTTAGTTTTGGATTTCTGTAAAACCCAAAACAAGTTACAGATCATCTTATATCAAGAGGGAAGAATCAGGACACACTTAAGTAAAACCGAAGTCCAGTAGAGTAGTTCAGAGTCTGACATCTGGGATTTGGTCTTGATCTTTCGGCTCCAAAGGGTTTGGACAGCTCCATTTCGCTGGCTCTGCCATCTGTAGCACACAGAGCTTGGCTCAGGTAGGCTGCACTCCACACCTGCACTGTTCTTGGTGGTCATCCCCTAGTCCTGGCATCTTTACTATATCTTCTGTATCAGTTGGGGTCTTCACTGCAACTGATGCTGTGACTGAAGTCACCTTCACCAGTGACTTTTCCTGGCTTCATGGGGTGCCACGTCTCAGGCTCTGCCCATGACCCTGGCAATCCTTGGGTCTCTACTAGAACTGAGGTTTTACCTTCACCAGTGGCCTCTCCTGGCCACAGGGTACCAAGCCTCAGATTCTCTCCATGACCTCTCCAGGCCCTCAAATCCAGGACTGTGTGAGGGACACTTACACATTACAAGCTTTGGCTTCAGCTTGAGATTCAGCCTTGGCTGCCGAGCAAACCACAGCTGTATGTGCTGACTCTGAGGAAATACTTCCCAGAAGATTTCGCCTCAGTTTCACTGTGGTGTCTTCTTAATCACAGCTGATTCTTCAGCCATAGTCAACCAGAAACCACAGATTCTCAATTCACAATATCACACAGACAGTCCTGATTGTCTTTGCTTCCCTTGAAACTTCACAATCCGTACCTCAGCGCTGTCTTCAAGTTCCCATAGAAAGGTTCACTAAGCTCCATGAACACTCAATGGCTTTCCTAGCCCACAGTTCCAAAATGCTTCCACAATCCTGTCCCAAACCAACAATGCTAGGTCCATCACAACAGTGTCCCAAGATTCTGGTACCAACTTCTGTATTAGTTACTTTAATGTTGCTGTGATAAACACCATTACCACAAGCAGTTTGAGGGGGGAGGGTTTATTACAACTCTCAGGTTACAATCCATAACTGAGACGAGTCAGAGCAGGCGCTTAGGGAAGGAACCTGGAGGCAGGGACAGGCAATGGAGGAAAGCTGCTTACTGGTTTGCTCCCCTGGCCTGTGCTCAGCCTGTTTTATTATTCAACCCAGACTACATTTCCAGGGGGGCACAACACACAGTGGCCTGGGCCATCCCACATCACTCAACAATCAAGAAAAGACATCATAAGACATGTGCACAGGCTAATGTGATAGAGGAAATTCCCCTGTTAAGGTTCCCTCTTTCCAGGTGTATCAAGCTGACAACTAATGCTATCCAGCACAACCCAACAGGCTTTGTAATAATCTTATTTGATGGTGTTGAAGGACATTCATTATGTTTGCATGACTGAAAATATTAGGGCATAAAGTGTAGCTCAGTGGTAGAGCACTTGCTCTGCATCTGAAGGGCCCTGGGTTCCATTCCCAACATTGCAAAAGTATAAATTATATATATATATA
>NW_008348218.1:3049998-3067004 GCF_000622305.1 Nannospalax galili | reverse complement strand
TTCTCTCTCCTGACGTACATTCAGCTATTTTGAAATTAAATCTTTCATCCCTGTAGTACTGTCTTAGCAAGTTAAACACAAACTTGAAGGACTGTCTAGAGGAAAGCCTAGAGATTTTTTGAGATTTAATTACTGCTTTTAAAAAGTAAACTTAGATCAGTAAGATGCTACAATTTGTCTTCCAGTATTAAATCAACTGGATCATGCAGTAAAGTATCAGTGAAGACTGTGGCACTTACTTGGACCAGCACCACTGTTTTAATTATTGTTAGGATAATATTTAAACAGTCATATATCCAAGATGTAATGGAGGAAAGAAAAGCCAAGTTGTTATAGCTCTACTTTTCTTTGTGTATCAATTTTCAGAAAATAAAGAG
Source organism: Nannospalax galili (assembly GCF_000622305.1). Classification (NCBI taxonomy): domain Eukaryota; kingdom Metazoa; phylum Chordata; class Mammalia; order Rodentia; family Spalacidae; genus Nannospalax; species Nannospalax galili. The sequence goes on along the minus strand of NW_008348218.1, from coordinate 3,066,627 downwards.
AAAGGGAAACAGGAAAATACTCTATTTCTGACCCTCCTTATATCCTATATTGTCATAGAATCAACACCAATTACTGAGTTTTTGCATCTAGTATATCTGTGCATAGGGTAATTCTGATTGACAGACATGAACTGTATATAGAATTGGAGAGTATTGTTCTAAGGAGGTGTAATTCAACTGTCTGTGTATTGTATATTTTGTATCCAACAACATAAAGATGTCAAACCTATGATATATTATTAACACCTGCCTTATTATAAGTAGGTGAGGCAACATTCCTAGGGAGATGATAGCACTTTAAAGGTTTTACAATTTCTTGAGTCATATTAACTAGATACCGTTGTGGATGGCTTACCTTTTCCCCAGTACTGAAGCCTTGTGGCATCATCATGTGATGTGGTTGATGTGCAGATATGCAGTCACTGGTGTTCTCTGGGAAGAAAGTTTGTTTTTAAGTGCAATTCCTTTCAAATGGTTGAAGTCACTACACAGATAGGATCTCAGTGGCTCCTTTAGTTTTTAAATAGTAAAATTGTTGGGGATACATGTCCCTGTTCTTATCTATTCAAATGAAAGACTGAAAAAACATGTCATTATAAAAACCATCCTTTAGCCCAAACTTTCCTGATGGTGTTTCTGGTTATCTTTACCAGCTGTTGCATAGGCTCTAGAACTAGGGCGGCTTTGGTCTCCTGTTTCCTCCCTTCTCAGACACTGTAGGTGGAAGGTGGGGTGACTTGCTAGAGAAAGCAACACTTCTTTCTCTGAACTGGGTCCTGCTTGTTTTGTAGAGCTGTGGACACACTTTGCCTCATCTCCTGAGTAACTGTAACAACTTCCCCAGCTTCTGTCCTGCAAAGGCCTAGGCCATCTGGGCATTCTGCCTACTCATGACTGGATGTTAGATCATTTGCTCTAGAGTATCAGCAGGGAATACTGACCTGTGCGGCCGTAACTGTACCATAGGTTTTCTCTCTTGCATCCAACTGTAGCCCTGAGTTTTATAAAGATATCTATACCTGAGATTCCAGTCTTGACATCTCAACAGATTAATTCTTGTTAGTTGCAACCCTTAAAAACTGTATTTTATAGCTGAGAAACTTGACACTGTGAGTCTCCTTGTTTAAGGTCACAGAACTGGTTGGCGTGAGCATGAATTCAGATCTGTACTCTGTTTATAGTACTGTGCTGTATCCATTTCATCATTCCATTGTTTCTTACTCATTCTAAATGACTACCCAGTAGTCAAGTTTCATTTATATGTCATACTTTAAAACAAATGAATAATGTATTTCATGAACCTCACTATTTTCAGGAATGTTTTTTATAAATTTTGCCTAGGGCTTAATGAATACTTGCTGAGCTTCCTAAGGGTCTAGGTATAATTAGCCAATACACCTCACTATACATTTGAAAAGTTATTCAAATACTGTATCTGGGGCATGGAATTCCATTATCTTGCCAACAGTTAGAATTCACTTGCTCCCAGGGGTGCTCAGGGTTCTTCCAGACAGAAGATTCTGCCCTAATTCCTAGCCCACCACCAACTTCACTCCTGCAGTGTGAGGAGTGAAGTATAATGATTTCCTGAAATTTCTGAAGCATTTGCTCAAAAGACTAACTTCAATTGTTTATTGAGTGCTGGGAAAGCCGTTTTTCCATAGGATCCAGACTGAATAAGGTGGTTTGGGAGACCAAGGGCAGGAGAAGGACAGCTCAAGGGGATCCTTCACTAACTTGGTTCACTACGTTATTTGCAAGTAGTTCTTTGAGCGACTAGCAGTCCAAATCCATGCAAACCATTGTCTGTACAGCACCGTCTGCAAGGTACACACAGGTCTAGCAGTATCTTTATTACCGCACCCAAGCTGATGGTTTGAGGGGAGGCACCTGGGGCCTCAAATTCATTCCACATGAAGAACTCCTTTTATTATATCATTTATTTATTAGAAGACATTATTGACTGCCCTTAAAATCCACAAGTATCTTTGATTCCATGAGCATAATATTCAGTGATTTGGGGAACCTGATGATGAGATTCTTCCCAGGAAACTGGTAAGAAGCAGGTCTCTTAATGACAAAGAAGGAAGATGCCGTAGTCAGTTGTGTGTAAGGGGAGAGAGGCCATTGTTTTCCCAAGCTGATCTTAAACCAAGGAATGCCAAGGACATTAAGAAAGGACACCACATGAGCCACATCTGCGGGGAACAGTGGTGAACCCTTTTACCACAATGTGCTTCCTTCCAAACTTAGATATAGACAACTAATGCTGCATCTTTTCATCTGCTCCCCACAGACTAACTTTGTGGTCTGGATTTTATTTCCTCTTCATATCTATTAGAAGCAAACGGTCAAGTGGATTAATCAAAAGTGTCATGTCTTCAGAAAGTGTTATCTGTTACCTATTTGGTTTGGCCTTTGTACTTATGATCTAAAGGGAGAACTGTGTGTGTTTCAGAGTTCATGAGCCCACTGGCCTGGTGGCTTCTCTTTCCATTTCAATACCCTAGCCGTCCACTCTAAGCAAATATTGAGGCTTCAGTTTTTAGGGTCAGGGAAATGACAATGCATTTGCTGAACCAGTGACAATAGAGGGGTGAGGAGGGATGACCCAGGCCAATGACAATTCAGTAGTGCTGTCTTTCTGTATTCTCAGTTATAAGGCATTGTTTGGATGTTTGCAGTCATTTCTGGATAAGCAAAGGAAACCACATCTCTAGGATATGCATTGAGACTTTTGTATTTCTTAGTATTTTTAAGCTGCCAAGCCTGGAAATGGTTCTCTTTCTTCTCACATACCTTCTGCCTCTACTACCGCTCTTTACCAAAAGGTGACAAAGGTTAGGAGACCAAAGGGGAAAAAAAAAGCTATTGCCTAAATCCCTTGTTGTTAGTTCTGTTTAAAGCTGGTGTAGCTGCAGGTTGAGATTTGATTCCGTCATTCAATTTAGAGTTTGGCTTGGTTCTCACTGATCTTCACGTTAGCTCTCTTATTGTTTTAGATCGTTTAGAACTTCTCACGTTGGCTAAAAAACAGCTCCACTAAATTAAGACATTTGTTTTATATTTCACTGCTCTACATTCTAAAATAACATGGCCATTTGTTCTGGGGATGGTTTTAGAAAATGAATAAGTAATAGTTACTTTCCCCTTGTATTTTTATGGGCAGCTTAGAAAAATTGCATTGCATGGCAAGACTCAAGTAATTAAATTCTGTATTTTGCAGGAAGAGAGGGTTGAAGAAATCTGATTTCAACTTAGTTTCCTCAGTTTGTGCCTTGTCTTAGGACACTGTAATAGGAAAATGGAGGGAAATATGGAAGATAGAAAATAATGTCATTTGTTATTAAAACAGGGTAATTATAACACTTTCTTGTTGAGGAATAATTTTGGGCATTCTGTGGCTTGAACTCAGATCCTTGCAGATGCTTAGAACTTCTCTCTCCAGGACTGTAAATTATATACAGTAAAAATAGCACTTGGGAGGCAGAGGCAGGCATCTCTCCAAGTTCAAGCCAGCATGGTCTACATAGAATTCCAGGTCAGTTGGGGATAGAGGGAAACCTATGTCTAAAAAATAAAAACAAAAACAGAACAAAACAAGACCAAAAAAAAAAAAAAAAAAACAGTGTTATTCCGTTCTATAAATTTTGACTCATGTGTTAACTTGTGAACACCTTCTCCATTGAGATAAAAATGACAATTTCCACTTCAGAAGTTCTCCTGGCCCCTTTTCATACCTCCATAAAGTTCTTCATGATCCACAATATCCTGTCTCTTCGCTTGCAGAGGCAGCTGCCGTTTTCTGTCAGCAAAGCTCAGGGCTTCCTGGTTTCTTGCTTCGTGGAACTGGACACTAAGCACTGTTTTTGCCTGAAATCTTTAGCTCAAAATATGCTTGTGAGATCCGCCTAAGTTGTCACATGTATGAGTCATTGATTTCCTTCTGTGTTCCATTGTGTGAATCACAGTGTGAATACTTGAGGTGTTTCCAGTTTTGAAATAATGTGAGTGAAGGTGCCATGAGCATTCAGACATGATTTATGTGGTTATGTTTTAATTTCTCTTCTGCGAGGACTGACTTACAGTGGGATTTCTGGACCAAAAGCCAGGCGCACACTTAGCTTTATGAGAAGTGACCTGTGTTGCAAACTGGTTGTCCCATTTTGTACTTACTGTGCCCACTGAATGTCAGTTCCTGTTGTTATATCCTAGCCAGTGGTGCAGTGTTATTATCTGTTCAATAGTATGAAAAATGTATGTTAGTAACTTGATATGTATCATGTAAATAATAGTTAACTTTTTATTTTAATTTTATGTTTGTGAGTGTTTTGTCTGCATGCAAATGCACCAATGTCATGCAATGCCTGCGGAGGCCAGAAGAGAGCATTGGATCCCCTAGAACTGGAGTTATTGACTGTTGTTAGCCACCATGTGAGTGTTGACAACAGAAACCCAGGTCTTCTTCAGGAGCAGCCAGTGCGCCAAAGCACTGAGCCATTTCTCCACCCCCAACATTGAACTTCTTATACTTTTTCTGTAAAAAAATCCAATTATTTTAAGATGCTAATTTGTTTTATTGATCATTTAGACATGTCTTTTTCTGTTTTTACTGGGGGGGCAGGGGACTGAGGCACTTTCACTGTGTACGCAAATCTGTTCTCACACTCTTGATTCACCTGCTTCAGCCTCCCAAGTACAGTGATGACAGGTGTACAGCTCTATGTCCAGCTTCTCATAGACATTTCTTGCACATTGTACATGGATGTACAATATTTGTACCCTTAATATTTTCTCCTATTATGTGTCTTGCATTTTTAATTTTTTAAAGATGGATTTTGAAAAAAGTTTTAAAATATGGATGAATTACATTTTATCAATATATCTTTCAATGTTAGGGCTGTTTTACATTCTGCCTAAGAAATTTTTGTTTATCTTAAGTTTATGACATAATTGCTTTGTTTCTGTCTAGGATCTTTAGACTTTTAACATACATTTAAGTTTAAAATCCATCTTGAGTTAATTTTCATGGATATTATGAGGTATGGGTCAAGATTAATTTTTTCCATGTAGATATCCATTTATTCTAGCACATTTGTCAAAAAGATGTTTCTTTCCCCATTGAATTGCATCTGGGTTGTTTCTAGTTTATGGCTATTACAAATAAAGCTGCTATAAACATTGACGAATAAGTTTTTGTGTGAACATAAGTTTTGCATTTCTCTGGGATAAATGCCCAGGAGTCCAGTTACTGGGTCATATGGTAGTTGCATGTTTAGGTTTTTTAATTTAATTTAATTTTTTTTAGCAATTGCCAGATTGTTTTCCAGAATGGCCGTACCATTGTCTATTCCCACCAGTGATGTATGATTGGTCCAGTTTTTCTGCAACATCGCTAGCATTCAGGGTTGTCAGTATTTTTTATTTGCGCTCTTTAGATGGGTATGCAGTGAATACCTCATTGTGTTTTTAATTTGCATTTCCTTAGTAGCCCCTGATGTTGAACATCCTTTCACAAACTTCTTTGTCAGCTGTATATTCCTTTGTGGAAGTGTCTATAATGCATTGTCACTGTCCAGGCCAGTTCTTTCGGGATATGGAGTTCCCAGGCATTTCCCCCAGCTGCTGCTTCTTTTTATTCTCTCAGCAGAGTCTTTTGTTGAGCAAAAGCTTTTGGTTTTGAAGTTCAACTTGCAGTCTTTCTGTCATGGAGTGTACTTTTGGATTCATGTCTAAGAAGTCTTTGCCTAGTCTACATTTCCCCTACTTTTAAATGACTTTTATAACCATTTTGAGTTATTTTTTCCATAAAATGTGAGCGTTACATCAAAGTTCTCATCTTTCACCTCTATAGCCACCTGATTCAAAACCATTCGTTGAAAGGTTACCTCTCTTTTGTTGGTTTGGAATTATATACCTAGTTTTTTCAGGCACTCTATTAAAGAGATCACATTCTCTTTCATTCTAACTTGACTCACTTAATTTCTATTTGAAAAGTGAGGCAAAGTAGCTAAAGTGATGATCACCTGGGTTGATGGGCAAAAGAAAGTCTTTGTCAAAGTAATTAATTAGGCAATTAATGTTAGGTTATTTATTTTGGCCAATCCTTGCTATTTATTTTTTATCATCTGTTACTTTATTACAAGAAGTTATTTGGAAGAGAAGAAAACAGAAACTCCCCTACACAACACATAAGGTACATTCTTCATTTAAGAACATGTGGACTTCTGGATAAGATGATGAACTCGAGGCTGTCCCTATGTTAGCCAGTGAATGAGAGATTAAGAAAAAATAAACTTTATTCCAAGGAGGGAAGTAGAGGAAAAGCTCTAGAAACCCTGAAGGAAGTGAAAATTGGATACGGGGAAAAAATAAAGGCGTGATGCAGAGAAGCCAGACACCCTCAGCTGTGCTGTCCTCGACGCCAGCGTGGATGCAGAAACCACTGTAAACCAGATTAAAGTTGGGCTGCTTTACCTCTGGACAAGCCCACAGCCCTCACAAGCTTCAAATCCAGTTGCAGGATTTGGTTAGACAGGACAGTGATTGATCAGAAGGATGGGTCAGTCTTGAAGAGAAACCCCATTTTGTCATATGATATGACACAGAGGACAGCTGCTTGGTATCATTTTGAGAGAGTATCTATTGGTAAAAGGTGAGCTACCCCAGAGGTGTGAGACCAGGAGTAGACACAGTTTGGGGAGCCTCAGTTTGGTCTGCTGCAAGTCCTGAGTGAGGAAAGGCCCAGAGGGGCAGTTGTAGAGAGCAAGTGAACGGGACACAGCCTTGAAGGGAACAGGAGGCAGGAGGCAGGGCTCAGGGTAGGAAGTACATTAGGAGACCAAACCCTGCTGCCCTCAATAGCTAGAACCAGCGCATCAACTGAGAATAACCATGACATTTGATTGCTCTGAGACTGAGGCTGGAAGGTGGATTCAACTCTGGAGTCACCTACCTGTTTACCTGTTGTTCATTCCTACAGAATCCAAGAACTCTGGGGTTCCAGGCATGTAGAGACCCACAGCAGCATTTCTCCTGGGTGACTGATACCAAAGAAGCATGGAAGCGTGAAGACATGTCCTCCATCTGCTCTGGGTTTAGTGCTGTGGTTTCTTTCCGCATGCCCAGTGTTGATTTGGAGATACTACCCACTTAGGTGGTACATGATCTGGGGACTGTCAGGAGGGTGAAAATAATCTTCCCATCCCATAGAATTCAAAGATAAGTATGGCCAGCAGACGACCTTGGTGCGCAAAGAGGAAAGACTAACTACCACCAAGAAGACAGCTTTGGTGAACATCTGACACTTGTGTAATAAAGGCTCAGCAACAGCGTACCACAGGAAAGACTGGAGTCCACAAATTCAGCTGGCTTTCCCTTCATCTGTGTGTATGACAGTTAGTACCCTCCACCTAGAGAAGACCCACAAAGTTGCTTCAACACCCCATCTTTTTCCTTTTCTTTTCCCCACGTGATTCCTTTACACTCCCACTCATTTAGCAGGATTTTTACTATCTCGTAGCCTCAATTTTGACCATTCCCCTTCACTCATCTGTCTTTTCTCTTGGTTTCTTTTTTAGGACCTTTGTTTCCCTCTTCATCCTCTTTTTTAAAAAGATTTAAAAAATATTTATCGAGACATTCATACAGACATAAAAGCACATGAATTGTTTAGGTCAAATCCATCAAATCCATGCCCACTCCCTCCCTTCCAACTCCTCCCATAGCTCCCTTTCACTTTTTTTCTCATAACTTCACGTACTCTTTCTTCTTTTTTTATGTGCTTTTTGCTACTCTAACATTCCTGCCTCTGAAGAGGTAACCTTTAGGATTACCTCTAATCTTTTGAGGATTAGATACAAGCTCCCAAATACTTTTGATATTTTTGGCCTTTGGAACAGAGTATGTTGCTAAGAGGCCCAAGGTCAATTTGACTTTTAGCCAAGAAATTGGCTACTTTTCTTTGGGGCCTTTTTACCCTGACTGCCTAGCCTATTCCTACCTCCTATTCTTATCACACCATCCTCTGAAGAGGTTACCCAAATTGCAGATAGGGAATAGGGACATAGACTGCTCTGGCTTCAGGATGACAGGAACAGGGACACAGGGTGAGGCAATTGGAGTACCCCTTCCGTGAGTCTATCTAAAAGATTCCCAAATTACATAACTCTTATCTCTAAGGGGAAAAGAAAGTCCTTGACTGGTGAATAGGAGATGTGAAGGAGAAGTAAAGGCAAGAGTAATTAGCATTACAAGTTCTAGACAGGGAGCTAGAAAAATGTCAGAACAGGACAATTTTCAAATGTGCATATGAGAGTCCATTAGAATTTCTTGATGAGAGCTTCCAAAAGCATCCCTCTGTTGGGTTCCTCCTCATTTTTCTTTGCCTTCCAAGGCTGGACACTAGAGTGATGGATTCAGGATTTGCTCTCAGGCATTTTGATAGCTGTTGGAGTGGTTAGAATCAGTGTCAGTTCCCTCTCAAAGGCTTCTAGATAGGGGGAGAAAACATATTTGGCCATTGTTTTAGAACAATAGCTGGTTGTCTCCCTTAGCTACAGGTGGGCACTACAGTATTGCAGACCAAGATTTCAAGTCTTACATCTGAGCAGCACTTTCTGATTCAGAACAAAATCATCAATGAGAAATAATTGTCTAAATAACTTTTTATATGGACTTAAGCCTAATGTCTGAGAACTGTAGTCCTTTGAACTCTTAAAAAATATACTGATCCCCAGCATTGAACTGGGAAAATGAACAGCAGACCCCAATCCTATCTAAAGGAATATTGGTAACTGATTGCTGCTAGATGAGGAAGAGCTGATCTTTCTAGAACAAGGAACTCTAGATATGCTGACTAGATTCAGCATATGGACAAGCACTGGAGAACGGCTGGGGGGCACCGACAACACAGTGGGCAGTTACAGGGATTACAGAGTATATGGGCACCAGTGACCGCGGGGGGGGGGGCAGACTATGGGAGGGTGCCATTTGGGATGTGGGTATATAGATGAATAAGATTGTTTGGTATGCTCTGTATGAAATACACACACACAAAAAATCAACAAATTAAAAAAATGAGTTATATTTGAGGAAGAAAGATAAAAATTTGCTCCATGTTAATTAGTAGTGTTGAAGCACATTACCATTGAAATCTACCCAATGATTCTATATCCATGCTCAGGTGGATCTCAGAAAGTAACTGACTGCTACTAGTAATAAATCAGATACATAGACATTAAAGATGCATGTGCAAACATCTAAGTGTTAGTAGCATTAAAAATTAGTTTCTCTGTATGAAACAGTATATTTTAAAATGAAATGGAGATCTTTTTTAAAAGTTAAAACCTCATTAAATTTTATGTCTTATAGGGTTTATACTGAGTTCAATATTGTATAAATGTATTAATTCAACTGTGAACCTAAAAATTTACAGCCAGTATTGAAAGAGATGTGTCTTTGATCTAGAAATTGTTATTGAATATGATAATTCTGTAATGAAATGCTTCTTCTAATCATGTGGTTATTAAATAAATAATATTTAGAAAAAGAAATATAATGATCATTTTACTCTTTGATTATACTTTCCTTTGGGTGTTTAAGACCATACAGTTGGCCCAAACAAATCAATTTATATTTATAATTAAGGTCATTTGAGGATCTGTTTCTCAGGGGTCACATGGGTTCGGAAAGAGCCCCCAGCTCCTTTCTTTTACCAGTTCCATCTATGTGAAGATAAGTGAAAAGTCCTGCTTGACCATGGCTGGCTTCGCTTGGAAGCATGGAGGAAATGCTTCCTCTGAGTTGACCCTCCTCTTTGTAGACTGGACACTGGTTCAAGTCCATCTTGTGGGGTCTCCATGTCCTCCCTGAACAAGAGGACAGGTGACTCAACACAGTTACAGGACATTTTGAGAGATGTTCCATAGTCCCCTGGAACTTAGACCTTAGAGGGCAAGGGGCAAAAAACTGTCCTTTAAGTCCCCCTGACCACATTAGTATAGGCCTCAAAGTATGGCTGTTAAACACCCAATAAAGTTAGTTCCACCAGTCTGATATTTTTAATTACAATGTGCTATGTAGAACAAGCTTGAATAAAAAATCCAAATGTTCTCAGATAAACCTTGACTAGATATATATTTTGTTCCTTAATCTAGTTGACTAAACTACGACCTTAGAAATTTTAAGATTATGTGTATATTATTTTTGTCTCATCCTTTATATACATAAGGACCCTACACAGACCTTCATCACTTGCTTAGGCTTTCTCATTTTTTTCTGTCTATTTAGGAAAATACCTCCATTCCCATTTCCTTTTAACATCTTTTACATTCTCACTTTCTTTTTTAAATAATTATAAGACATAACAACATTAACAAATAAATTTTCATCTGTTGTGAGAATTCATTTCCTTGGGATACTAAGCAATGCTTATTCCCTTTTAAGGTTCTGGCGTCAAGCCAATGTTTGATTAAAGTTTTACTGGGGGACCAATGAATTTACTAAGCTTACTCACTGAGGGGTTGCTGAGGTGTATGAATGACTTAAGGGTATGCACACTGGAAAGCCTTTACCCAGCATGGGTCATGCCTTCCCTTCCTAGCCTTCCCCAGATTGTACACTTTAGCCCTTCCCAAATCTAGGAGACCATGTGTGATTAGGGCCAAATTACATATGGTTGGCTGGGAAGAGTGCCTGGATACTCTGGTGAGGGTCCAGTGACCCTGCTTGCCTCTCCTTTAATGAATGAGCACAACACAACCGTCAACAAGCCCAGTTGTGACGATGTTTAGTGATCAGGCACTGCTGAAGTCATGATGATGGTAGTTATTTCATGCAGAAGAGATTGCTGTATAGTATCATCTTATTAAAAAGGACATGAAATTTAAAGGGATTTGGTGCTAGGATCCACACATGAGGGAGAACATACGCCTTTTATTTTTCTGAGTCAGTCTTAGTTCACAGTACAAAAGTTTCTAGATCCATCCATTTTACCTGCAGATTTCGTTATTTCATCTTTCTTTACTGCTGAATAGAACTCCATTGTCTAAATATACCACATTTTTGTTATCACTCGTCAGTTGAAGGGCACTTAGGTTGCTTCCATCTCTTAGCTATTGTGAAAAGAGCAGCAATAAACATGGTGTATAAGTGTCTCTACATAGGATGAGTCCTTTGGGTATATGCCAAGCAGTGGTATAACTGGGTCATGTGGTGGGTTCATTTTTAGTTTTTTAAGAGTTCTCCACACTGTTTTCCATAGAGGCTGCACGAGTTTGCAATCCCACCAGCATTGAGTGTTCCCCTTTCTCCACACCCTCGCCAGCATTTGGTATCATTTCTTCTCTTGATCCTAGCCAGTCTGATTGGGGTAAGGTGATACCTTAGGGTGGTTTTAATTTGCATTTCCCTAATTACTAAGGATGTTGCCTCTCCCCCTTCTTGCTTTACATTTACAGTGTTTCGATTTTACTTTTCTGTATTTCTTTCTGCTCTTCTATTTTCTTTTGTTTTTTTCCCCTTCTTGCATTTATTGAGTTTTGTTCAGAACATTTCCCCAATTGGTAAATCCCTTTTTGTCTCTCTCCCCCATCTCTCTGTTCTGTTCCTCTTCTCTACCCTTCTCCCTCTTTTCATTTATTTAGCATGCTATCCTCTTTTTTGCTTTTCCCTGTCTCCTTCCTTTATCTCCTCTGCCACTGCTTCCAAATTTACCCTCAATAATTGTGTAACTTAAAAATTTCAATATTTAGGGAACTTATTATTTCACAATCTGTACACATAATGTGCTTGTATCATCTTCTTGTCACCTGTCACCCTTTTTATCCCCATTCTCTTCCAGCTGAACCTCTTCTTCATCCCTACGAGTTCAGCATCCTTTTTGGGGGAAGAACAGAAAGTCTTGAAGTGCAGCCCTTAAGAAATCTCAATGTATTCTAATTCGTGATAAACATGCTAAACATTTTGGTGGATAAAGTTAAATAATGGTGATCAAATTCATGCAACTTTCTAGGAGAGTTCAGATGACTCTAACTTGTTCAAGCATGTCTTATTTTTAATATGGAAAAACAAGAATATAAGGCTTAATTTTATTTTTTTCTACTTTGAACAATGCTTTAGACTTTACCTAGTTGAGCTTTTTTTCTGTTAATTAATTAATTATCAGACCATGTATTTATAATTCTAAAGACCCAGAGGAACAATTCTATCTAATAAGTCAAGTTTTGCTCGTAATGAATCAAGAAAAACTTTCCTAAATGCTTTCAAACACTTACTGGATTTGTGTCCATATCAGGGAGAGCAGCAGGTCATTCCTTTTTGGTCAAGGGCTTGGTAGAAACTGGACTTCCTTTTAAAATGAAGAAAAGTAAACATTTTTCTCAGCAACCTTTTTTAGTCAGTTCTGTGTCATGGTTTAGTTTATATAGAAACCAGAAACTGAACTACATCAAAAACAGTTGATTTATTTTACTAGGACAAACTGCAGATGCTTTACTTACTAATTTGTCAAACTTTATGGTAGAATATTGGTCATTTAGAAGTTACTGTGAGCAAACTGTGCTTCTGTTGCAGAAAGTTCAGGTATTCTGTGTTGTTTAGTTTTGATTTTGTATTACTCCAATGGTGTCTCTTTGAATATATTTTTGGTTTGACAGGAAACACTGAACACTTTCCCACTTCAAATATAACTGAAATTCTCATGTTTGTGTAGTTTCAACATGGTTAATGGTAGTATATGAAGAATGTTATTTAAGATAGCTTCAAATAATTTCCATAAGTAAATAAGTAATATGTATTTCAATGTAAATTATTGTGCTTTAGAAAAGAATTTTTATTTATTTTTCTGTCATCACTCAAACTCTACAGATCTTATGCCTAGCCATCACCATCCTACTAAAGATAGACAGAGCTGAGCATATTTCCCTAGAATACGTTTCCATCAGAACTTGAGAGACTCACAGAAGTAGAGGTAGGGAGAGGCTACCCCCCCCCTTTTAACTTCCTCTCATGCTCTCACTTAATAAAATGGTAGGAATTTCTGTGCTTCACAACATACCTGGCAGAATAACTTCCTTTAATAGTCATGTTAGGCAGCAGACTTCTCCTATTCTGAAGGTGATAATTCAGCTTATTTACAGTCCTGGAGGAACCATTCTGGTGCTTGATGTGAAACAGACCTTCAGTTTACACAACAATTTAGAATCATTGTTTACTAAGTTACTTGGATGAATAGAAACAGTCTTTTTCTTGAGTTGCTATGGTGATCAAAGAAATTTAATTGCTACTTAAACACTAGAAGATGACTGGGCTGGAGAATCATTTGTAAAGACCACTGAAATGTGAGCCCACTGCACTGGTAACTTGTTGAGGACTGTTCAAAAGGATAAGCAGCATGAATCAACCCACTGCTGGTGCTCAGCTCTTAGGTAGTGATTTGAAAAATGTGACTGAGTACAGTTTCACCATGGAGTCCACTTTTATAGAGTGGGATTCCTTTAGTGTCAGCCTTATTCTTCAAGGTGCTGCATTTTGGGAAATCTAAAAGCAGTTTCTTACACAGAACTCTGGTATCCCTCAGTGGTTCTAAATAATAGCAGACATGTTTGTCAACAGAATGGGCTCCTTTATGAGAACAGATAATGTCTCAGCAAAAAGATAGATGGAGGCATAGGAAGACTTGACATTTACTGTGTGTCAAGGAACCCACAGTTATCTCTAGACTGTTGCAGTTTCTCAGGACATGAGCCACCTTTAATATCGCCCGGTTTGTTGTCTGACCACACGCTGTCTTACAGTTGGACTGTAACAAGGCAGATACATTTGCATGAGTTTTTTAAGCTTCATGTTATAAAAATTTCAAGTATGCAGGGAACTGGAGTGAGTATATGCTCCTCACCTTGCTTTAATAATTTCTTCCAACTTTGTGTCTCCTACTTCCATAAATAATATATTTTTGCTTAAATGTTTTAAAGAAAATCCCAGACATCATTTCATTTAACCTGTGAGTTCTTCAGTAGTTTGTACAGTTTTATTTTCACTTGCTAGTATTTGATTCTGAGGATTTTAGTATTTCTGCTCCAATTACAGCTCATCTTGCAATAAAGCCTGTCCCATTATTAGACAGCTCCGGCTAAAGCTCATTACTTTCTATGACTCATGAGGTCACCACCTCTGTTTTCCAAAGTTTGGTCAGAAATACAGTTCTCAAGGGGCACGACTTTCAGGTCTCTCTGTAGCATTTACTTTCCTTGGTTCCCATTTATTGGCATCATGCTTTCCCCACTGTGAAATAGGACTTTTATTTAATGTTTAAATTTCTTTAATTTTTTTATTTTTTAACTTCAGAAGGTTGATTTCATTAAAGTCATTGTAGTTGGCCATTTTATTGCTGCAGTACAACAAAATCATTATGTTATGTTGATTTTCACCGATTGTTTTATTCTCATACATTTCAAGTTGCAATGCAAGCATAAAATATTTATCAAAAATCCTACTATGTGGCATTTGGAATATTTGTCTGTGATCACAGTAAGAAGGATGAAAGGAGACTCCTCTGTTAGACCAGGCCTTTCTCTCTTTACATTGTCAGACTTTCCTGTTAAGTCCTGTACAATCCTGTAACAGTAAGAGCTTTATATAGTAGCACAGAAGCTTAGTTGGTGGTCACAAACAAAAATAACACAGAAATTCAACTAGAAACCTAGTAGTAATGTTTTAAAGAACAGTAATTCTGAACTACATATTCACTAATAATTTGGCAAAGACAGATTCCATGTTGTCTTTTAAAAACTCAGGGGGAAAAGGGGAGGGGGACTAATTCTTTACCTCTGAATAGACATTATTATTACATATAATTTTGTGGTATCCACTTTAAGAATAGTAATTATTAATAACAGAAGTTCCTACACAAGGACAAATATTGGCAAATTACTGTGTTAAAGGAATCATTTTTCCCTTTGCATAACTTCAAGCTCACTTGGTTTTTCTTAACCACTCTGTCAAGGGTGAGACGTCCAGGAGGAATGCACAATTTTGCTATTCTGAAGGAGTAGGGATGGTCAGAGTTTCTATCTCACTTGGATTGTATGTACTAGAGAAACATGTTCTGAAACACACACCTATAATTACAGGCACTATGTTTAGGTCAAAAAAAGCTTGAAACTTTTTTTTCAATATTTTTAACTTTTTTATGTGTATGAATGTATTTCCTGAATATATTTAAGTAGACCCTTGTGGGGAAATGCCTGCAGATCTCAGAAGAGGGTGTCAATCCCCTGGAACTGGAGTTAAGGATGTTTGTTAGCCACCATGTGGGTACAGGGGATTGAACCCAGGTCCTCTGCAAGAGCAGTTTGTGCTCTTAAACGCTGAGCCATCTCTCCAGCCCCTCAAAAAGTACTTTTAAGAACAGCTTGACCTCTGTAGAAACCTGTTCTCCATCCAGCAACATGGGGTGGAAACAGCAGCTCCTCTAGTGGGGAAGTTAGAGGATGAGTTCTAGGATGGAATGCTTTACTTTTATCTAACCAAGGACAGTCATTAAAGAACCAATTTGTTCAACAGGGAGCAAATAATTAATTTGACTAATCACTTAAAACCAAAATAAATGGAACAATTTTGTTCAGTGATAATCAACCTCCATTAGATGATTCCAAAATCTGAAGTGGCTAAAATGGGCAGGTACAGTGGTATACACACCTGTAATCCCAGCACTTAGGAGACAGAGGAGGAAGGATTGGGAGTTCAATGAGGTCATCCTTGGATACTTTTATGTAGCAAGTTCATGTCCAGCCTGGGATACATAAAGTCTTGTGTCAAACAACAACAACAACAAAAAGGTTAAAATGTGCACACTTGGTACACAATTCGCTCTCTATCCTTAGAAGTGAAAATTTACACATAATTCCATATTGCCAATTCTATTATTTTCTGCTTCAGTGCTCTTTTATTTGAAGCAACACAACACATTTAATTTACAAATATTTTTCTATTTTAAGAGCCAGGGAGGAGGTACATGACTTTATGGAAATTGAGTCCTCAAGATCTTGGGAAACTGCTCATATGATTCTATGGTATGGCAATGGTGTCAGCATACACAAGTCCCATGCAAACTCAGCAGACAAAAACCCAGCATAGAATTGGGTAAATGATTAGCATACACCAATCTTTTTTTATGCTTTGAATAATTATAATTATTTTTTATTAATCATTATTTTTAAAATTTTTAATAACTACATGATTTAAAGAAGCATTTCACTACAGCTTTAACATATTCAGTAACACACTCCAGAGCAAGAGTACATCTCTTTCACGAGTGGGTGCAAGTTTCTAGGTTCACAGTTGAGTTAATACAGTCATACAATATTGAACTCAGTATAAGCCCTGTAAGACATAAAATTGAATGAGTTTTTTAACCTTTAAAAAAGATCTCCATTTCATTTTAGAATATATTGTTCCTTGCAGAAAGACTCATTGTTTTTGCTACTAATACTGAGATGTTGGCGCATACATCTCTAATCTGTATGTATCTGATTATTACTAGTCATAATCGGTTGCACTTGGATCCTTGGCAACTGAGTATATCTATAAAGTCATCGGGTAGATTTCAATGGTAATGTTTACCACCTT
>NW_008348218.1:3017986-3049681 GCF_000622305.1 Nannospalax galili | reverse complement strand
AGCAGTAATCAGTTGTCAATATTCCTTTAGATAAGATTGGGGTCAGCTGTTTGTTTTCCCAGTTCGATTCTGGGTTACTATCTGGGAGTCCCTTTGGCCACCCTGGCCAACAACTCAAAAGAAGGTATTGCCTGTCTGGCATTGTTGCTTGTTATGTAGCCTTTAGCTATGCATATGGACTCTTAAAAATTATATTGTCCCCTTTAATCTTTGGTTATACTTTCCTTTTGGGTGTTTAAGGCCATACAGTTGGTCCAGATAAACCAATTTATTTTTATTCTTAAGGTCGTTTGAGGATCTGTTCCTCAGGGGTCACATGGGCTTGGGAGGAGCTCCTGGCTCCTTTCTTTTACCAGTTCTGCCTATGTGAAGATAAGTCAAAGGTTCTGCTCGACCATGGTTGGCTTCGCTTAGAAGCATGGAGTACTAGAAACTGTTATACTAAGTGAAGTAACACAGAATCAGAAATAAAATCGACATATGTTCTCCCTTATATGTGAATCCTAGAACCAAACCTTGATGAGTATGTATCCTGACATAACTACAGGAACCAGGATAATGGAAAGGAAACACGGAATTAAAGGAAAAGAAAGAACCTGAAAGAGAAGAACAGTAGGAAACAGTCCTTAATAAGCGAGATATGGATAAAAATTGGGTTAGTTTAAGGGAGGGAGGAGGGAAGGGTATAGAAGGGATATAGGGGTATAGGGGATAAAGGGAAAGAAGGAGCTCAAGAGAGGCAGGACCATAGGAGAAGGGTATTATTAAGGGAGAAAGGGGGGAAATGGGGGCACCTTAAGTGGGAAAACCATGATGGAGGGGTGAGACAATGTGAGAGATAAATAATGCCTAGCTAGTTTTGAAAACCAGAGGGAACCATATTACTCCTACAACCTAATGACAAATTATGCATAGCAGATCAAGAAATATATGTCTAGGTAATGTTTTTCTGAGAACAATTGGTCTTTGCCCAAGATTTATCTACATGACACACAGTAATTAAAAATACCAGACAGGTGGAACTAACCTTCTTGGATGTTTAACAGACATACTTTGAGGCCTATAATAATTTGTTCAGAGGGACATAAAGGACAGTTTTTGCTCCTTGCCCTCCTAGGTCGACTAGTTCCAGGGGACTATGAGCATCTCTCAAATTGTCCTATAATGGTGGTGGATCACCTGATCTCTTGATCAAGGAGGCTGAGGAGACCCCACCAGATGGACTTGAACCAGTGTCCAGTCTACAAAGAAGAGGGTCAGCATACCCCAATCTTATCTGAAGAAATATTGGCAACTGATTCCTGCTAGGTGAAAAAAAGCTGATCTCACTAAAATAGGGGACTCTAGATGGTGGATGGACTTGCACTGGGGAATGTCTGGGGACACTGACAACACAGTGGGCCTTAACAAGAATGGTAGAGTATATGGGCTCCAATGGGGAGACTATGGGAGGGCGCCAGTGGGGACGGGGGTATAAAGATGATTAAGATTGTTTGAGATATTCTGTATGAAATACACATTTAATAAATACAAATAAAAAATCCGACTAAAATGGAAAGGAAAAATATTGGTTTGGAAGTTTTAAAAAATGAAGCATGTAATGGGAGTAGCCAACCACATTTTATTTGGATTTAAGACCTGCTTCCCAAGATGGAGCCCACACCTGGCACTGCTATCAGGGCCAAGAACCTGTGGCTAGACAGATCACAGGCCACAGGTGAGAACCTATTATTGCTATTCTGCTAAATGGGTATAGTATTAAACTGACTCCCAATGTCTTGGTATACCCATAAATTAGTACACCTCTTATCTCTAACCAGAGAAACTTCTTTTTGTAGCAGATGGCAATTTACAGAGACCCACATCTGGTCAATGTGCAGAGAATAAAAGGCTGTTGAATGCTCAACCCTAAACCAGGTACCTAAATCACACCTTCTCCTCTTAAGACTTGGGGATTATTATGGAAGAGGAGGAAGAAAGATTATAAGAGCTGGGGGTGGTGGATAGGTAAAAGGAAGCCATGTTTTCTAGACACAACAGGGCAGTTGCCCACGTGGACCCAGAACACTTGTGACAGCATGCACAAGACCTGTATGAACCCAAATCAGACAAAATCTCAGCACGGAAGTGAGAGGTGAACACAACAACCCACCCCTAGCTGAAGAAATACTGGCAATTGATAACTGCTGGAAAAGGGAGAGTCAGTTTTCATTAAGGATGTGATGCTTGTTAGGTTGTTGAAGCTCCACGGGATGGATCTAAAACTAAGACTATTTGGAGAACACACATTAGACTCAATATGCCTTAAAAACTAAAAGAGGACATGAAAGGATGGGGGGAAGGAGGATGGGGCAGGTCTGATGGGGAAGGGGTTCTGAATATGATCAAAAAGCATTGCATGAATTCTCAAAGAATAAAATATTAGTTTTTAAAAAATAAAATAATAAAAGCATTTGATACTGTTCTGAATTCCTTAATGAAAGCAGCAAGAGCTTACTGGAAGAATTGTGCTGTCTGTGTGCAGTGGTGGTTAAAACTTATGTTTAGTTCAGGTATATTCAGGGGTACAAGGGAGAGGGGTCCCTAAGGATTAAAGATATCTTTGAAATGATGAGGAAGGCAGACTGCATCCTGGTGTCTTAAGGATAAAAATAAAATGGGAAATGTGAAGTAATCTTGAAAATAAAGAACAGCCTTAATGCTGGGTGGGGTGGTTAGGCTTATCTAATAAAGTTCGCAGAACTCCAAGGGGACATTATATATTTTTTGGCATTATTATTTTCTATGCCTTGAGTTAGAAAGGCACAACAAAAGAGATTTGTTAGTTAAAACAAATTTTAATACAAATTATATGTAGTTATTCATAGTACTTTGAACTCTTATGAGTATACATGCATGAGATTTTTGAATAAATAAAAATAGAAATACTGTGTTTAAAAAATTAATACATGTTTAACAAAATTCTGTATTCAGAAATATTTGTAGCAGAATACAAAACGTTTTTCTGGGGCTGGAATGATGGCTTAGCGGTTAAGAACACTGGATGTTCTTGCAGAAGACCCAAGTTCAAATCCTAGCACCCACATGGCAGCTAGCAACTGTCCTAACTCTAGTTCCAGGGGATCTGACAGCCTCTTCTGTTCTCCTTGGGCATTGCACAACAGGGGTGCACTTACCTACATGCAGGCAATACACACATACACATAAAAAATAAAAATAATAAAACATTAAAAAAACATTTTTCTGAGTTTGCTATTTATCCTGGTAAAAGCCAAGGTTCTGAAAATTTATGGTGTTGGTGTTAAATCAGTCAGAGGAAAGGGTCCTTGTACTGTCACGGCCCAGAAGGGCAAATGAAAAGATACGTTTATGTTTATTTTTGAGACATCATCTTGCTGGGTAGCTTAATGTATTGTTTTTCTTTTACTTTTCTCATTACTATGACAAAATACATGACAGAAGCAGTTTAGTGGAGGAAAAGTTTACTTGGCTCACAGTTTGAGGAGATTTCAGTCTATCATGGCAGGAAGGGCTCCTGTGTGTGGTGATGGGAATGCATGTTGGAACCCCTTCTTGCCAGAGAGGGTAGGGCAGAACCAGAAGTAATTATCAGTTAGGGCCCCTGCTAGTGACCAGTGGGGAACCAAGTGTTTAAACACATGAATGGGGGGCATTTCTCAATCAAACAACAGTCAGTCTGGCTTCAAACTCACAATCTTCTTGCCTTAGCCCCCAACTGCTGAGATTACAGGGGTGATCCACCATATCCAGTTACGTAGTTTTTAAATTTCAAATTTAAAAATAGTTGATACCCATGTTAAGAGTTATAATAATGCTGCAAATAATTATCATATACAGCAAGCACCCCTAACAGAAAATGTCTAATATAGCCATTATAGTTACTCAAAGTAGAAAATTGACATTCATACAGAGGTATTATTAACTGAAATATAATTTTTATCCCAGTCCCACTAGTTTACTTTCAGCATGCAGTTCTATGAAATTTTATCATGTTCATGAAATTGTTAGTCAGTCTTCATTGCTGTGACAAAATACGTGATGTACTTAACATACAAGGAAGAAAGATTTATTTTGGCTCATGGTTTCAGAGGTTTTGGCTCATACGTACTTGGTGTAGTTACCCCTGGTGAGGCAGTGATGACAGATCAAGGCTTCTTACCTTATCCTGTTTTAGGAGGCAAGCAGAGAAAAAGAGCAGGAGACAAAATACACCTTCAAGGACATGCATCCCATGACTTACTTCCTCCAGTTAGACCCCACAACCTAAATTCTCCATACCTCTTAATATCCCATTGAGCTATATCAATGCAACTACCCATTGATGAGGCCAGACCCCTGTAAACTGATCACATCCCAAAGGCTAATATCTAAACACTGCTGTACTGAGGGCCAAACTTTCAGCACATGCAATTTGGGAGATATTTGAGGTAGAAAGCATAACAAGAAGCTAATACTATATTCAAGATCAGAAGTCCCCAGGCATTCATAGAAGCAGTGTGGTTCTGTCCCAGTATCACCATATCCTCCATCCAGCTACAGTGCTTGGCAACCACTAATCTCTATCACTAAAACTTCATCATTTGAAAATGTATGAATAGAGAACTAGCTGTGCAAACTCATGAGATGGTCTTTTTTTTCCATGCAGTGTAACACCTTCATATCCATCATGTTGTGTGTTGCAGTTGCTCATAGAATTCTGTTGTATGGCTATAACCCAGATAATTCATCCATTTATTTGTTAAAGGATATTTGGTTTCCCCACAAGTTTTGGCTATTTTTGGGATTAGTTTTTCATTTTCTTTTCCTGATTTTATGAACTTCACCAGGGCATCTATGCCATTTTGGACTTAATTCCAAGAGGGATGCTTTGCTAGGACAAAGAACAGTTGCTCATTTTCCATGGGTCATGATGATGAATAACTTGTAGCTGAATAAATATGTGCCTCGATTCATTTTTGTGTCAGGAATGTGCTAAGAACTATTAGAAAACAAACGGATAATAACCATTCTGAAACAGGAGGAATACCAAGGTTCTGATAATGGAGAAAGCGCTTAAAAGAACCCTGCAAGGCTATAGTTTCTGGCTGTCTTAGCTAGTGCCAGAGGCATTCCCTAGGCATCTTGTTCTCTGCTTAGATTTTTCTTCCTGTACTTGACCTTCCTTCAGGAACAGTCCTCACTCAGCACACTGGACAGGAAAAAAAAGCAAGCCCAGTACAGTGCTAGGTGTGAACCTCATGTTGATTCAGGTGCTAGTGTGTGTTCCAGTAGTTACTCAGCTTTTCTAGGGAAATTTACTTTGGATGAGACCCATCTCAAGCATGTCCAACATAGTTATCTCAAGGCAATTATTAATCATCATAACACATGGTTTCCAGGTCGTCTATTCCCTTGATTTAGGTTATTTTCTCTTCACTACTGGGAGAAGCAGTATTTCATATTCTCTCATCCTCTCATTCCTCCCTTTCAAAGGGGTTACAGTTTTATCTTCTTCAGAGAGATTTCTCTAAAGACTTAGTTGTTTCTTTTCATGTTTGTGTATACTTTCCCACTCATGTTGTGCATTTTTCTCTGTTCACCTGTCTGTCCAGCGAAAAGTCCTGTTATTTAGTCTGATAATCAGTGTTCTATAGAGCTCATTCTGTATGGAAAATCCATTGAGGAACTGTGCCTTTGAGGACAGATTTAATATGGGCATGAAGAGTAAATGCAGACTTTTTCCATTTAGGCTTTCTCAACAATCCTTATATCAACTGATGGTATTTATTTTTTCTAGAATTTTATAGAGAATAAAATTGCCTTGGGTTCCTGTGACCCTCTGGAAAAGTAGGTGTCAGTTTTTCCTGAGCAAAGGAGCTCTGACTGACAGGTGAGAAGAGTGAGAATTGGTGGTGGAGTCACATAATTCCCATGTGATCATGGACATGCCTCTGTTTCCTTATCAGCAAAGTCAGGTGGATGTGAAAACCTCTGTAGCTGACTGTGCCTGTGAGAAAACAGAGCACAGCAACAGACAGATGTAGGGGTCACATCAGGTCCACTGCAGACACTCCGGATACACTACCTGTGGTTTAGTGCACAAAATTTAAAGTGTGATGACACTGTTCAGTCAAACGTTTTTCAGTCTCTCTGAAATTTCATCCTCTATGCAAATTCTGTACCCATGGCACTTGGTTACTTCAAAGAGGGTTTTACACAAGAGGACTGAATGCTGTGTCTATCTGTGAACATCTTGGTTCAGACCTAGCTGAAAGGGAGCAGCCTGCTCTAGTCTAGAAAGGAGGGTAACCAGTGATCTTTAAAAGTTCATAGTTAAAGAGCCTTTTCAATTTTAATTTAATTTAATTTTTCAGATAGAGTCTCATTAGGCAGCCCTGGATGGTCTGGAACTCATTATGCAGCTTAGGCTGGCCTAGAACTCATGGAGATCTGCCTGCCTCTGATTCCAGAACACTAGGATTGAAGGCATGTGTTACGTTACCTGGCTAAACTATTGATTGAGTGATTTTGCTTTTGAGGCAAGACAGTTCTCTGCCACTTGCTTATGATTGGGTGAGAGGAAATCAGCACTTCTTCCTTTGCAGGAGGTGACAGTGTGGCATTTCAGTGTGGCTCAGTTCACTGTGGCCCTTCTGATCAGGCGCATGCTCTATACACTGTCTTGTGAGTGATAGCATTGCTGGTGTCATGGTTGTTTAAATGACAGATGTGGGTTTCTAATGAATCCTTCAGGGACTGCCATGATGTCACAGTAGAAAAAAACTGTTAAAGCTTGGCCTGAGTACAAATGTGCACCTAGTCCAAGCTGTCGTCCTCTTTTGCTTGTTTGCTTGGCTGCTGACACATCTCCTTATGCTGCCCAAATGGCCTCCACCTCACCATCCTCCTGCCTCAGCCTTGTGGATGCTGGATGATAGACATACTCTGCCACACCTGGCTTGTCATTATTTTTTCCAGACCACGAAACTAACCCACTACTTACCCGAAATGTTTTTTGCTCCTGCTTAGTCAATTTTTCACTCTTTTAAGAATATAATTCTTTTGAAAATCTGATCCCACTCGAGTCCACCAATGGCTTCTTTTTCTATCACATTGCAGGCAAATGCTGCCACGGCTTGCTAGATTTAAGCTGATCCACCTGCAGTGGCCTCTTTAGCTTCACCTCTTGCCTTTGTCATCTTCCCCCTGAACACACTGTCATTTTTACCTCAGGAGATTTGCACTTGCTGTGGTCTTACTGAATTCTTCTCCTTCCTCAGCTCTTGGCTTGCCTGACTTCTTCGCTTCATCTACAGTCCTCTTCTCATCACCATTTCCCCTCTCAGCTTTCGAGATCCCTGACCTCGGTTTATTTTCCTCTCATGTCTCTCGTGTTATATACTGGCTGGCGTTCTGACTTCTTTCTGGACTGTATTGCTCCTTGGGGGAAGTGGCATTGGTCTTCCTAGTCTGCATTCCATGCCTGTGATATTCAGCTGTGAACAAACCTTCAGTTAGTATTTGATGAATAAGTGAACAGACAATAGTTATGTGATATAACGGAAGTCGCATATGCTTGAGGTCAAATACGAAGCTTAGCAGAGAGCGATTATTGGAATAGGATGCGGTTCTCTCCAATATGCTAAGCTTTAGATTCCATTTGTTTAAACACATTGTGTTCTATCATCCTCATAGACTGCTAAGAAACGTGTTGTTATCCTGCTGTATCCATGAGGGATAGCTGTAGATCCTCTGTGGGTATCAAAATCAGCATGATTTTGCTTTTCAAAGGTGCAGTATTTGCATGTAGCCTAAGGGTATCATTCTGTATATTTTAAATAATCTCTAGATTACATATAATACCTAGTACAATATAAATGGTACATAGTTGTCATACCAGATTGTTTAGTGACTAATGAGAAGAAACAAAGCCTGTAAATGTTCAGGCTTTGGAAAACCTGGTCTGTAATTGGTTGTATTGATGAGGACGAATCCCTGGATACAGAGGGGTGAAAACTGACACAGTGGATGTGTCAAATGTTTGCTCCTCCAGTCTTTGCAGCTTTTCTGAGATGTGGACTAGAAGCCCCAGTCCTCGGGTTGAATCTCTTTGTGACAGGGTGATGTGGAACTTCGGTGTCTGGACAAAGTCCTCACAGGGTTGTAGGCTACAAAAGTTTGAGAACCACAAGGCTGTGTCCATGAAAAATGGAAAACAGATAAATCGGGAAAACATATGTCATGTGTATCCTAGTTCCCAGCTGGGGGTTTGTCTGCAGGGCTCTCCACTGGCTGTTGTTGGACAGTGCCAGGCATACTGTTGTTGTTTAGATGTCCCCACTTCTGTGCTGGGAAGGATGGGGAAAATGCTTGATTCTCTTGCTTGGCCACACGTGAGAACACATGATGAGATGGAGCTGCTGCCCCCTCTGCTCCTGCTCTCGCCAGCCTTGTCATTGGTGCAGATCCTGCTTCCCCTGTTGTTACCTTTCAGTTCTGCTGTAAGGCCATGCTCAACAATTCTAGGGCCCTGCCGAGTGAATATAGAGCTGAAGCCTTGACTACTGGGTGTCTGACAAGAGCTAGAGCAAGGCAGAAAACAGCATGCATCTAAGAGATCTCATTAAAATAACTTCAACACTTACATAATACTTAGGCGATACCAGGTGCCCCACCAAGAACTTTTCATCTGTTAATTCAGTTATTCTACCTACCTCCCTAGTAAAAAGCAAACCAAATAACAACAAAACAAAAACAAACAAAAACCCCACCAAACCTGTAAGGGAGGTAGCTATTATTATCCTTCATTTACAGATGAGGAAACTCTGAGGTCCAGGGAGTACATGTCCAAGGTCACAGAGCTAGGCATTGGTAAAGTAGGGCTCCAAGCTATGACCATCTGCTTCCCAGGTCCGCATACCTGAGTGGGGCGTAGGAACCCATCACCAGCTTCTGTGCCTCTAAACATCCTCCTCAAACAGGCTGAGATCCAGGAGAGAGACCCATGTAGCTGTCAGCCATGTGGTGAGCTGTGAATGAAGGGGTGGCTTGGACTACTGGAGCCATGCTCTTTGGAAAGCTTCAGAGTTTACTAAGTTCATGCAACTCCTAGTGTCCCTCTGAGGCAGGTGGTCTGTTCTTTTTCCTCCCACTGCCCAGTGCAACCACTGAGACTTTGAGTCATTCCTTCCTTGGCTGTCAGTGCCACTCCTTGTCCCTGCTGTGGCACAGCAAGGAGGATCCAGCTGGCTTGTGAACTTGCCTGCTTCCCTCTGGTCACCACCAGAGCGCCATTCATCATCCACACTGGTTGTGGAAATGTTTCTTTGGTTTAGGAAGTTTTGTTCTTGCTCCTATCTGTGTTTGCCTTCTTTCTTCAAAGAGGACAGCCAGACCTCACAGGGCAGGACCGAGTCTGCTTTTCCTTTATTACCCCATCCTCAGTTTCTGATGTAGAAAACTGTATTGCTTGATGTGATGCTCAAGAAAGCCAGTCAGAGAAATGATCAGCCAAAAATATGGGAATACTTTGTTGCCTGGGATGATGTTTTTTTTCCAAAGAATAAAGATAATATGTAAAATTTGCTGTGTGGCACTTCTCTGGGGCTCTGTGTATACAAATTCATTTAGTCATCTCAACAAGCCAAAAACCATGGTTATGAAGTTCATTTTGCACTTGGATAAACGTTTGCTTGTGGGAAAGCCTCGCTTGTTCACTTCTGAAAAAACGATGATGGTGCAGATGGAATTAAGTTGCTGTTCTTGAAAAGGCTGTAGCTGGGCACATGTAGGGTTGCAGAGGTGGAGACTGGAAATTTATTTAGAAAACACACACAGCTCAAGTCACAGTCCTGTTAGACTTACCAGCATCATCTACTTTTTTTCCTTTGCTTTAGTCATGGGGAAATGATGGGACCTGAAGAATGCATTCTCTGCTGGAAAGTGGGGGCCATTTTTGATGATAATATGTTCAGAACATTTTATCGTAGTGGAAGATGCCAGTGTTGACTGCTCTGTTATCTCATGACCTTGGGAAGATTGTGTAGGTCTTCTGGATCTGAGTTTGCTAATTCATTGTAGTTATCCCTCAAATTTGTGATAAAGATTAAGTGAGATACTATGTATATAAGAAAGAATAGCTTGAGGGGCTTATTCGATAAGCATTGTCTAATCCTGAGACGTGGTATCTCCTTAAAATCCTAAGTAGTCCATAGGTTTGGGATGGGAGACAGAAGCCTTGGGTTGGTGACTCATTCTCCCTCTGCAGATTGCAGGCTTTCCCTGTGTCACACTGCATTGAATGGAAATTTAAATACAGAATGAAAGTCCAAGTTTTGTGAATTGCAGGAGTGGTTCAGTCCATAATGTGGTTACTGAGCAAGGTTGAGGATGTGATGTAAGATCCTCAGCATCCATATAAAAACTGGGCATAGCAACACTGGCCTGTAGTCTCAGTGCTAGGGGCTGAGGGAAGCAGTGGAAACAGGAGGATCCCTGGGCTTGCTGGCCAGCCAATCTTGTTAAATAAGAAGCTCCAAGTTCAGCAAAAGATCCTATATCAAAAAGTAAGCTGGAGAGAAACTGAGAAAGATTGTTTCCACACATTCATATCCCCCACAACACCTGTGCACATGCATATAACCCTGCCTTCTTCCTACAAAAAAAAAAAAAAAAAAAAAAAAAAAAAAAATCTGGGGAGGCTGGTGTTTTGTAAAATGCTGTGAGTAAGACATTTATAGTTATTGAGCCAGAATTCTCACTGTAATAGAAAAAGCAGTTTCTTTTAAACTTCTGGTCCAATTTAGTAATTATGGCAAGTTAAAATGTAGGCCATTTGAATTGGATTTGGAGGATAAAGTAAGATTCTGTCCTACAGTGGGGGATGACTCATAGAGGGGGTAGTCTGATATAGTGGAAACGGTGGCTGATAAGGAGCCAGGAGACCCTAGCTCCTGGCCTAGATTTGCACAAATAAGCTGTAATAGCCTTTGGACAAATCATTAAACACCTCCATTTTCTAGTCTATAAAATGAGAGTATTATTTCTGTGAATGGATTGTTCAACTTACATAAGATTCTGCTAAGCAGGTCACTGAAAATGGAGAGTGTTATCTACAGTCATTGGGGAATAGTGTTCCTGCCTGTGCAACTCTTCTTTGGAGACGATCACCAGTGTGGACAACCAGAACCTAAGAAATTATACCAGTGCCAGAATAATTCAGGCACAAGCAGATGCCCAGGGCTCTTAAACTATCCTGGTTTCATTTATGTGACCTGGCAAAGCATAACTCTGCTAGTTTGAAGGAACTTCTGATAATGAGTCTTACTAATCAGATGATTTACTGGTGTCTGTTACTGGAATTTTTAGGTGACTGTTACACGCTGTAGATGCCCTGTGCATGGATTTGTGCTCTCCTGCATTTTGATAAATCATTCACTAACTGGCAATCTCTTTAAGTCCAGGTTTGCCAGTGTGGAAACCAATTTGGGACAGCTAGCTTGTTTATTTTGATTTGTGTTCTTTCTTCCTTCCCATTTCAGCCCTAGCTGATTGTCTCTCCAAGAGGGCTGGGGTTTACAATGCCATCCTTTGAACTGACACTTTCCATTCTCAGTGCTGCCAATCACCTGTAGCACTGAGTTCTGTCAACTACTGAATAGATGAGTTAGGAAATTACTTGGAAACAGGCACTGACATTGTAAATGGGAGGGGGCTCCTGGGGCACAACATGCGTGTCTTCAGAATTGTGCAATTTAAATATAAAAAATAGAATCCAATATTCCCATTGTCTTGCATTAAAAACCTTAGAGATCTTTGTGTTCGTATCTGGTTGATTTTCAGTTAGAAATGATTCCTGCCGTTCTTAATTTTAGATTTTTTAGTTCCTGTTTGTCACTGGCAGTTAATGGCCTGTGAAGAACACTGGAGTGAATCAGAGGAGCTTCTTCTGCGGAGACTCTGTGGATGCTCCTACTGCATGCGGTGGGCTCCCTGGGGCATGAAGGCTCTGGGTTCTGACTCGTGTTTACTGAAACTGTCACCAGAATGTTGTGCATTTTTTAACAAAATCATTTTGCTGCTTTCAGGTGCCATTTTCTCACCTGTAAATGGTCTGCACTGAGCCTATGTGGCTCCAATGTTCTGCAGATAACTGAGTGGGACAAAGAAACTTTCTGTGATCATAATCCCTTAATTTTTAGTTTTTCATAAATTGATTTTCTTAAAGTCGTTTATAACTGTCTGTAAGTGAATAATGGCCTCTATTTATTTTATTTTTACTTAACTTTTTCTTTTGAGTTACAAATTCCTTTTTGGCTGGATTAGATTGAGAATTCTTGGGAGGCTCATTCATCCAAGCCAGTGCATAAGAGTGTATAAATCTTTATGCACTCTTCATTCTGGAAGGGGAAGAGGAAATATTTTAAGATAGAACTGACATGGAGCATTAATGTGATTGAAGGCTTTCTGTGTGAGGAGTGATTGCAGCATCTTCATTGCCATAATGGAGAGAGATTAGCATGGATTAGATTATCCCATGTACAAAGGTTGTACAAACTGATTGCTGTTATTCGCAGACTGATGGAATCTTTACAGTTATTGGCATGGCCTCTTACGCAGTATGGTCATACGTTCTTTCATGTGGTTTGCATGTGGCAAGGAGAAGAGCACATTTCCCTCGCTACTCAAACCTCGCGTCTCCCCATGAGAACTTGGCATGGACTCAACAACACAAGATGTGCATGTGCAATATAAAGGAGATGGCTCTGGTCATTTGTACTGTCTGCGATGAGTGCACACGTTGGCCAGAGGCAGAAGAGTTCCCAAAACAGATGTTCAGACAAGATGGCTAGAACACAGTTGAAATGTGGTCTAGAATAATTACGAACATAAGACTAAAAATGTAGCCAAGATATGGCTCTGAATTATAGCCAGTTGTGGGATTATTATTTAATTCCATTTTAGTATGTTTTCTGCCAAATATGTGCCAGACCCTCTGAAACAGAATCTGGTTTTTGCCAGCAGTACTTAGTAACTATATTTTAAACCTACCCCCCCACCCCAAGCAAAGAAGAATAAATTGCTTTCTGATGGGAGTAGGTTGTATTTTTATCAGCCTCTGAAACCTTACCTTCTCTGGGAAGGGCTTTTGATGGATAAACATGGTAAGGTAGGTCGTCTTCTGATCCACTGAAGTCACTCGGGCTGCTGATACCTACTCTTTCCCAATGCAATTGATGCACATTTTCTAATTATTAGAACTTAACTTGATGACCCTTGACTTGCCTCCCTCCCTGATCTCACCTTCCAGTCTTCTTCTTTTTGTTCTATTCTGGGGAGCTGGACTTCTCCTTCAGGCCCACTCAACGTTTTCTTGCTTTAGGCATTCTACCGTCCCTTACTATGCTGGAGTTCTTTCTCTTCCCATGGTCAGCTCTGACTGCCTAGTTTCCTTCAAGTCTTTGTTCAAATGCTGTCTTACACATAAGATTTTTCTCGGCTCCTGCGTTTAAAAAGCAATGCCTCATTCTGCTCTGTTTTACTCCATTTACTAATTGATACCTGGAAGTTTAGTTTATGTACTTCCAAAAATATTTGTTTATTGTCTGCATTCTCCAGCTAGAAAGGAGGGAAGCTTTGTTCCTGTGACTGGAGTAATGCCCGGCACATGATGGATTTGGGATAGATACCTGTCGTAACGATGAGTGAACGAATGATTGAACAGTTAACCTTTCCTCTGTAGTTCTTCATACATATGACATTGGGGGCTTCTAGGAAATAATATTGGGATTTTGTTTAAATTGTGACTCCCATGTTCAAAGGATCTTGGAGATCTGAAGTTCCTAACTTTTCATGAACCTAAAGCAATGCCTCACAGAATTTAATGTACATGTGAGTCAGCTGGGGTTCTTGTTAAAATACTCTAATTCAATAGTCTGGGTTTGGGCCTCGGGTTCTGTATGTCTAACAGGCTTCCATGTGATACTGCTGGTCCAAGGATTATGCTTTGAATAGTGAGGCTGTACATATCCACTGTGGCTCCACCTTCTTTATTATGAACACCCTGTATCATTGCTATAACAAAGAAAGAAAGTGTTAGTTTCAAATTAATAGACTGCAGGTAAACAGATAATTTGCATTTATTTGCACAGCTTCAATTGTTAACCATGTATTAATTACTTTGTTTGAGACCATGGTAGAGAACAATCATTGGATTCTTAAAAGAATGTGAACTGTAAACAAAAGTAACAACTATTGCTCATGGATCATGATGGTATAAAAAGACAACTTGCTGGGCTTTTTTCTGCTTAAGTTTGCATTGGTCTTGTACATGCTGTCACCATTGCTGTAAGCTCATGTCACAATTTTAGTTGAAGGACTTTTGGATAGCTGATTACTACTGGGTGAGGAAGAGCTGATCTTCTTTAAAGGAGTGACTCTAGATAAGCTGACTAGACCCCAGTGAAGGACGTCAGGGGACACTAACTTGACTTGATAGACCTTAACATAAATGACAGAATGCATGCAATCCAGTGCGTGAGGGGTAATGGGAGGGTGCCGATGAGGAAGAGGGTGTAAAGAACTTTCAGATGTTGTTTATGAAATACACACAAATTCAATAAAAGTATTTAAAAAGACACCTTTAGGTATTAACCCAAAGCAAGTCATAACCACATCACAGGTGACAAAAGTATCTGTATACATGCTTTCAGTACTTTTACAAGATTATGTTTTTACTGCTATTGTTTTTGCAAAACAACCAACATTTTAAGCCAACATTTGTCGGAGATGTTATTCTCCCAGGGAAGTATCAGGTTAAAAACAAACAAACAAACAAACAAACAAACACAAACAAACCAACACGAACAAACCACCACCACTACCACCACCACCAAAAAACCTTTGGGAAAAGTGCTTGAAATCCAGCTATCTTAAGACACTCATTTGTTTTCCTCCAGCCACTAGAAATGGTTCTCCACTGAAAACACTGGCTGGAAATGAATATTTGGAAACTGTGAACCCCGCCCCCATAAAAGCCATAAAAGTTCACTGTCCTTCTAATCTGAGGCCAAAACACTCTCCATGGGGCACTGGTGTAAAAAAAAAAAAAAAAAAAAAAAAAGGCTATTTTTTAGGCAAAGATGCAAATACTCCATCAAGTGCTGCATGGCTTTTGAGAGGTTGCTTACCCCCAGGTGCATTTTCATCAGCCAAGGAGTATAGGCAACTTAGTTTAAAAGTAATAATATCCTAAAAGAACAAGAGAAGGCATTTGGAAAACTGATGTCTTTAATATAAAATGGTTGCTCTAAACAGACATCTAGTGTAAACCTTCCTCAAACATTGATATTCCAGACGACCTTCTCTAATATGGCATCATACCACCGTCATAATTGCTAATAGCATCACTGATGTTCACTGTGACTGACATTTACGGAGTGCTAAATAGATGACGATGTACTTAGCACCTTCTATTTTCTTCTATAGTATTTACAAAACAAAATCCAGTGGGGGGATTGAAGTAGGTACAATAATTGTTTTGTTTTGCAGATAAACTGATGCATGAATATCTGTGGTTTATAGCACTTAAAGTGCAGAATTACTACTGCATGATAGCATTGGACTCACATTCAGATACTCTCATTCCGGGGCTTGTGCTGCTCTGAGTATTATCCTGTATTTATTATAATCATAAAAGACTGATTATTGGTGACCTTGAGCTGCCTTGTTAGGATGCTAAGTTTTAGAATTTCTTGCTTTATTTGTTTCTCAGGAATAAAGAATGCAGATTTTCATATCTTTCTATCATCAAATTATCTCTTATAACCTAGTTTTTCAGAATAAGGAAATCATAATGCTTAGTTACTTTTCTTTTGCTGTGACAGAATGCCTACCAAAACAACCTGTGGGAGCAATGGTTTATGTTGGCTCACACCCTCAGATTTCAGGTGTTGTGTTAACATTTCCTGAGAAGACATGAACAATCATCTGTTTAACCCCAAATATGGCATCACCAACAGACCAAAGAAATTATTCCATCCAAGTTAGGTTGAAGAGCTGATTTGTTTATCAGGCTTATTTAAGAGCACAGGTGAACAGTCACTTACAGGCATGTGGATGGTCCCAAAGAGCAGCACTCCAGTCCAAGCCCTACACTAGCATTGATGATGATTTCCTCAAAGTAGCACAGATGGAGTCTCCTCTTTAATTAATTTTCTACCCCCTGTGTACTCTAGCACTTTCTTAAACCATGTATATCTGAAGCAGAATTCCATAAACTTGCAAAGTGGAAATGCAGAAGGATGGGGCATGGGTAGACTGTCAGGTAAGAGTGCAATGACCCTCCATTCCTCCTCCCTCTATGAAGGGGCAACAGGTGGTGTCTTGCCTGAGAGCTTCTTGCTGTTAATCACAGCTGCTCTGATGAAGATGGCAATGGCTATTATGTTCAGAGGACAGCGTTTCACAACAGCAGAGTATGGTGATGTGGGTGGCCTACATGAGGACAGGTGCTCCAGGCAGAACGGTTCACATGACATGGACAAGGAAGCAGACAGAGAAAGCTAGATCCAATCTGGGAGTAGGTACAATGTTCAAAAGTCTTCTCCTAGCAACCTGCCATCAATCTAGACTTATCAGCCTCTACAGTCTTCCAAACAGCAATACAAGCTGGGGTCTCAATGCTCAGAACATGAGCTGTGGGGAACAGTTCTAATACACCCATAACACATGATGAAACTGTTTCATCTCTGAACTAAGAGGCCCAGTATTCACATTTCATGGAAGACTGCAGATTTTGTGTAATTCTAGCATGGCAAAGGCAGTGTGTTGTGCTAAAATGGCCTAGAGTGACAATGCAATTGGTGTAGAAATCAACCACTTTTAATTTGTGCTTCTAAGAATTAACAAAATTTCGATCGTTTAATATGTGGATTAGACAGGTCTTTCAGTTTCAAATTACAGAATACACACAAGCTAGTTAATTAGAAGTCAGTGGAGCAGTTATTACAATAAGCACCCACAGTCTATCGGGGTGGGTGCCAAAGAGCCTGATTTGGGATTTATGAAGTCATACCCAAAGCTTCCCTTGAATCATATGGCCTCTTTGCACCTGTGAAGTCAGCGATTAGCTTTCCAAGCCAAAGGACCAAATGCCTCCCCCTCTGCTCTTGTTAGAAAGCTGGATCTTCCTGGTTTGATCCCAGATGTAAGATACTTCAATTTTTCTGGTTTTAAAATCTGAACTCACACTGTGAGAAAGTTTCACAACCTAGGAAGTGGTCCAAAGATATTTGGCTGTCACCATGAGGAAGTCCCCAGTAACTGTATAAGTCAGAAAAATATGGAGTATCTTTCCTTGATTGTGCTTTCTCCTCATTGGTTATTTCCTTAAAGAGAACAAAGACCATTCATTTCCCAAATGACACTGTTCATGAGAAAGCTTATCACAGACTTTTTGAGTGTCATACAAAAGATGAAATCTGTATTGGAAAGGTAGTGGAGGTGGTGATTTGGTGCTAAGTGTAATATTCAGGTGAATACATGATAGGAAATGGTAATAAAGGATTGCAGCTCAGAAGTATGCACAGAGTACCAGGTGTGTTATGGGAGCTGTCCTCCACGGATGACAGTTGAAACACTGGCCAGAAGTTGGATGGGTTTTCTCAGCAAGTACCTTGACAAAAGAACAGAAAACTGAACATGAAACTCAAGATCCCCGCCCCACTGAATGTCCTTACTGACTTTTGTTGAAGAGAGTTGTCAGACATAAAACAGGATTTGAAAAAGATCAGTATAAAAATATTGCATTGCTTTTGAAATGTGGTTTATTCTTCCAAAATATGTGAGTCCTAATAACCTCATTTGATTTAAATTTAAAGAAAGAATTAGTTTGAAAACTACTTTCTATGTACAGTTAAAATGATTTGGGTTCATTTATCTTTCAATTAAAATTAATCATAAGATGAAATCCGGTTTGCATGTCACATTTTGAAGCCATGACCTTCAGAATTCTCTTCTGGGGAAGAGTGTTGTGTCCTCTACAGAACAAGCAAGGATCCCTCCATTGTCCTTTCCTGCTTGGTCACAAACTGGGAAGCCTGATCAGGTTTCACCTCTCATTGGAAACAGTATTGTTTTAGAACTACATGTGGTCCTAACACATTCATAGCTACTCATTGTTAAATGTACGTTTGTATTTTCTTCTATTTTGAGATGATGTAAGAAATTAAAAAACTTCCTTTATGCCGAAAAAGTGACTTAAGGAAGCCTACTGCACACCAGGGAGTCCTCTGAATGGTTGGAGCTTTAGGGCTGAGGTGGTGACAGGAGGGAAAATGTGTAAGTCTTGC
This sequence comes from Nannospalax galili, assembly GCF_000622305.1. Taxonomy (NCBI): domain Eukaryota; kingdom Metazoa; phylum Chordata; class Mammalia; order Rodentia; family Spalacidae; genus Nannospalax; species Nannospalax galili. The sequence goes on along the minus strand of NW_008348218.1, from coordinate 3,031,331 downwards.
TCCTTACTTTTTGAAAGGAAGTGAATTTTGTTATTTCTTAAAGACATAAGGAAAAAAAATGTATGCACCTTTGAATATGCTCGGGTTGAACCCTGGGTGATTTGGGGGGAAGTCTTGGAAGCTTCAGTGTAGTAGCAAGAACAAAATATATGATGTGAAGATTTTCTTTGCCCTTTAATCATCTGCTTATCCATTCCCCAAATCATTTTGTTTTGTTTAACAACATGATCAATGCGGCAAACATAGCGAACATCTCAAAGATCGTCTGTGAATATACAGGAAATGAAGAATAAAACCAGAATGACAAGAATGTTTATTTTAAAATTCTGATATTGGTGTGTATTGTTGGTCATAATTATAGGGTAGCCCTTAGTTTAGAATCAGTGCCTGTTTTGTAGATACAGTAGTGCTACAAATACGTACTTGCATTGAAAAACAGTCATTTGTTTCTAATGACACCAGTATTTCAACTAAAATATAAATTACTTAATTTTTCTAGGTTGAATCAGTATTCTTCAATAATAAAATAATGATATCATCCTTAACACCAATAGTTAGCATTTATGGGAGTCCATGTGCCAGGCATTGCTTAATTTTAATCACATCATCTATATTTTGTATAGTGATATAGTATATACCTGTGGACATATATACTTATTTAATCTTACAGTGATCCTATGCTTTATGGTATAGAAATGCATGCAAATTTTAATGAGGTACAGAGTTTTCAAGTAACTTAAGCAAAATTATACAGCTTATACTTTATGGGGTCAGGTTTGAACACAAAGTAGTTAGATTTCAGAGTTCATGCTCTCAACTTTAGCAACAGCTGCACCAAGATACTTATTACCATGTGCTCTTATGGCATGCTTTCAAATTACAAAAAAATCTATTAAAAATGAGATGGAAGAAAAAAAAGGAAAAGATCCACATAGTCTTACTGCTAAATGAGAGTTCTGTTAAGGTTTTGAGCTACACATATTTGACAAATTTTTCAGCTCCAAATTCAAATAGAAATTATCATCCTATATCTGTTTCTTAAAATTGGTTTTGTTCAATTAATACATTTTGAAAATTTCTCCAAGATATAATTATTTTAAGTATGCATTTTATTGGCTACCTTAAGATATGGATGCCCCAAATTTTCGTTCTGTTTTGAGACAGGACCTCTCACCGCATCCAGGCTGTCTTTGTGTTCCTGAGAGCCTCTCAGTGCAGTGACTATGGGACAGCGTGCACTGTCAAAGCAGGGCTGTGCCATACTTTTTAATGCTATAGCTAATGTTGAATAATGAGATTAGTTTATGTCCTTTGATTTTAGGAAGCAATCTTCATCATAGAAACAGAACATATTTGAAAACTACCTTTGATGGCTCAGCTGATGCTGAGAGCTCTCATTGCAGAGTTGCCAAGGGGCGTGGCTACTATTTTGTCTTAAGATTTTTAGATCCAAAGTGCTCTTACTCTGAAATGTTATTCCTCTGCAGAGTTTGCTCTGTTTTCATTACAGATGTATTCTTTTGTTAAACTGATACTATCATATTTGGTTTCCTTAGCAATTTTCCAGCAGTCTTCTCTTTGCTCTGTAATGCTGAATATCTTCCCAGGATGTTCTTGTGAGATCTGGCAACAGTAGTTTGTGCTGTGGGAAAACATAGAAAGTGTTAAGATTGCTTATTTGGTGCTACCTGGACCTGAAACACCAACTTCTGTCTTTCACATTCTAGGTTGTAGAAGTAACTTTGAACAAGTTACTTAAACCCCTTAACCTCAGTTTTTGCCTATAAAATGGAGTTGGTAGGGGCATGTAAATAAGACATTATCTGAATTGTAGGAAGACTTTTGTGGTTGTTCATTTCTATTAGCATTGTTATCAAATGCATTTCCTTTTACTCCAATAAGCCTAGTGCATTAGTTACTTTCCTGTTGCTGTGATAAAACACCACGCCCAAGGCAATTTATAGTAGGAAGAGTTTATTAGGTGTATAGTTCCAGGAATAAGAGTCCATTGTGGTGCAGGAGGGCTGGCAGCAGAGGCAGCCAGAGCTGGAAGCTGAACACTCACATCTTTAAGCAGGCAGAGGAGGCAGAGAGGGAAACCTGGAAATGGGGTGTGCCTACGAACTCAAAGCTGCCCACAGTGACATGCTTCCTCTAGCAAAGCCACACTTTCTTAGGGCTCCACAGCCCTCCCCAAACAGTACCACCCACTGACCAAGTGTCACTATCACATGCTTGAGCTTATGGGACCACTTCTCATTGAAATTATAACACATGGAATAGTATTTTATGTGCAGAATCTAAGCAGTGCTGTGAGAATACAGGATTCATTGATGGGGTTGATGACAAGACGCTCTCTGCATACAGCATTATAGAACAATTGATCATGAGGACTTTGTGTCCTTAAAAACAGTAATAAATTTATAACTATTTAGCTTGCTAAGAAATTACCAAGAACACTTTATATTGTGTATTTTATTTACACTAATGCTATATAGCAAATGCCATTACTTCAAGCTTCTAATTATTGGAAGTATAATAAAGTGCAGCAAAACCGTAGTCCAACATATCCTTTCAGAGTTCATATATCAAGGCATTGGAGAAGATGAAGCAGCTTCTCTGGAGGAAACAGCTTCTCTAGAGCAATCATCGCGATTCGATTCCAGGACTGTACTCCTTACTGATCTGAAATAAGAAGTTCAAATCACTGTTTTGGCACAAAACAACAAATATTAATTTGCCCTGGTTCCAAATTCTTAGTTTATTCTCCTTCTGTATCTTAAAATAACTGGCTGGTTCCTAGGGGAACGTTTTTAGTGATATGTACATAAGGAAAGAACTTACTGGAGTGAAATAAAGCATTTTTCTTTCTCTAGAGCTGAGTTAAATAGAATCTGTGTAGAAATCAGAGCCCTGAATATTTGAATGGCTTGTATTTTATTAGGATACTTTTGGAAACAGAGAGAAGAACACTATGTAATTTATCTGAAACCGTTACTATTATTATTTACTAAACCTGGGTGTGAATACAATTAAATGATATTTTTAAAAATCATGAAAAAACCCTACTGAAAATTGTGACTTAGGGACTGGAAAGATGGCTCACCAGTTAGCACTGGCTGTTCTCTGTTCCAGAGAACCCCTTTCAGTACTCAGCACCCAATGGAAGCTAACAACCACCTGTAATTCCAGTTCTAGGGGATCTATTATTTTCTTTTGGCCTCTGTGGACCTTGCAGATGAAAGGCAAAACACTCATACACATAACATAAAAATAAATAAATCAAGAAATCATAAAACTATTGTCACTTAAGAAAATCAAATTAGAACACGAACAGGTGTGATGAGTTCTTTTGGAAAATGAAGGCAGAACAGTAAGTATCCCCAAAGACTGGAAGATGGAGAAGGTTTTTTGCTTTTTTCAATCCCGAGCTTTAAAATAGCAAAATGTAAAGTCTGTGAAGTGATGTTTAAAGGCTCCTGTGAGGAGCACCAATCTCCTGTGTGGTGGTATGCATCCTAACTCAAGCCTCAGTTCCTTTTTTGGGTTTCAGTTTCAGCAAGAAGTTGAATAAGTTTTCTAGAATTGTTTTTTTTTTTTTTTCAATAAAATGAGTTTATCCTGAGCAGTCTTTATAGCAACATGTGTTAAATCTTTTAAAAGGGGCTGTCTCTTCTGATTGAATGCTCTCAGTTGTAGATTAAAAGCCTTGAATTTTAGACTATTAGTAAATCATAAAAATGCTTTCTGGAGACGTAGACCTTAAAATATATTTTTTAATGATTAGCACTTATACTGAATGACCCTTTGCTTGTGATATTTATTTCTATAGTATACATATCCGTATGTCCGTTTTGATAACTAGGTTTAGGTGCATGTCTTTTGAAATCACTTCCATAGTATCAGGAAGTGTTAAATTTGAAACATACATGACTGCCTTGAATTTTTTAAAAAAGAACTTTTGTTGTATCATTTTTATATAAAAAATTGGGTTTAAAGGCATCAATTGCCTTTTCAAATCCTAAGCCACATTTTTTTTTTCTTGAAAGATAACTCTAAGAGGTCTGTAAACATAGAACAGTATCCTTTAGGAACTTTATGGGGAAATGCCCTCATCGAGAGCTCTTAACACTTTACCACATCTTAGGATGTTGTTAAGGATCCACCTTGGTGTTAGGTCATGATAAAGATTTGCTTTAATATGTAATTATTTTTTATAACTGTTCGGTAGTATATGGGCTTTGAATATGTCCAGAAACACGTGAAAACTGTGCTAATAATGCTACACTATCTATTCTTCTTTAGTGTCCAAAAATAAATTGATGAATATGTTTAATGCCATTTTATAGATGAGAAAATGAAGGGCTAACTGATCAGCAATAAGTGAAGGAAATATTGATGATTTCAGCTCTTTAACAAATAATCTTTCTCTTTTGCTGCCCTTTCACATTAGAACAATAAATATGTAAAGATTTAAAATACTATATCCTATGATGTATTGTAGAATAACCACCCATAAAACAATGATGCTAAAATTTGTTAATCTTCCTTCTCCTACCCCTCAATGTGCACATCAGTTTGGGAATGAAGAACGTCTCATCCTAATCCTGGTGCTTCCACCTCTGATTTCTGTAACTTTAGTATGAAAGGTTCAGGCTAGAAAATGTGAACCTCTTTAAGGTCCTTTCATGTTCAGAAATCTGTGATCTGTGAATGTACAGGGGTCTTCCTGATGCTTTGATGGTTTTGTCCATTGACCTGGTCAGGCACAATGGGGAAATGGTAGTGAGTAGGTTCTTGTCAGGATGGGAGATGGTGATGAGATGATTGTCCTCTCACTTCCTGTTTGTTTTGAGGTTACTCATTTGTATTTTATGTGTATGAGTGTTTTACCTGTATGCATGTATGTTGACCTATATATACAATGCCCGTAGAGGTTAGAAGAGGGTGTCAGATCCCCTGGAAATGGAGTTACAGATGGTTGTTAGCTACCATGTGTGTGCTGGGAACTTCATGAACCTGGGTCCTTTGCAAAAGCAGCCAGTGCTTTTAACTGCTGAGCCATCTCTTCAGCCCCTCTTACCTCTTGTTGAATGAAGAAGACTGTAAGGGAACACTTAAGATGTTCCGAGTTAGCCACGGAGTAGAAGGCTCTGCCTGCCACGCACTGGCATCATTGGACCAGCGGCTGGTGTGTACTGCCCCACTTAAAATTATGTAACTGTTCAGAGAGCTTCTGCTCTGGGTGAGGGGGGATGGGGAGTGGAGGGGGAGCATATTAGGGAGCTAGAGACTTCTTGCAGTCATAAAATGAAAATCATGAATGTGGTCTTAGGAAGCAAGTCGAATTTCTTCACTTTAGAGTTGAGGCCAAAGGAAGAAAGGAAAGCCGTTATAAGTCTGTAATGTTAATGTGAGTGTTTACTATTGAATTTGAGCCTCGTCTTTACTTAACTCTCTACCTGCATGTGTTTATTCTACATTTTGGTGGCCTTATCTCCTTTGGTCTCCATTCCTAGGATAGTTTTACATAACAGTCTTGTAAAAGTAGGGTCACTTTTTGAATTTATATTTATTACACTTCATATACAACATGATAGTCTTCTAGTTTTTTTTTTTTTTTACTACAAAATTAAGACAAAGCACTTGAAAATTGGACTCAAGCTTCAGTAGCAAAGATCTACAGAGATACATCAACACCATTTCATGGTACATCAGGTCAGCTTTTTGGAAGTTAAAATATTACTGCTCAAGGATGCAGCAGTCAAATGCAGGTAAAAGACAATGAACTAAAAGATAGCTGTTGTATAACACTGACCTCCCAGTATACCTGCCACTACCGTCTTAACCAGAGCAGCTGTGACTACTTGCCAGAGACCCTCAAGACAGGCCTGTTGACATTTCCTCATAGAATGAAGGGCGTTGGAGGGCATTAGACACTCACCTGAGAGTCAGTCACTTCTTCCTGCACCGCTGCCTCAGCTGATGGAAGTCTCTGGAAAGTGCTACGGTAGATAGAGAGTAGAGGTTAACTGAAGGGGAGTTTTCATCTATGCAGCCGTGGGGAAGTTGCCCCATAGTGGTGAGGCTTTCTGGTGACACTGCTTCTTTGGGAGTCACCCATGTGCCTGTATGTAATCCCTCATCCTTGCTCCTGTATGCCCAGTGTATTTATTGGTCCACCAGGCTAAACTTACATGGTGTTATTACTTTCATCTGTTATTGGTGCCTTGTCTGGATGAATAGGTATATGTTTATGTTGTTCAAGAAAAAGTTCATGCAACAGTACCAGGTAGGTACTTTTTGGATTCCACAGACCTTGTGTTAGGTGAGGCCTTAACCATTGGCATGGTGTAGCAAAGGAGATACATTTCCCAAAGTAAACTTCAGGGATTCAAAATTAGAAAACTTGCAAATGCAAGTAAATGAGGGTGAATAAAATAAATGTGTCCAGAGAACAAGAAACTTAAGAATTTGAAAATAGGAATGCCAGATTTCAGCTTGTTTAAGTACGTGCTGTAGGTTCATATGAGTTAATGACCAGCTGTCTCGAAGACTCTGCTTGGGGTCATCAACCCCCCATCTGGCTCTTAAAATCTTTTTGCCTGCTTTTCTGCAATGATCCCTGAGACTTGGGAGGCAGAGGTTTGAAGCAGATGTCCTATTCAGGGATAAACACTCTGCAGCCTCTTGTTCTCTACCCACTGGCTAATTGTGGGTCTTTGTGTTAATCAACATCTACTGTTACAAGGAAACTTCTTTGGTGAGAGTTAAGAGCTGCATTCATCCTAAGTGTAAAGGTTGCATTGAGATGTGTCACTTAGGACTATGTCTCACACTTATTCTCTGGGTTTGACCAGTTCTGGAATTCTTTTTAAGTCTTTATCAGTTGCTAAAAGAAGCTTCTTTGATTAGTGGGAAAAGGTACATTTATCTGAAAATATGAGGATGCATATTTAGAATAAAGTAGGAAATTATGTTGGTTGAGGGATGTGGTTAAAGTAGGTTTTTCTGTAGACTCTATGACCTCTCCAGCCATGTGTATTTGGCTATATTTATAGTATCTCACATGAGATCCTTCCCATTGGGTGGACCTTAGTTTCAAAATCTCAGCATAAACACAGGGTAAGAAATTCTATCCCAACCTAAGGAGCCTTTGGAAACTGATGGTTCCTGGGAGGGGGAGAAGACAGTGTCTTACAGGGTTAGGATTCTTGGAGAGCCCAGTAGATGGATCCACAATGAAGGAAATTGGGGTACAAAAATCATACTGTGTAGACCATATTGTATGTATATATAATAAATCTATCTTATATACATTATATATTTATATATGAGAGTTCATTAAATTGGGAGGGAGACAAAAGGGGGCAAGGGAATGGATCTAAATGCAATCAAGCATATTGTATGAAAATCAAAAATTCAATAAAACCCCCAAAATATAATGGATGTCAGGCCCCTGACAATATTCAGAGACTGAGAAATTATGACCACAAGGAAAGCACGAAGAGCAGCAGTGATCAAAGACAGGTACAGCCTGTCAGTAGGTTTGGGTTTACAGTTCTCAATTAGTCTATGAGCCTATAAAAACTTACTTGTTATAATTTTGGGGTTGATAATCATGATGCAGGTATGCAGATTCACCTACATTATTTTATGCAAATCAAGTAGCCCCTCTGGTCATCTCTGGTCATCAAGTTCCTCATCTGTGAAGGAGGTGTATCATAATGCAGTCCTTTGCTTAGGTAAGCACTGTTGGACAGAGAATCTCATACTTAGTATCTTTAGCTTTGTGAAGAAAAAGAAAATAATGATGATGCTTTATGACTTCAATGAGTAACTTCATTTCTTAGAGCCATGCACCAGTCACGCTCATAAATATTCTCAATCACTCATAAATACTCCTCCATTTACCAAGAATTATCAGCATCCATGTCTGAGATACATAAAGACTACTTAGAGATAACCTTCACCTGCAAATTTCATCAATAAGTTCCAGAGATATGAAGCAACCTGCCCAGAGATGGTTAATGACTCAGCCCTAAGGATGAGCATCCTCGGGACTCTCAGCTCGTTTTCTCTCATGAAAGATAACAAGTAAATTTTGTTTCTCAGACCAATTCCAAATAATAGGTATGAACTGCCAACTGGAAAAGAAGGCAAGGCTGCTGAGACCCTGATATAAGGAAGGAAGGAGTGCTGTTATCGATTAGTACTGCCTGCCATGTGAGCAGCCTAGAGAGAGAGCAGACATGGCTTCCACTTCTTCTCAAGGACGTTCTTTACACACATTCCGGATGATAAGCTTTCACTACTCTTTCTGCTTTCCTTGCAACTTCCATCACTCACAATGCTATGATTCTCTGTTCTCAGAGAATTCACATTCCTTAGTTGAGCCAAACTTAGATGCTAGGAAGCATGTCGTTCTCAGTGTTTGGATCCTTATCAGGTTTTCTGGGCTGTTTTTAATTTCTTGTTCCAATCTGCTGCATTATCATCCCATGACTGCCAGGGCATTGCCACGGTGCTGGGAAAGGCTGACTCTGGTCTCAAACCACATTGGAGAATCACAGAATTCAGGTGAAGAAGGGCAGAGTTCTCTATGTGGTTCCAAAAACTTAAATCCAAACCCTGGCAGCCTGTGTGCACTCTGATCTGGGCTTTGTGGTTCAGGATGCTGAAGAATGCCTTCTCCCCTGCTGACATGGTCTGCTCAGAGGAGCTCTGATAGGGTTTCTTGGTATGCTTCATGCCAGCAGCCTCCAGGTTGGCTCTTCCCTCCACTCTTCCTAGCTTCGCAGGGTTTGGGAAGAAGTGGAACTGGAATGTTACATGATCTTTTTGTTTGTTTTGTTCTCTATGTTCATCCCTGTCATCTGTTATTGTTTTGAAAGAAAAACAAAAGAAAATAAATCTTACGAGTAACTAGAGTGTAACATTTGTATTAAGTACATGAAGTATTTTCTCTTTTTATAACTGTTTAAATACAAGAGAGATTCGAACACAGACTTAATGAAATGCCTATTTATTCTTGGAAGTAAATATAATTATTTCAGTCTGAGTTTTTGTTGTTGTTTACAGATGACAAAAGAGAAGCCCAGTGCCCAGGAAGGTTAGTGACTTTTTTGACAGTTGATGACTGAAGAAACCAAATACAAAGACCCATCAGAGTTCTTGTTTCCAACCCCACTTGTTCTGCACCGCACTGCACGACCTGCACTTATCTTTAAACTGTAAAAGTTTGATTTATTGTTAAACTAACCACTTAGATTTTTAAAAAGTGTAGCTCGATTCACACATTATTATAACTGACTGCCAATGTTTATTTTTGTATTTAGCAAGTTATTACTTTGTTCAGTAGTATTACTTTGTTTGTTTTGTGCTGGGAATAGGAGTCCAGGGCTCACAGGGCTAAGCAGGAGCTTTGCCGCTGAGCTACATCTCCAGCCCTGTGTTTTAATCCTGTAATGGCCTGGAGTGTCCTTCTGGTATCCCTGGACTTGTGAAGAGCTGTGAAGAGTCTTCTCTCTCAGCTCTGCCCCAGTTCCTGCATTGTTTCTAGCAGTGGGAAGTCTGGAGCAGACTTCCCAGATGTTCACACTGAGACAGTCCTACATTTCAGCCCTGTCTGCAACCTGAACTCTGTGTCCTCCTGACTTAGATTTCTGATTCTTCACAAAACAGAGGTGACAAGTCAAGAATGATGTCTACGGGGTTTATCTTTTTAAGCCCAATGATATTTGTGATTTTCTCATTCCTTAAATGTACTGGCACCTGAAAACAGGATGATAACCTAACGATATCAAAGTTAAGTATTTAGTAAGTGGCCTATAACTAATCATATCTGAATTAAAGGAAAACATGTACTAACAAGTAATTGCAACAGCTAGGAGTCACAGGGGAATATTCCAGCTGCGTTATGCTGAGGCTCTTGGCAACAAATGCTCTCAGATTCTGTTTCTTAAAATGTGAGGATTAGGTGTTCTTGAGGCAGGAAAGGAAGATGAAACCACTCAGTGCAGATGGGGAAAATAAAGAAGCTTCACTAGCAGAGTCATTCTTTTGGAAATTTGGAACTGTGCTGCACAGTTTTCTTGTTTAAATGAGATTGGGGCTTTGTGAGATGGTTCCTTAAATGTGGGAATGAAACATTTGAAGGAATTGCTTTCCAGTGAAATGGAAAATTTGCTGAATTGAAAGGAGACATCACTCAGTGACAGTTTCCTAAACTGAGTGTTCCACACTCTTAATAACTATCTTAACAGTGAGTAATGCCATTTAAGATTATTATTTATTATTTTTATTTTATGTGTAGGAGTGCTTTGGTTGCATATATGTAAGTGAACCCGTGTCATGCAGTGCCCATGGAGAGCAGAAGAAGGCTTAGGATCACTTGGAACTGGAGTTAAGGATTGTTGTTAGCTGCCATGTGGGTGCTGGGAATTGAACCTGAGTCTTCAGCCAGTGTTCTGAACTGCTGAGCCATCTCTCCATCCCCCTAAGATTAAAATTTATACAAGAATAGAGACTGGAGAGATGGTTCAGTGGTTAAAAGCACAGGCTGCTTATGCAGAGGACCCAGGTTTAGTTTCCAGCACCCACATGGTAGCTAACAATCTTCCTTAACTCTAGTTCCAGGGGATCCAATGCCAGCCTCTAAGGGCATTTAATATATGGGTACACTTAATACATATAGGCAAATACTCATGCACATAAAATAAATTTAAATAAATTAATTAATTATAAAAATATATGAGAATACAAATAGTCAACCTGATGCTGGTAAAACCAAGCACATAGTGTAGATTACTGTTGAGAAACTAGCAATTATTGGGGTTCTTTGAGAATCTATTTCAAAAAATTTAAGTGAACTCTTTCAAAGCACCCCATTGAAACATTTACTCAGGAATTGTTCTTAAGCAAAGAAATAAAACATATTTATGCCTGTCATTTTCTACTCTGTGAGCAGACAAGAAAACGCTTTCTTTGTTGTTCTTGTGAGAGTTCAGGATGCTGCTGTTTTTTGCTGACCTTCTAACCATTCACTGAAATAAAGATTTCATAGCGCTCCAATACCACCTTTAAAAGTACCTTCTTTTCTAATCTACCTTCCTTTTCTTCCTCCGTCTTGCTTGCCCCCTCTCTTTCTGTCCTCCTCCCTCCTCCCCTTCCTCCCTTCTTTCCTTCCTCCCTTTCCTCCTTGCCTCCTCACTTTACTTCTGGGGAGTCTTTTGACTTTACACTTTACCTAACATATCAAATGTTTTTATGGTTTCCTGCTAGGCTCTCATAGTACAATCTGCAGACATTAAAATGTAGCTCTAAAGAAGAAAACGTAAATCGAACCCTCTGTGATTTCTCACTAGAAAGGCATGGTTTGTATTAGGTTCTCTCATAGGGTTCTTTATAGGGTAAGTATTTCCAGATGCTCCAAATTTCTGTTGTGTTTGCTGTCAGAAACAACAGCTCTTCCCCTGACTTTCTATACTAACAAGATTATGCACTGGGATAGATCCCAATCATACTTCTCAGAACAGAAGTTTCATAAACCGGAGTTGAGTTATTTCAACTTAGCTTTACTGGCATTTACTATGTTTAGGATACTATTTGCTATTATGAACAACACAAAGATAATTAAGGTTCTTAAGGACTCTACAATCTAACGTGATAGAACCATGCAAATGGATACTCAACACCAAGATGACAGGTGTAGACAGAAACTTATTTAGGAACCCAGAGCGAGAGTAAACAAGGTTAGCTGGCAAAGGTGAGCAGCACATAGTTTTCACTGTTTTACCTTAGTTATGTACACTTTAAAGACATCACATAATGCTTTTCTACCTCAAAATTCTTGCCGCTTTTAGTCATGATTGTTATTTTATAGGTTAGTCATGTATGAGAATCCTCATGAGAAGGCAACATGATTCAGTGTAGCATTCTTCAGAAGATTTATTGATTTATTTTCATAAAACTGAATTATGATCACGTCCTACAGGTAAATCCCTTACTTTAGATCATGGGGGAGAGACAGCCTCCTTAGGATGAGCTGTCACATTGCAAGAGATAAGCCTCGCTGGAACAGCTTTCTAAAATGGCAGGTGCATTCCCCAGTCAGGAGATGTCTTCCCTTTTGACAAACAGGCGAGACTTTTATGTGTGTGTGTTTTGTGTGCTTTAGTGTGGGGGTGAGACACAGGATTCTTTCTCATTTTCATGAGAAATGAATCACTCACTACAGTGACAGAAACTTTTAAGAAGCTGATTCCAGATGGAAGAAGGAAGCTCAAAGATTGGGGACCTCGGATTGCCTGCCTTCCTGGCGCTATCCAAGGTACTGTTCATTCTCATGTTGCTTCTGATACAGCCAAACAAGAATTTAGGCTTTTAAAGCTTTAAGACATTTAAAGACTGATCCTGACTATTCTTGAGTAAAGAAAGTTTGTGTAATGTTTGTTTCCCATGTTTGTTCTCACTCTATTATTGTTTACTTCTCTTACTCATGTATTCATTAAGTATTTAGACATGACTTTGTGTGTGTTGGGTACTGTTCAATTAGTTAAAATCCCCACATTTGATATTAGTTAATTCTAGCTGTGATCCATTTGGTTTACATGGGAATTAGGCATTTGAAGTATTTTTTATTAGGATAATTGGAAAATTCTTGATTTATGTGTGTCCTCATTATCGTCCAGAAGTTTTGCTTTGTCTGTCGTTGTTTATAATGCTCAGAACACCCGAGTTATACAATAGCTGCTAAAGAAACATTATTCTTCTGACAAGCAGATTTATTGTAGTGAATTTTTTTATGTTGTACTGTAGGGAAAATATTTCTTTTAAGGAGCAAGTATAGGTCTTTGGGAAAAATGAGTTTAAGGAAAATTGCACCAAATACATTAGGGAGAGCCTCGTGTAGTCTTGGGAAGTGTAGAGTAAGCATTTTGGACATTCTCCTATATAATAGCACCAAATTAAAGGTTGACAAAAATCTAGGAAGTGTCCATAAGCTTCTAGCTCAGAATTTTATTTGCATATGGTATCTCGGCAATCTTTTCTTTCTGTTGTGCCTGAATCATAAGTTCACATGATGTAACCAGTGCCTCTTCACTCCTCCCCAACAAAAATGAGTGAAAACATTTGGCCTTGATATCAGCAGCACACGCCCAAGAACAGTGTAGTGTAGAGTCTTCTTAATTCACTTTTTTCTTATTCCAAAGACTGGGCAAGACAAATTAGTCCTGATTTCCCTGGAGAGTTTTTGTTTCCAACCAACATGCATATGCTTCTATTGGGAGAACACTGGCTTATCAAACAGTGATTTATTCCTTCATACGTGTATGAAGGAATA
>NW_008348218.1:3005537-3017961 GCF_000622305.1 Nannospalax galili | reverse complement strand
CAGTATTACAATCTAACGTGATAGAACCGTGCAAATGGATACCCAACACCAAGATGACAGGTGCAGACAGAAGCTTATTTAAGAACCCAGAGTGGGAGTAAACAAGGTTAGCTGGCAAAGGTGAGCAGCACATAGTTTTCATTGTTTTACCTTAGTTATGTACACTTTAAAGACATCACGGTATACTTTTTACCTCAAAATTCTTGCTGCTTTTAGTCATGATTGTTATTTTATAGGTCAGTCTCATAGGTTAGTCATGTATGAGAATCCTCATGAGAAGGCAACATGATTCAGTGCAGCGTTCTTCAGATTTGTTGATTTATGTCCGTAACACTGAATTATGGTTATATGTATCAACAGTGTTCCTCATATTCTCAAGATCAGTGGATATACAGGGTCAGCAAGAGTAAATCTTCTGCCCCAACCTGGTTTTAATGAACTGTAAACACAAAACACAAAGTTCCTACTTGGAAGTGAGTCAGCCTCCGTGTTCCACAACAGTAACCCACGAGTGCTTTTAGGTTGTGCTTGTTTTCTATCTGAAAGCTTAGAAATACTTGGCAAGGTCCAAATTTCAGCACGATTGGCTTGAAAATGCTGCTTGTTACTTCATGGAACTGTGAGGCTGAGCCGTTTCTCTTGTCCTCTCAGTAAGGAACCAGCACTTGAGAGCTGTGTGTGTCTGAGGATATACTCCTTTCCTGGAGGTGTTTGCTCATGGACCAAATTTGGAGTTTTTCATCTTTCTCTTTCCTTAGGAGAGTGAGACGCACATTTTAAACACTAGTAATTGTGAGCATGTGTGGTTTCCTCAACAGAGACCAGGCAGGACCTTGTTTTTGTACATACTCCCAAGGCTTAACCTTGTTTGAAAACGTATTTCTTGTTTCTACCTCCATAACTTAGTGTTAATATAATGTTACCATCTTGAATTGCCTCAAAGTACATCTTGTGAATTAATTCCTTTGACTTTGAATTTTGGGGTGAAAACTTGCTAACAAAAGGGATTTGGTCAGTGCTCAGAAATGAATGGATTCCTTTATTTTTTCCCTCCATTAAATTAGGAACCAATGATCTGGATGCTTTCTTTTAAAAATTTATTTTTAATTTTTATTTTATATGTATAAGTGTATTGCCTGCATTATATAAGTACACCTGTGTCATGCAGTGTCCATAAAGGTCAAAAGAGGGCATCAGATCCCCTGGGACTGGAGATATAGATGGTTGTTACCTGCCATGTAGGTGCTAGGAACCAAACCCAGGTCCCCTACAAGAGCAGCCAATGCTCTTAACTGCTGAGCCATCTCTCTGGCTGGATGCAATTTTTTACTACAAGTTTTGTGTAATATAGAATACATGCAATTTAAATGTTATGTACACATGATATGACTGAGTCTTTCAAAGGTTGGCACAGTATACTTCCATCTTATATATGTGAAAGTTCATGTGCAGGGGAATTAAATAGTTTTCTAATGACCATAGAGTCAGTAGTCACGAATGAAGATTTAGATAAAGATTTCATGCTTCAAAGTCCCTGATTTTACCATTTTTTTTTGTTTTCTGCTTGCTTTGTTTATTTTGTTTTTGAGACAGGGTTTCCCTGTAGCCCCAGCTTACCTGGAACTTGCTATATAGACCAGACTGGCCTCAATCTCACAGAGATCCACCTGCCGCTGCCTCTTGAGTGCCGGGATTAAAGACTTGTGCCACCATGCCTGACTTGCTTATTTTCTTAAGGATCGTAATAAATTCAGATGACACTGTGAAGTTATCATATAAAAAATGGAATGAGGATTCTCTATAGTACTTATGTTGATAGGGAAATATTCTAAGATCCACTCATATTAGAGAGCATCAATTTAAAGAGGAGACATAAAATTTGATGAAAGAGCCAAGAAGCAAGCAGTTACTACCATTTCACTCTAGCCTGGTGATATGATAGGCAGTCAGTACACTTCTGAATCTCAGCAGTCTTAAGTCATTTGCACTGCAGCAGTAAGTTTTCAATGCATTAGCATTATTTTCTCTCTGTATGTCTGCTGTGTGCTTGCATATGTGAACATGTATGTACAGGTAAGCATTCATGTGTGTGCATTTGGAGGTCAGAGGTCAACACTGGGAGTATTCCTCTATTACTCTTTGCCTTATTTTTTGAGACAATGCCCCTAATTGATCCTGGAGCTCTCTTTTCCAGCAAGAGTATCGGGACCACAAACTCCAGGGATCGTCCTGTCCCTGCCTCCCCACTGTTAGGAATCAGGGCTCATTACAGGTCCTCATACTTGCACAGAAAATACTTTACAGACTGAGCTATCTCTCCATGCTCTTTTAGTGGTTTTTAATGATTTAAATTACCTTTATCTGAGGAGTTTCTGACACTTGATGGTAGTCAGTTTTCTTTAAGGTAGTCACCCCCTCAGGTCAACCATACACCAGTGAATGGTCCCACACTCATAAGTATATGGGCAGCACAAATTGGACTCAGTGGGTTATTTAAAAAGAAGACATGAAGTTCACAGGGAGTGGGGAGATGGAGGTAGAGCTGGGAAGTGAAAGGGGGAAAAGTGGGTGTGAAATTGCTCAAATCTCATTGTGTGACATTCTCAAGTAATTAATAAAAATATTATATGAAAACTACACATATTGCCAGATGGCTTATACATACATATTGTAAAGTGTTTAAATTAGTTTATACATTGTATCTCCTCAAATATTTAACATTATGATAAAAATTTCAAACCCCTTCTGGATTCTTGAAATTATCATCCGTGATCACCTCACTGTGTGGTAACATACCACAACGTCTTGCTGTCGGCTCATTGTAGCTTTGTATATAAATTTAGTCTTTCCTCATTCCTCCCTGCTACAGCTCCAAGACTTGGCAATCACCTCTCTACTCCCAGTTTTTGAGACCTGCTTGGCTTCTTTAATTTAAGGTAGCATCTTCCATTTCCATTTCTGTTGCCACAGATAATAGGTTTTTGTACTTTTTCACAGGTAAGTAGTATTCCATTGTGTATTTCTATTACATTTGTTCATCTGTTTATCAGATATTGTTACTTCAGTTATATCCATACTCGTATTCTTAAGACAGATCATACAGTGACCAAACCTTATTACCACAATCTCAATACAGTTGAGTGAATTTCTATATTAATGATGTTTTATAGCCAGTGATGTAAATATTGTAGTGGTAATTATTCTATCAGAATAGTTATCTTTTTGGAAATTAAAAATTATTTAACTTGTCCTTCAAAACAAGCATTTCTAATGAGTACTGATAGATTTAAATGTCTCACAATAACATAAGCTTTTAGTTCATCTAGTTTTTAGTAACAAATTTTTCATTACAAAGCTTCTTATTCCACAAAGTTCATAAAAAATGAGAAAAACCATAAAAATATGGAATTTGACTATATTGTTATTACGTAGATAAAATTAAAATTAACGTTGTAATCTAAACTCCTTAAGTATGTTTTCTAAGTCTTTGAATATTTATTGACAAAATTGAAATCATACTGCGCATGACAACTGGGAAAATAATTTTGGGTAAAAACTTTTGCCAGCTCTATGGATGAAACAATGTTGTGATTTCTAAGTTGCTGTTGGTAGTGACATTGACATCTTTCTAGTATATTGACTACCTTTCCCTCCTATGAATGTTCATATTTTAGTTCATAATAACATTATTGAATCATTTTGTAGTTTTTGCAACAACTTCAGCTTTTTCCTCATTCATCATAAGATGTGATTCCCAAGAGGCAGAGCCTATTTTTGGACAAATGATTAGAATATAATGTGATTTTAGGCTAGACCATTGAAACATTAGAATTCCGTATCTTGGTTTAGCTTTGACTTTAAGACTGATCCTGCTTTGTAAAGTTTCTAAACCCATATTTGATGCACTTTTAGAGAGAACAAAGTATATGAACAACCGACCATGAAACGGTGAGAATTGATCAAACATTTCCCCGATTGATGAGAAATCTTATTTTTGATAATGTACTTTTGACATGGACCTGATATTTTTGAAGAAATTTTATAACTATCCAAGAGAGTCATCAAAGTTACTATCGCTCCAGTCGTTGCTTGCATGTTTGTGGCTATTGCTACTAGTTGACAGCTTATCCTCATCCCTACAAAGATTTTCTACAGTAGATTTTGTTTGCTGCAGGGAACCCAGAATGCTGTGCTCACTTGAGAGACAGGGTGAGCATGGGAAATCCATGATAATTATCTCTAACACTCACTTCTAGGAAAGATCGCAGTCAAACCCTGATATTATTTAGTTTCAATTTTTATTGCCTTATTGATAGCTGAAATGCCAGCTGAAATTTATTCTCTAAATTCAAAGCATATAACAGTCTTTTCCACTGTTAGTTTCCAAATGTGTCTAGTCCCCTTGCTTTTAGGAATGTTCTGGACCATACTTCTCAGAGATTTTTAAGTTAAATTTGTTTCCACAGATAATGATGGGAGCAACTTGCCACATTTTTCTTCTGATGTTAGTTCATGCTGCATTCCTTACGAGGGTAATATAAGTTTATTTCTTTTTTAAAAAAGAATTTACCTCATAATGGAAGAAATATCTCACTATCAAATACTTCCCACTCTATGGTACAGTTCCTTGCACGTATGGCTTGCGCAGGTGAATTTGTTCAGTAATTTAAAAAGAATCCTGAATCATGGGCTGAACAGTTTTTATGGTGCAATTTCTTGGAATGTACACAAAAGAATGTGGATTCTGAACAGGAATTATCCTGTGCTGGCAATCCTGTCTTGAAAAAGGACATTGTTTATAAAGCCCCAAACATTTTACCCTAAAACCATATCCTATAAGCACTTGTGTTTTTCAATGCTAGTGTTAGACACATTTGTATCCATAGAGAAACAGACCACTTTGTAAACTCATGCAACAGGACCACCCATGATTGTAAGAAAGAAAGTTAATTGAATAAAACCATCTGTTTGAGGAATCACTTTAATTCAGGGATGTATGCTGCTTGAGTAAGTGTTAGGCAGTGAAGACTCTCAGATGATCTGCTTTTCATAATCAGATGCTTAAATCCAAAGGAAAATACTTGTTTAGTTTAGTCTGTTTTATGTTTAGCTTCTATCAAGAGAAGTCACCTGTAACTATTTTTGTTCCTTTTTTTGGGAAGCAGAGCACAGAATTCCCTCAGTCTAGCATTCTTGTGTGGTTCACCACACTACCTACATGCCAACCTGTGTGTTCATGCACACCATGATTGGTGAGTGGTAATGAAGGATTCTTCTAGTACTGAATTTATTCTGGTCTTGTAGTAAAAGAAATATTCCAACACAAGAGCACAGTCCAAAATAGATGAAAACATTTTTCTATGGAGATTAAAATATTTTTAAACATTGTGTTCAGTATATTTTCAGTTATAACCATCCCATGGAATTTTGAGATGTCAGAGCTGGTCAAGACGTTAGAATTAATTTTAGTCAATTTTTTTTTTGGTCTTTTTGAGACAGGATCCCCCTGTAGCCCCAGCAGTCCTGGAACTCCCTATGTAGACCAGGCTGGGCTTGAACTCACAGAGATCCATCTGCCTCTGCCTCCTGAGTGTTGGGATTAAAGGCATGTGCCACCATGCCCGGCTTAGTCAACTTTTTCATTTTATGGTTGAGGAAACTGGGGACCAGAGTTAGAATTGTCCCCAAAGCCACACAGTTGTCAGACTGGGACAGAGTCTACATTCCTCTTTTTTCTCTTTTACTGTATTTCTTTCCTTTTTCTTTCATTTCTTTGTTGTTGTTGTTGTTGTTGTTGTTGTTGTTGTTGTGCTGGGGTCATACTCAGTGTCTCCTGCATGCTAGGACAAGTGCTGTATTGTTGAGTTATATCCTTAGGCTAGAACTCACATGTTCTGTCCACTTTCCAACTCAGTTTCCCTGCATGTTTACATAATTCGTACAAATTTTGACATGGCATTGGTAACAGTTTGACTTGGGAAATCCATTAGTGGTGTAGAGGAAGATTCTTCGGTGCATTCTTTTCCTCCTCATCGCTCATGGAGTGAACATGGAAGTAGCCTCCTAACTGGTCTCTCTGCTTCTGTAACTTCACTCTGTGTATTATTTCAGCAGAAGTTAAAGTCCTAAAAATACTTCCAGAAAGGTTGAATGGCTCAGCAGATAAAGACACCTGTCACCAAGTCTGCCACCTGAGTTCAGTCCCTGGGACCCAAGTAGTGGAGGGAGAGAACTGATGACTGAAAGTTCTCTTCTGACTTCCACATGGCTGTCATGGCATGTGCACGCACATATACCTACATGCACGTGCACACACACACACGCACACACTCACAATGTGTATTTTCTTGTTTATTTTTTGTGAAGATGAACCTAGGGTCTTATTCATATTCAGCACTCACTATACTGAACTAGGGTGGATGTCTTGATGTCTCATTCATAGGAATATCACCAGCAGAGAATCTGCACACTGTTGACCCGTGATGCTTCCCAGCATTTCCATCTGCCTAATAGTCGCTCTGTTGGTCTCTTGGCTTCTGACATTATTTATGTATTTAAATGTTTATCTATTCATTCATTTACTTTTATGTGTATGAGTGTTGTGCCTGCATGTAGGTAATTGCACACATATCATGCACTGTGTGCCAAAGCCAGCAGAGGGTGTTGGAGCTCCTGGAATCGGAGTTACTAATGGATGTTAGCCAGCATGTGGGTGCTAGGAACTAAACCCAGCTGTTCTGCAAGAGCAGTCAGTGCTCTTAACTGCAGGGCCATCTTTCCAAACCCATAAGATGACTTTTAAGTGGTTACCTTTCTAGTTATTTTCAATCAGACCAAAAAGATAGGCAGTATTCCTACCCATCCCAACATACCTCCTCATATCTGGCTCTGAGGAATATTTGCTGTTTTCCTAGTACCTCCTCTTATGGGAAGAAGGGAGTCTCAGGAGTGGACGGTCTGTTACATATTTTTATACAGAATAGAGGTATCTTAAAGAGTTGGCCCACATAATTATTGGGACCAGCAAGTCAGAACTATGAGAGTATGCCTGCAGTCAGAAAACATAAGTAGATGCTGGTACAGCTGTCCCAAGGCAGTTTTTTATTTCTTCTCAGCAAATCCTTGGTTTTTGTACTGCAGGATGCCACATTATCAAGAATGATCGCCTTTACACCAAGCCAGTGGATTGTGGACATTATACCTACAAAAAGTGTTTGCAGCAACACTTTGATTAGTATATGATGAAAACACTATATCTTGTATTGTGTTAGTGTAAAGTTGCCCATGACACCACATTTGTGGGTCTGGAAGCAGAAAATACATCTGTGCTCCATGGTTGCTCCTGGTTACTGAAAAGGACAATTTTTAATTTAGCTGTTTTTATAGCAGAATTCAAACTTACGCATAAAATCGACCAAATTTCCAGCCAGAGTTGAAATGATGTAATTGTTTTTGGGTGTTTTTTAAAACATAAAATCTTTTATTCTTAACAAAAGTTTTGGAAGAAAAGCTATCAGTTTATTTGTATTCTGATGTATTGGTAAAGTCTAAGATGAGTTTGTCTGGATTAATCTCTTTAATAAATTAAAGTCTGTAACATTAAATTAAATATTTGTTTTGGGTTTTAAACTATTTATAGTGTCAAGAATCATACATTATATAAGTCATTTAGAAATAGAAAAATGGAAGACTGAGTTCATAAGATTGGAGCTTTTTATTGCTTTTCAATATTCTTAAATCTTCATTTTCTTGAAAATTCCATAGTTAATTATTGTGGATCATAATATATTACTAGTTATATTTTGTTTAAAATGAACTTGTATGGGGCTGGAGAGATGGCTCAGCAGTTAAAAGCACCAGCTGCTCTTACAGAGGACCCAGGTTCAGTTCCCAGCATCCACATGGCAGCTAACAGCCATCTGTAACTCCAGATCCAGTGGATCCAACACCCTCTTCTGATTCCACTGCCCTGCATGGCACGGGTGCACTTACACACACCCAGGCAATACACTCATAAGAATAATAAAATATTTTAAAAACTAAACAAACTTGTTATGTCTTTTTTGTGTGTGAATGGAAGGCTTCCTTAGTAGGCTCTCTTGAAGTAAAATGAAACCAATGTCACCTTCACGATTGCCAAAGAAACATTTTCTGGAGACATCTCAGTAAGATACAAGTGCTCATTTTACATGCTGATGCCTGTCAGCCATTGCCAACCTTCCCTTCTTAGAAGACATATAACCAGAGGTAATTCTTTGGAATACATACTGATGAGCTAGGAATGTAGTTCAGTTGGTAGAGTACCTGCCTAGCATGCAGGAAACCCTGGGTTCCACCCTAGCACCACATAAGCCAGGTATGGTGGTTCATGCCCCTGATTCCAGTGCTCAGGAGGTAGATGCAGGGGAACCAAAAGTTCAAGGTCATCCTTGACTACACAGAGAGTATGAGACGAGTATGGGATACATGAGATCCTGTCTCAAGATTTTAAAAAAATACCTAAAGATAAATGATAACATCTAAAAAGTTTAACTAAGTAATTTGTAATTAGAGAATGGCCAAACCTGGTAATAATCGTGAAGAAGGAAAGGAACATGATGGTGGTGTAGAGGAGGACATGTGCTGCAAGCTGGAGAACTGTAATTGTTCAGTATCTTAATATACTTGCTGCTCAGTTGTAGATAAACCTTCCACTGCAAATTGTGGTGATTTATACGAATCTTCAATAATTGGATTATAAATGAAACCTGCTACTACGCCAAATAAATTATTGGCATGTAGTTTCCATTTACAAGCTAGTACTCTTACCTTGTGTCATTTACAAATTAATTATGCTACATATATATTAATGTTCCAGGATTCCTGCACATTCTCATCACTATGGAGTTTATTATATTATAATGTAAACAAATAATTGAAGAACAGTTACTGCTGCTTCATAGAATATAGATTACCTATATTCCAGTAAGATGCTATAATTTACTTAGATGTCTTCATTTATTGTACTGATTTAAAAATATTACCTAACCTAATGTCCTCTAATCTTTATTAATGCTTGGGGAAAACAATTCTATTTTATTTCAATAACAATGTACATTGACCATTAATCATATTATAAGATATAATTGACGTGTTGTTTTTATTGTAACAGAGACATGAATAAGTGACTCTGTTTGACTTCAGTGGAGTAAATTAAGTGGTAAATGGAGGCTAGAACTGTGTGAACTTTCTTTCTGATAAACTCCACCCACTGATGTAAAGCTAAACGTTACTGTAATCAATTTAACTATGTTTAGTACAATGTCCTTCTTTAAATAATTTAAGTAACTCTTGGAGACTTAAATAAATTGTTGGCAATTGTTCTATAAGTGTGTCTGCAGACTATATGGAAAGCATTCCTGAGTCACATCTCCGAGGAAAGCTACTACAATGAAAAGGAAACCCTTTCTCAAGCTCATTTGTCATCTCTGTCTAGTGAGAAGTGTCAGCTCCAGCCCGAGGGGACACTTTGCTGTCTCCCCAGGAAACAGGAGACGGAGTTGCGCCTGAAGAACTCAGAAATTTCCAAGATGTTCGAGGCGTCGATAATCTCCCATGCTCTCGGCAGCGTGTACAGCTTTGATGCACTGCCTCCACATCCTGAGGTTTAACTGCCGAGGGTGACTTATGTGGATAAGATCTTTGCTTTGGCAGTAGGAATCATAGCTTTTCTTTTAAAATGACATTCTGTGGCAGTCCATCCTTACCCTTCATGAGAGGGCAAGTAATGAAGGCAGAGCGATGACTCTCTTGGTCATCACTGCTTATACTTCAGGCTACCACACTATTTGACCATAGTGAGTGCTCAGTAAATGTGTGAAGAAAAGAACATGAGAGAGAAGAAGGGTGAAAGAAGGAAAACTTACTGAATATTCTCACTTGAGGCAAGGATAAAGTTGTGTAGATTTTGTCATTGTGGCTAGCACACTTACCATGCGGCCTACTCCTTAGACTGATTTTTAAATGCATAATGCAGTATTGTTAGCTCTATATGCAAGGGTACACAGCAAATTCCTACACCTTTTCATCATTCTTAATTGAAAACTTATTCTAATAGATTAATAATTCTCCCTTAACCTCTTCCCTCAATTCCTGGCACATATGATTCCATAATTTGATTCTATAATTTCGAATATTTGGGATAGCTCACATATGTAGAAGCATGCGGTTTGTCATTCTCTGACTAGCTTACTCCACTTTGCATGGGATTTTTTCCTTCTTCCACTAAGCAGACAGTAAAATGAGAGTGTGACCCTCCACAGCCCTTCCACAGTGGCTCTCTGAGGTAGGTGTTGGCAAAACTCTTCTTCTGCGTTCATTTACCTCATACTTATGATTTCATTTTGCTTTTCACTTATTTATCTGGTGATTGATTTACTCAAATCTCACTTAACTTGTTTATCTACTGCTCTTAATTAACTTTATCCTCACGGTAGTTTCTGTGTTCGTCTTGAGCTGATTTATTCACTTAGAGGCCACAGCCACAGTTCTCACAACATACGCTTTGAAATCTCATTTTATTATTATTGTTGGGTCTTTTTCTGTTCTTCACGTTTTGGATATTTTTAGGTTGGTTTAGTTTACTATTCTTTCCAAAGAGCCATAGTTTAGCTTTATTGAACTGAATTTTTTCAATTTTTCAGTATTTACTGGTCTATTTCTCTCTTTTGCTCATTCCGATTTCTTGCAATGACTGCTTAGTTGACTTATTTTCAGCTTTCTTAACTTATTCTTTCTTTTATGGATTTATTATTTTAAATTATGTGTATACATGTGGGGGTGAGGTGGGTGCCCAAGGCCCAGAAGGGATGTCAGATCTTCTGGAGCTAGAGCTACAGGCCTTTATGATTGGTCCATTAAAGGTGTTGGTAATTAAACTTGTATCTTCTGCAAGGGCAGCAAGAATTCTTAACTGCTTACCAGTTCCAACTTTCCTAATCTATTATGCATATATTTTAAGCTACTCTCCCCAAAATGTCACAGAATTGAATAATTAGCATCATTTTCCTTTCTAGTAATTTATAATTTCAACTTCCATTCTTTCCTTAATGCAAGCCCTATTAAGAAAGTGTTTTCCTTCCCTTTGATTTCTTTCAAAAATTTGCCTTTTTACAACTTCATTCCCCCATTTTTTTCATGTTGCCATTTTTTGTGTGTTTTATTGACTGAGGTTGTGTTTTCTCCCATCCTTTTTGCCTCTAGTGAATTATAAAATTACCTCCCTCATTATTATAGTTTAGTGCCATTTATTAAAGTTTTGAAGCATAAATTAGTAATATTTTATGTCAGTGTCTAAACAATTCTATCTGAATATATACATCTATAGAATTATAGTTAGAGAACACACACACACATATGTATATATGTGTTGATAGTGCCTTGCTATATAGCCCAGGCTGGCCTGGCTTTCACGATGTAGCCCCAGGCAGCCCTCAAACTCACAATCTTCCTGCCACTACCTACCCTGCGCTGGTCATAGGCATGTGCCACTTTACCTGGTTTAATTAATGAACATTCATCTTGCCTTAAATAAGAATTCTTACTTTTCCTTTACACAACTTATACTTCAAAATAACCAGATACAGATACAATGTTGTAACTTTTATTATTGCTATGAAAGAAAAAATACTCTGACAAAAAGCAACTTAAAGTGCTCATTTTGGTCTATAATTTGAAGGTGCAGTGCACCATAACAGGGAATTCAAGGCAACGGAAGCATGAAGGCAGTGTGCCCACAGTTAAGATGGGTTTTCCCACTTCAATCAGTACATCCAGGGAACCCTTCACCGCTGTGTCTAGAGGTTTGCCTTCTATATGAGTCTATAGTCTGTCAAGGAGACGATCAATATATACATATGACATTGTCATTATTTTTGTATGAATTTTGCAGCAGGTATTTTTTTAAGAATTATTATCTTTTTAATCATTATGCTTCCAGTTAAGATGGGTTTTCCCACTTCAATCAGTACATCCAGGGAACCCTTCACCGCTGTGTCTAGAGGTTTGCCTTCTATATGAGTCTATAGTCTGTCAAGGAGACGATCAATATATACATATGACATTGTCATTATTTTTGTATGAATTTTGCAGCAGGTATTTTTTTAAGAATTATTATCTTTTTAATCATTATGCTTCTTAAAATTTTTAATAACTACATGATTAGAAGTTTTTCACTACAGCTTTAACATATTCAGTAACACACTAACAGTACATCCAGGGAACCCTTCACCGCTGTGTCTAGAGGTTTGCCTTCTATATGAGTCTATAGTCTGTCAAGGAGACGATCAATATATACATATGACATTGTCATTATTTTTGTATGAATTTTGCAGCAGGTATTTTTTTAAGAATTATTATCTTTTTAATCATTATGCTTCTTAAAATT
>NW_008348218.1:3004811-3005246 GCF_000622305.1 Nannospalax galili | reverse complement strand
TGTTTTTGCTACTAACACTGAGATGTTGGTGCATGCATCTCTAATCCATATATATCTGATTATTACTAGTCATAATCGGTTGCACTTGGATCCTTGTGCCTGTGTATGTCTATAAAGTCATCGGGCAGATTTCAGTGGTAATGTTCATTACCTCTACTAATTAGCATGATGTAAATTTCCATGCTTCCTCCTCAAATATAATACATTTTAAAAAAAATTTGTTGATTTTTTTTGTGCATGTATATCACACAGAACATCCCAAATCATCTCATTAGACTATATACCCACTTCCCAGGTAGCACCCTCCCATAGCTTCCCTCCCCTAACAGAGCCCTTATACTCTGATATCCCTGCTACTGCCTGCTGTGTTGTCAGCACCCCAGCCATTCCCCACTACTTGCCCTTCTGGTGAATCTAGTCAGCCTATCTAGACTC
>NW_008348218.1:3004504-3004623 GCF_000622305.1 Nannospalax galili | reverse complement strand
GCCATACAGTTGGTCCAGATAAACCAATTTATTTTTACTCTTAAGGTGGTTGGAGGATCTGTTCCTCAGGGGACATAGGGCTTGGGAGGAGCCCCTGGCTCCTTTCTTTTACCAGTTCC
>NW_008348218.1:3001381-3003541 GCF_000622305.1 Nannospalax galili | reverse complement strand
AAAGTAACAGTAAGAAAAACCATTTAGCCACATGGATTATCTCAAATTGTGTAATATTTGAAAAAAATAGAAAAGAAGATAGTGGTTAGATTTAAAGTAACACATGTAAATGAGACAAGGTGGATTTTACCCAGGAAAGTAAACAGAGAGATGAGGAGCTACTTGAGAGGTGAGACTAGGTACCAGGAAGCAAACCACACAGCGGTGTCTAAAGCTGAATGAACAATGAGGCACATGTAAAGTCCTTATCAGAAAGAGATGAAATCTACCAGGATAACAATGGTTTCTTATATGATGTCCGGAAGAGTGATCAGAAACACTCTGTACTGTCTTTTAAAACTTTCTTTGGGTTGATTTTTATTTCATGTGTATAAGTGTTTTGTTTGCATGTACCTAAGTGCACCTGTGTGTTCAATATCTGCAGAGGCCAGAAGAGGGTGTTGGATCCCCTGGAACTGGAGTTACAGATGGTTATTAGCCACTGTGTGGATGCTGGGAACTGAACTGGGGTTCTATGTAAGAAAAGCTAGTGCTCTTAACTGCTGAGCCATCTCTCCAGTCCCTTGCATTCAGTCTTTGAGGATAAACACACAGTAAAAAGTTTGTGGAACTTCTATAGTATGAAAAAACTTAATGAATCTCATTGTCTATTCTGGAAATTAATCCTTTATCAGACGTATAGCTGGCAATGATTTTTTTCCCACTCTGTGGGCTTCCTCTTCACTCGACTGGTTGCCTCCTTTGATGTACAGAAGGTTTTTAGTTTAATGAGGCCCCATTTGTTAAGTCTTGCCCTTGTTTCCTGAGCAATGTCTGATTTAGAAAATCCTTTCCTACACCTATATCTTGTAGGTTTTTCCTAATGTTTTCTTCTAATAGTTTCAGAGTTTCAGGCTTTACATTGAGGTGTTTGAGCCATTTAGAACTGACTTTTGTGCAAGGTGAAAGGTAGGGGTTTAGTTTCATTCTTCTACAAGTGGAGATCCAGTTTTGCCAGCACCATTTGCTGAACATATTGTCTTTCCTCCATTGAATATTCCTGGCCCCTTTGTCAAATATCAGATGGCTGAAATTGTATTTACTCATATTTGGGTCTTCAATTTTGTTCCATTAATCTCTGTGTCTATTTTTGTGTCAGTACCATGTTGTTTTTATGACTATAGAGCTGTAATACAGCTCTGGGCTGCTTTGGCTATACAAGGTCTTTTGTGCTTCCATATGAATCTTAGGAGGGTTTTATCCAATTCTGTGAAAAATTTCATGGGGATTTTTTTTGGCATTGCATTGAATCTATAAATGACTTTTGGGAGGATGGTCATTTTCACAATATTAATTCTTCCAATCCATGAGCATGGGAGGTCCTTCCATCTTCTGATGTCTCCCTCAATTTCTTTCTTTAAAGATTTAAAATTTTCATTGTAGAGGTCTTTAATGTCTTTGGTCAGGTTTATTCTGAGATTTTTTTTTTTTTGCAGCTATTGTGACCAGTAGTGTGCTTCCATGTGCTCTTTCTCTGATTGCTTGTTATTGGTATATAGAAAGGGTTCAGACTTTTGTGGTTAATTTTGTAACCTGCCACTTTACTGAATGTTTTAATAATTTCTAGGAGCTTTCTGGTGGAATTTTTGGCATCCCTTAGATATATATCTCATCATCTGCAAAAAGAGATAATTTGATCTCTTCTTTTCCAATTATTACTCCTTTAATTTCCTGCTCTTGTCTTATTGCTCTTGCATGAGTTTCAAGTACTATGTTAAAGTGAAGTGGACATAGTGGACAGCCTTGTCTGGGTCCTGATTTCAATGGGAATGCTTCCAGTTTTTCTCCATTTACAATGATGTTGGCTGTGGGTTTGTTACATATGGTTTCAATTATGTTGAGATACGTTTCCTCCAATCCAATTCCCTCTAGGACTTTGAACATAAATGTATGTTGAATTTTATCAAAGGCCTTCTCTGCATGTATTGAGAAGACCATGTGGTTATTGTCTTTGAGCCCATTTATATGATTTATTGACTTATGTATATTGAACCATCCCTGCATCTCTGGCATAAAGTCAACTTGATCATGAAAGATGGTCTTTTTGATGTGTGTCTGTATGTGGTTTGCATGTTCATTAAGGATATGGGTCTATAGTTTTCTTTTTTGGTTGTATCTTTA
>NW_008348218.1:2980771-3000479 GCF_000622305.1 Nannospalax galili | reverse complement strand
TTATTTCAATCTTTTTTATTTGTTGAGGTTTGTTTTGTGCCCCAGTATATGTTTGATTTGGAAAGGGTTCCATGTGGTACTGAATAGAAAGTATGTCCTTTAGTGCTTGGGTGAACTACTCGGTAGATATCTGTTAAGTCCATTTGATATATGGTATTGCTCAGTTCAGATGTCTCTCTATTAACTCTCTGCCCTGTTGACCTATCTAATGGAGACAGTGGGGTATTGAAGTCCCCTACTATTAATGAGTTGGGATTAATCTGTGCCTTAAAGTCCTGTAGTATTGTTTTTATGAAGTTGGGTACACCAGAGTTTGGTGAATATATGTTCATGTTTGTAATATCTTCTTGATTCATTGTTCCTTTGATCAAAATTATGTGGCCCTCTTTGTCTCTTCTGATTAGTTTTAGTTTAACAAGTGAGATGAGTTTCTTGAAGACAACAAAAAGATGGGTTTTTTTCTTTCTTGGTCCATTGCAACAGCATGTTTCTTTTGACTGGGTAGTTGAGGCTATTGATATTTAGTGTTAATGTTGAATGGTGCGGATTGTGTACTGTCATTTTAATTTCTTTGTGTTTGTGGCCCTATTTTGTGTGTCCATTGATATACCTTTCTTTATTTTCTTTCTGTAGCCTGTGGTCATACTCACTCTTTTCTTCGGTCCTTTGTATTGCTTCAAGTATTCTCTGTAGTGCTGGTTTGGAGGACATGAATTCTTTCAGCCTATTTCCTGAATGGACATTTTTCTATTCCCCTTAGACTGTGATAGATAGTTTGGCTTGATAAAGTGTTCAGGGTTGACATCCATGGTTGTTTAGAACTGGGAATACTTTGTTCCAGGCTCTTCTGGCTTTCATAGTTTACATTGAAAAGTCAGCTGTAATCCTAATGGGTTTTTCTTTATATGTGAGTTGTTTCTCTTTCGGAGCTTTCACTATTGTCTCTTTGTTTTGTGCATTTAGTGTTTTTACTATGATGTGATGTGGAGAGTTTCTTTTCTGGTCCTGTCTTGTTTGGTGTTCTGTATGCTTCTTGTATTTGTATGGGCATGTCTTTCTTTAATTTTGGGAATTTTTATTCCATGATTCTGTTGAAGATCTGGTTCATGCCATTATCTTGGGATTCTTCTCCTTCCTGTATGCCTATGATTCCTAAGTTTGGTCTTTTTATGGTGTCACACAATTCTGCATATTCCATTCTTGTGATTTCTTAAATTTTTCAACTTTGCATGAGTGGTCTAGTTTGTCCACTTTATCTTCCAGTTTTGATACTCTGTTTTCCATTTCATTCATCCTATTGGTGAGGCTTTCTCCTATTTTTAAAATTGGCTTACTGAATGTTTCACTTCCTTCTTCATTTCAGCCTGAGTATTCTTCAATATTTCTAACTCTTTTCTGAATTAATTCAGAAGTTTATCCCTATCTTCCTTCAGTTCTTTGATTTCATGTTATTTAAAGTCACTGAATTCTTTTATCATGTTTATAATTATTCTTTTGAGTTCTATGTCCTGCATTATCTCTAGCGGGTTCTAATTGTACTCCTGTAGAGGGCTATTGGTATTTGGTGGGAATATGTTATTTTGGTTTTTTATGTTATTTTTTTTCTCTGTGATTTTGACATGTGAATTTCTTTTATAGTTTATGTTTCCTGTGTAAGACTCAAGCCTTCAAGTTTAGGTCTGCTTTTTTTGTGTGAACTTTATGTGTTTGTGGTTTGCTTTTTTGGCATGAATGCTGGTTTCTCTAAGCTTCTGGTTCTCTCTTTTGATTTTATATTGGAGTGGCCAGATTGCTTTTGTCTTCAGGAGTTTACACAGAAGCCCAAGTCAGATGAGGATCAAATGCTCTCAGGCTTTTCCTAAGGTCTGGATCCCTCCAGGGAAGATTTTGGCCTCAGGAAATTGGGGGTTGGACTGGCCTGAGAGCCTGGCCCAGGAAAGATGCTGGTCTAGGGTAGCTGGTGGCTGTGCCACCCAGAGATGCAAAGGCAGATGGGGGCGGGAAGTGGCTCCAAGGCCTCCTGGGGACTGTCTTGGGAAGCTGGTTTGGTCCTGGAGAGATGCCTGTGGGTCGGAGCCGCAGCAGGTATTTTTATATATTGCTATAACTTGTCAGCTGCATCTTGTTCCCACACCTCTCTATTTGTTGACTTGTTTTTATTTTGGTTCATCTAAAAGATGTCTGTGTTACATTTCTATTCAATTTGATATTAAATAATATCTTACCTTTGCATGATAGTTTGGCTAGATTCAGAATTTAAAATTATGAAATGTATTCTACAGGCCTATGAAGACATCATTGTATTTGATTTAGCACCTGAGCTGAGAAATAAAATGCCTACCAATCTAGCTACTCTTCATTTTTAGAAATATTTACATTTTTTCTTCTTTGAAATATTTTTGGGATTTTTCTCATTTATCATAGAATTCAGAAATTTCATCAAATTATATCCAAGAACAGATCTCGTTTATTACCTTTCTGTAGCCAAGTGGAAATCTCAACTAATGTTATTTCTCTTTTCCTTTTGCTTTAAATATATGCATGTTCATTTTCTGTTAGTTCCTCTCATGAAATCTAATTTTTGCTTTTATTGGTGTTTTGTATAAACAGTGCGTTCTTATTTCCAGCCTTTTGCACCATGGCTTTTTCTTCACTCCTTCAAATCTTTTTCATTTGAACTGCTTTCTGAGAAAACTCAAGGCAAATTTCCATCTCACAAACACCTCATTAATCAGCATCTATGACTTACCATAAATATTTTATTTTCATGATGATTACATATTTATTGTTTCACTTTGATACCAGTCATGTTTCCTTTATTACTTTAGAATGGCACTAATCTGGTAAGAGTGCTCATTATTTCTATTCTGATGTTTTCTTCTACACCCTTTCAAATGTTTTTATTGATTATTTGAAAATTTCATGCAGTGTATTTTGGTGCTGTTCAGACCCACTCTGACACACTGTGCATCTCCTCCTCACCTTATTACCCCCCCTGACCTAATATCCATTGTTATTATTTTAACAGCCTATGGAGTCTAATCTGCCTTTGGGTGTGGGCCCATCCCCTGGAGCCTGTTTGACTTACCAGATGTCTCACCCTCAAACAAAAAATGACTCTCCCTCTCCCAGCAGCTTTCAATTTCCACTAGATCCTCTGCTAAGGTTGGGGCTTCTTGCCAATCTCCCATTCTCTGTGCTGGGATTCTGTCTGGCTCGAGTTCAGATATGTCTTGTACATGCTTTCAAAATTGCTGCTGTTTGCAAAAACAGTTTCCCTGTAGTAGTCCACCAGCTCTGATGCCTGACACCTTTTCGTCTCCTCTTCCACAATGATTTCAGAGCCTTGGGAGGCAGAGGGGGTGTCTTCTTTAGGACTTTGAAGAACTTGAGAGTAGACAGAACACAGAACATAGGAGAACCCCCTACTATTATTATGTTAAATGGGCATAATATTCAACTGACTCCTAATGGTTATTGTTATACCAGTGGATCGGTGAATCTCTCAACTGTCACAAGAGAAGCTTTTTCACACAGCAGATAACACAGAAACTCACAACTGGTCAATGTGCAGAGAATAAGAGGCTGTGGACTGTTCTTTAATTTTTTTTCCCTTTGGTATAGTTTTTTACTTTATTTGAGTGTTTTTCCTACATGTATGTAAGTGTACCTATGTTGTGCAATGCCCACAGAGGCCAGAATCAGGCATTGGATGCTCTGGAAATGGTGTTATAGACTGTTCTTAGCCACCGTGTAGGTGCTGGGAACGGAACCTGGATCCTCTGCAAGAGCAGCCGGTGCTCTTAACTGCTGGGCTATTTCTCCAGCCCCCTATTAACTTTTATTCAGAGCTACTTTTTCTGCTTGTTGGGTTGGAGCTGCACATACAAACCTTTGGTTTTAGAGTTCCATTTCTTTTTTCTATTCCCGTGCAGATAGAGAAGTCACATTACTAGTACAATAGTAATGTTTTAGTTATGCCACTGTGCTCATTAGCTTTCCGTGACTGTGACAAAATATCTGAGTGAAACAACTTGAAAGGAAGAAAGCTCCTGCTGCTGAGGTTTCAGCCCATGATTAGCTGGATTCACTGCTTCAGATAAGACAGAACGTCGTGGTGATGTGATCAGGTGGTGGAGGAGGCTGCTTACTTCACAGTGGATGTGAGGCAGAGAGAACAAGGAAGAGGCCAGTGACCAGTGACAAGATGTAGCTTCCAAAGATCCACTCTTTTCACCAGTTTCATCTACTTTTCACCACTTCCCAATAGTCCATGAAATCCAGAACCCACCAATGGATGAGTCTATTGATGAGATTCAGGCCTTTATGACCCAATTACGTCCCCAACTACCACTTCTGAACATTAAAGCACTGGGGACCAGACTTTCAATACTTTCAGGCTTTTCAACAGATGAGGGATATTTAAGATCCAAACTATGGCAAACATTTCCAGATCTTTCTGCTAATACTCCTCAAGGAGATGGAGGAGAAGCAGTGTGTGTTCTCTGCATTCTCATCCCTTGATTATTGATGGGGTGTAAAGAACCTACCAGAAACTCAGTCATGGAAACTGGCAGAGCACACATTCAGGCATATGGAGTCCTGATTTCTGTGGAAACATAATTGCCCTTCTAGGAGGGAGGTAATTCCTCCTGCCTGCCAGAGGCTGGGGTGTATGTAAAAATAGTCTTCCTAAGGCTTTGCATTTTAACAATTAGTCTACCCTGATTAGTATGTTTGCACATCTTACTCTCTTCTTGGCTTTATTCTTCTGTCTCTTGATATTTGATTTTCAATTTATATTTTTCAGTCAAGTTCTAAATTGCAATTTTTTATTATTACAGGAAAATTCCTATATGGATATCTGCATTTTGTGTTTGAATAGATAAGATAGGAGACTTAGCTAAGGATGAATGAAAACCTTGTCTCTTTAGTTGGTGACAAATGGCACTACATTTTTGATCTCAGGGTCAAATGTGCCCATCTAAAACTTCTGCCTTTAACTGAGGCTCAGGAATCCCATTGCCTGCTCAAAATCCTCCGTCCAGATGTCTAATGGGAAAATCCCACACTAAAGTCCTACAGCAAGGTGGGGCTTCCTCTTCCCCAGTGCCCCTTATTAAGAGAAGGAAATCACTCATCCTACTAGTCACACCAAACTGAGTATCAGTCTGTGTCCCTTGTTTCTACAGTCTGCACCCCACACCTGAGCAAGTCCTGACCCTTCTGTCTCTACTGTCTAGTAGATGCTATATCTGATTGGGTCTCAGACTCCCTCCTGCGACTGTAATCTTAGTCATTCTCATGATTCAAGCTGTCTTTCTGCTTCCATTCTTCTCCCCCCCCCCCCCGTTTTGAGACAGCGTCTCTCTGCAGCCCAGTCTGGCCTGAAGTTCACCATATAGCTCAAACAGGTCTTGAACACTCAGTAATCCCCCTGCTTCAGCCTCCTGAGTATTGAATTGATGGGTATGAGGCACCGTGTCTAGCCTCTTTCTTTTATTCTCTAACTTTTAAAGTATATTACACATCCTTACAGAAACTTTTAAAGCCTAAATCGTGTCACTTCTTAAAAGAAAACTCCTTTTCTAATGACATCAGTTTCTTAACATGAGCATTTTGACCTTACACTATCAAGCTGCTATTTCTTCTCTGATTGTGTCTTTACTTTGTCTAATTTCTACTTTTGCTTACTGGTCTTGCTGATTGGGGTAGTATGTTTTGGACTTGGGGCCTTTGTTCTTGAGTTCCTTTGTGGACAGCCATTTCTTTTTATAAACATGGCTTTCTCAATTTGATTGGACTTCATACCAAAATGTACTTCTTCAACCTCTCAAAGAAGAATTGATCATTTTCTGATTACCATCATCTGTCATTGTTTATCTTTTCACCAACTTTTGTTTTCATTGCATTTATAATACTGCCTAGAGTGACCAACACAGGTTCTTTTGTTTTTACCCCAACAGTGTGGGACTCTGACAAAGGTAAACTTCAACTGCTTCAGGACCAGCGTCTGTCCTGAAGGTGCCAAGTGAGGTCAACGTGCCAAGTTAGAGAAAATGTCTGTTGCACAAAGGGGCCTATTAAAGGCTTATGGGGGAGTGTTTGCCTTTGGATGCTGAACTGTGGTCATTCCTTTTCACATTTCTCCTGCCTGCTTTCTGGATATGCGTATCTTCTGCTTTCTGAAGCCACTCTCTGCAGCCTGGCTAGGCGCCCTCTTGAGGCAGATGGTTAACTTTATTTAGAAAGTGGGTTTGGAACTTTGTTCTGCTGGCAAACAGTGTGTCTACTAGTCACAGAATGAACAAGGGCAGACGCCAGGGAAGCCAGTTCCACCAGCTGTTCACACCATGGTCCTTTCATAATGATCCTGGTTGGTGCTTTGTGATGCTTGACTCTAAGCGTGGGCTCCCTCTGGTGTAGCTTTAGCTAGAGTAGTTTTTTTTTTTTTTTTTTTTTTTAAGAATTGTTTTCACTTATAGTAGATTTTTCCTGCATACATTTAGGCCTGATTTTCTCTATTTCTCAATTAGCTAATCCCATCTACATTTATCTTTTGAGGAATTTTTTAATAAAATTTTTATCTGTCCAAAAAATAAATTTCCTTATCCTGCCATGGATTTGTTGCAAAATACAGTTCCTAATTTCTGTAAGATTAGGCATAATGGGGAATTTGTATAAATTTTGTCTCTTCTGGTTACTGTTGTGGTTTGCCAGATGTAGCCAGAAATTCACAATGTAATTGCTGTTTTTAAATATCAGCATGCCATGCTAGTCCCACTTAAAATTTAGAAGAGGCAAAAAATGTGCATCACGTCTTTAATATAAAGTTATGAAATCTTTCTGTGGAATGCATTTGAGAGCAGAAAGTTTATCAAGAGTTTATAACTTAACTAAAGAAAGGTAGGGGTGTTCTCAGTACTGAGAGGACGGCCCACATTAATTAGAGCATCACATTCCCACAGGTTTCTGTTTTACTCATTACGTTAATCAGATACTGGATTAAGTATCTCAAACCATGAGTTATCAGGAAAATCTCCTATACCCCTACTCCAACCTTTATTGCTCTGACTCTGTTCACTTGTGGTATTTTGTCATCCAAAACTGCTCCATGACTTCCTGGATAGAAATAGTACACGTGGGAGCATGGAGTATCACATATACCCTATGTGCAACAGCTGTGAGATTTCAGACTGGGGAATGGATTAGAAGATATTTTTGAACCTTGACAGACTCTAGGATTAGGAACTTAATTATGGAGTACCATAGATTGCAAATGTTTAACAAGCTTAATCTTGGAATTCATAAGGAAAACAAAAATAAGTGTAGCTTACAAGGTTAGGAGAGTAAATCTCAAATGACAACAGTGTGTAAGTGACAGGGGTCATCTAGAAGGCACTTCAAAATACAGACTGCTGGGCCTCCCTGCAGGCTGCAGGTCTAGGTCTGGCTAGTCCTGAAAATGTGCTTATCTAATGAATTCCCAGGGGCTGCTGCTTGCTGGTGACCCAGGATCAGATTCTCTGCAGGTGTTCCTGGAAACACCTTGACCAGGTCTCTATCTGAAGTCAGGTTCTCCAGTTTTAAGGCTGGTCCCTGTTACCATTTCCCTTCTTTGTGTTCTTCTCCTTGTATCCTGCCTCTGAAGCACCACACTGCTTTTAATGATCCTCCAAGATAAGAGAGCAGGAAAGGAGGGAAAAGATACAAAAAGCACACATTGAATCTTTTATTGATTCTTTGAGAATTTCATACAGTGTATTTTGGCCATATTCATACCCCTTCCCACCCCTCCAACCCCATTCTACTGTCCCCACTTCATGTCATCTATTATTGTTTTAATTTTTTAAAAAGGCTTATCAATAGCCAGGCATGGTGGAGCACGCCTTTAATCCCAGCACTCCGGAGGCAGAGGCAGGCGGATTTCTGTGAGTTCGAGGCGAGCCTGCTCTACATAGTGAGTTCCAGGACAGCTGGGGAGACCCTGTCTCAGAAAGACCAAAAAAAAAAAAAAAAAAGCCTATCAAATGTAATCTGGTTCCCAAAATGGACTTTCTGTGGGTCCATCCCTTGGAGTCTGGTCAAATTGACCAGGCTTTACATTCTAAATTAT
The DNA here is from genome assembly GCF_000622305.1 of Nannospalax galili. Taxonomy (NCBI): domain Eukaryota; kingdom Metazoa; phylum Chordata; class Mammalia; order Rodentia; family Spalacidae; genus Nannospalax; species Nannospalax galili. The sequence continues at coordinate 2,992,363 of NW_008348218.1, read as the reverse complement.
ATTGACTCTCCCTCTCCCAGCAGCTATCAATTGCTAATAGTTCTCAGCTTGGGCTGGAGCTTCCTGACCACCTCCCCCATCCATGCTGACTTTTTGTCTGACTTGGGCTTGCACATGTTGTGCTTGCTGGCCAAACACTGTGGGTTCATATGTGCAACCACCTTGTGGTGTTCAGACCATTTAAAGACTGAATTGTCTCTCTGTATTGCATTTGGCCATTATTTGTTTTCTGTCTAACTGGGATTATCAAAAATAAAAGGATGAAAAATAAAAGAATATTTTTTTGTTTTCTTTTTACCTGGGATGGACCACTGAGCCCACCTGGTATAAACCCATTCCTGCTGTGATAAGACCGAAGCACAGGCATGCAACGTGTCTGAGCCAGTTTTCCCATTCCCGTCTCTCTCTATTTTCTGCTGCCCACTTCATTTCCTCATGACTATACTGTTTCCATTTGTGTTCCTGTTACCTTGGTACATATTGACCATTAGAGCTTATTGACAATATTATATTTTTCATTTGACTGAGTTATGGACATTTCCAGTACCAGGAAGGAAAAAGTTAATGGTGATGGTATTGCTTTGGAACAGTATATAACTCCTTTTACTTTTACATTTATACTCATTTAGTAACATTTTTAGTTTCTAAGGAGAAGCAAATACACACCGTAAAATGGTGTGTGGTTGCTTTTGTCATTGATTATATTTGTGATGTTATCCACCACACTTCAGTCACATTATTTCATTTAAATTTCACAATAATTTCATCAAATTGTGATGATGTATGTTCAAGTTCCATTTCCCATATCAAGAAACAAGGTATGAGATGGATCTTCACTTCTCAGACCTTACATGACATCCTGGAAGAAAGCAAAGTTGAGGTTACACTCCAGTCTCATTCCCAGAGCAGTGTTTTAAGTAAACCATATTTATTGCATCACTGAACTTTGCATAGGGGCAAAACTGCAAAATGTAGCTGCAGCTGGGAAATGCGGCCAGGGTCCACATGGCCTCTGCCTTTTCCTTGAACTTGTTTGACTTTCAAGTCTCCTTTCGACCAGTGACTTCAGAGACACAATTACTCAGTGTTGCCCCTCTTCTCTAGTCTAGTAGAGTCAAGCATGCCATGCCTTGGTTCCCACAGGCTTCATGAGTCACACAGCTGCTCAGCAGCCTGGCTCCTTCTTGGCTCCTTAACCTTAGGAACGTTGCTAAAGTTCTCAATCACTCATCTATGAACCAGAGGTACTGGGAGACCTGAGGGCAGTTTGCAGCTAAATCAGGAGACTTAAATTAGGTAATCCAATTCACATTAAAGCAGTTAGCACAGAGTCCAGCGCACAGCATATGTTTATTAAAAATTAATTCTTAGAGTCAGTCTAATTAAAAGAATCATCATGAAATTGTGATTGTTTTACTGGCTTTGTATTCCCCAAATAATTAATAAATCATAAGACATTTTAAGCAGGTGTGTACAGTCCTACTCACATCTCTGTTCAATTTATTGCCTCCATCTCCAACTTTTCTTAAGGCTAATTTTCATGGACTAAGATTCAGGCTGCTGTGTTGTCCACACAGCATATTTCTCCAGTGCTGTTCCACCATCTTCAAGTTTTTCCTCCCAGATTATTTCTGCACTTCCATGGGTTTTTTTCTTTTTCCATTTTTCATATGTGCATGCATGTTTTTACATGTGTGGGGGTGCACGTGTGTGCCAATGCATGTGGAGGCCTCAGATTAAGATCAGGAATCATCCTCCATCACTCTTCCACCTTGTTCGTTGAGGCAGTGGCTCGCAGTCCATCTCAGAGCTCACACACACAGGCAGTCTTGCCAGCTTGTTGTGGGTATTCCCTGACCCTGCCTTCCAAGGTTAGAATTAACAGGCCGGACGCCCCATGCCCACCCAGCATTTATGAGTGTATCTGAGGATCTAAACTCTAATCCTCTTACTTACCCAGCAATCACTTCAGCCTGGTGCCATCTCCTCAGCCCCCTCCATAATTAGAAGTATTAGTTTCTTCTCCTCTTCTCCCAGATCCTCCTCTCAACATCTGCTGTGGAGGAGGCTGATATCCTGGAATAGGGTAGTGATGTACAGGGAATGCTTTTGACAACTATATGAAAAGAAATACAGTTTTTGTTTTGTTTTTCACAACCATTTTGTGTTGGAATTCAAATAAAATTACCCTTTTAGTAACATTAAGTGTAAAGTTCATTGATGTTAAATTCATTCATAAGCGTTTGTCTCCATAGCTATTTTTATCTATAAAGCTGGAGCTCTGCATCCTTCAAATACTAACACCACTCCCATCTCCCTACATGCCTGGGTCATCATTCTGTACTCTAAGTACTCCGTGGGAGTGGAATCATGTAGTTTATATTTTTGTGCCTGGCTTATTTCAGTTAGTATAATGCCTTCAGGGTTCATTCACATTGTAGCATAGTTCAGAATTTTCTTCCCTTTAAAGGGTGAATAATATTCTATTGTATGAGTGTATTCATCTTGTTTGTCCATTCATCCATCCTTGGATATTAGAGTTCTCTCTCTCTTAGCTACTGTGAATAATACTGTTAAGAACATGGGTAGTTTTAATTTATTTAGGAATTACTATACTGTCTTCCAAAGTAGCTATGTTATTTTATTTTCGCACCAAGAGTATACAAATCTCAACAACATTTTTCATTTCATTGTTTAAGTAGTAGTTTGTCATGGGTAATGTGGAAGTATTCAGTTTGGGTCTTTTGTTTCTCTTTGGGATTAATGAGTTTGAAAAATTTTTTTAGCATTTTGTGTTACATTATTGTTAGAAATGGAGGCAACATGGAAGTAATAGGTTAGAATATCTTTGCCTTCTTACAACTAGAAAATAAAAAGACATTATTTCTGTCCCAAGTCATGCATGTACATTTGCCTGGTAAGAGGTGATCGAGGTGTGTGGATTTCATTCATTTTTAAATTGTATTGAAACAAACTTCGAATTCCTTAGTTATGAGACATTCATTTTTTTTCCGTTTTCTCCTTTTTCCCTTTCTCTTTGAAGTTGATAGTTTTTTCATATACTTATTATACATTCTCATATCATTTTGGAAGAAATTTCTATTCAAGTTTTGTCCAAATTATTTCCTATTGCTCTGATAAAACACTCTGATCTAAACCAACTTTGGAAGGAAAGGGCCTATTTCACCTAATAGGTTATAGTCCATCATGGAGGGCAGGCAGGGCAGGAGTTCAAGGCAGGAATCTGGAGGCAGGAACTAAAACAGAAACCAGGAAGAATGCTGCTTAGTGGCTTTCTCCCTCTGGTCTGTGCTCAGCCTGCTTTCTTATATAACCTAGGACCAATTGCCAGGGGGTGGGACCACCCATAGCTGGCCGGGCCCTCCCACATCACCCAACAGTCAAGAAAATGCTCTACAGTCATGGCCAAAACCCAATTCCATGGAGGAAATGCAGCATTTGAGGTTGGCTCTTCCAGATGTGTCAAGTTGATAATGAAAGCTATCCAGGACAAGTATTTTATTCATTTTCTAAATCAAGTTGCTGGCTTTGCTGGATTTTAGGATTTTCTTGTATGTTTCTCTTCCAGGTTTGATCCTGATGTCGTTTCATGTTACCTTTGAAGCCACAGTGCCTGGTAGTTCATGTGGAGCAAACTAAAGCCTTTTCATCATATCTGCAACAGTGTCCCCTTCACCCAGATTTATGTATGAACACCAGTTCCAAAGCCAGAAACTATCACAGATGTTGGGGGACCACTTACCTGAATCCCTGGTCACTGTTTTCTGGGACCATTGTCTCTTCTCTGTCTTCCCAGGAGCATCCATCTCACTGGTCCTAAGCCACTTTCAAGTTTACTTGAATTCCAATGGAGACATTACTAAGATTCTTGAATTTATATCCTTGCAAGCAGTCTGGTCCTTCACTTCCTCCCCTTTAGAGAAGTGGAAAATCCCCCAATATTTTAAGAAACTTAGGAGTTTATGAGATTCCATATTGCAACTATATAATAACTAAGATTTCTTGATGTATTTTATATAATATTCCTCTAAATATTGACAACTAATATGGATCATATTGTTTCCTTGGATTCTCACTTTGTGAACCAGGCAGGTAGATATTAAAATCCTCAACTGTCAAATTTTTTTCCTCAAATGAAGTCAACCACTTAAGATCAGAGTGAGGACTGGCATTCAGATCTCTTGTGTCCCCTTTGTCTCCAAGGTTGATATATTCTATTGGGATGTCATTAAAGGAAATGTCACGTGAATGCCATAACACAAGTTTCCTTAAGTGTCTTTATTGACATTCTTGACATCTATAAAAGTTTACAATTTACTTTTATTCGCAGACTGATTTATATGTTATATGTATTTTGTTCCTAAAGGTGGAAGATATGTAATACATATTTCTATTCAAAAATAAAAGATACAATATTGAAATGCCTCATTAAAAATATCCTACAGCATGACTAATATGATTGAATCTTTTAGTAGCTCTTTCATAAAGCCTTTATCAAAGTGGGCGGAGCTTCCCACAGGCCAAAAGAACTTAATAAATACTGAACAAAAAAGACAGTAAAAAGTAGTCTGCACTTAGGAATTCCCTTCTAGTATTTCAGAACTCTTACCATTGGCTATAATTTTTGTCCCTTTCTCTCTTTTTTATAGTCTGATACAGAAGTGTGACAGAGTGCGACGCCATGGCCTGGCTACGAGGTGGTAGCAGGTCAGTGAGGGATGAACTGAAGGCATTTCACAGGGTGACCAAGTACAGAGGTCAGAGGTCCTGCTACACATTTTCCTTCTAGTAACTGAAACAGCTCAAGGGAGCCCGTTGGAGGGACCACTGAGGTACTTGACATAGAACATGTATTGTAAGTGCAAGGACAGAGAATATGGAGAATATTTGCACTTAAATGGGGGAAGCCTGCTGTTAGATAAATTAGAAAATCTTTATATTTGAATTTTCACTAAAATCTTGTGTAATGTAAGAGAGTGTCTTTCCCTGTTTCTCAGTTGCCTCCTCCATACTGTGTTTAAACTTCCTCTATCTGGGGTAAAGGAAAAATGAAGGAAATCCCTAACAGAAACTTTGAACATCCTGTAAACAAATGCAGTAGCTTTAAATCATATGCAAATGTGACAAGTTTTAGGTTTGTGTAAACTCATTTACTTGAAAATTGATCTCCTCATTTGAAAGTCCTTTTGTAAGATACCACAGAGAATATCTAAATTATAAATCTTATTCTTGAATATATATCCCCCAGAGATCACCCTCTGCACAAATAGCATTTATTTGAAGCTTTTGAGCAATATTAGAGACCCACTTTTTCCATCTACACATTTAGTTGAAATAATTTTTGATAGAAAACTGACCCCAAGGAACAACCACCAATTTTGCTGTTGTTTTGTTCAAGCAAACGTGCCAGTCCCACAGATGGTACTGCCACCGAATTTATCAAGCTTGCCACTCTCCCAAAAACGTGTAAAACTTAGAAGCACAAGTTTAAATATGCAGTGATTGATGTGATTCACTTTAAACCAAGGCTTGTGTTTTGTTTTTTCCTATCAAACATATAGTATGGTCTTAAGCACACAGTTACTGAAAAAAACAATGTTTTAATATTTTACATCTTATTGCATAGTGTACAGATTATTTAAAAATGTTTAGACATCTTTAATGATTTAAGTAGAAAAAGAGTCTATCCTATATTTCTGAAAATACCTTATAAAAAGTCAGTTGAAATTTCTAGATTCAGGACAGGTGTTCAAGAGTGTATCTTGGCTGACACCTCTAATTTTTTTTAATGTGGCTTGTGCATTTTATTGTAAATAGTGCATATTTTAAGTCAATTTTCACTTGTATGGATTACTGGGCATCCTCAGAATCCTTCCTTCTGAATAAAAGCAACTTTTTCCACAAAGTTTGTAAATTATTTATATTTTGATTTACTAGACTGTTGTTAGACCCTGAGTTTAGGAGAACTGAACGGAGTATGAGTGCTGACGGAGGCCGAATCAGGCGCCTCCTCCTAGCCCATGACCAGTCTCCTCTTCCTGCAGTAGTTGCTCTTAAAAGTCAATAAAACAAATTAAACTGTTTAAATTTTTTTCCTCTAGAAATAAAATAATCCGAACTAGCTTTACCTAAGCTGGAATGGCCCATTAATTTCTTAGCCAGGGACATCTGAGAAAGGAATTTCTGCCACTGAGGCACAATTTAAGATCCGTTTCCTGGTTACTTTTCTAAAGACAGTAAAGGAGCACAGGAAGAGCGCTCATGAGGCTGAAGCACAGCACATGCCAGTTTGTGAGAGTGGTTTGGACACTAAGATGCTTTCACTGTTTCGTTCTGAGACAGGATTTTACCTTGTGATACAGGCTGGCCTCCAGTTGGTCGTAATCTTCCTGCCTCAGCCTCCTGAGTGCTGAGGTTCCAGGAGTCAGCCATCATGCCCAGCTAGGTCTCTTTGACAATTTTTGTTTTAACTGATGCCTGGAGTGTATCACTTCTTTAGTATCTGCCTGAATCTGCGCTTACAGGAAAATGCAATGCTTGTCAGATTTTGCAGGGGTTAGCATGAGTCACTGAATCTGATGATTTCAAAATTTTTTTTATAAACAGCAGGAATTTAAACAGGCTTATGTTATTTGTATGTGTTTGAAAGAAACCAGGAAACAAGAACTCTCACTTTTCTTAAAGTCTTTACAGTGTCAAAGGGATGTTCATGAAACTGGGTTGTTTTGAAGTTCATCCAAGATTCGAAGCCTGGCTTACGTGTGCTGTTTTGTCCCCCACTGCCCTTTTACATTGATTCCTGGTTTAAGAAATGTGCACCACTTGTCTTTTTACAAACGTGCAATGTGCATTTGTCTTTGATCAAGTTAAAGCTCCTTTTCGCTGACCAATAGAAGAATGTTTTTTAGTAGATTTTAAGTGAGACTTAGTAGATAATGTATTCTTTTAAACCTCTACTAGACATAAACAAAGGTTAAACTAAACACTGAATTTTTTTTTCCAGATAACTTTCCTTTGTAATACAGTATTGCCTGGAATATTTGCCTCAAACCTAATTAATGTGGATAAGATTTAACTCAATGGAACTTCTGAGGAAAACAGAATATAGATAACAGAAGATAATTACTGCAATTACGTCTCATTCACTTTATGTGGATATTTGCTATGGTTTGAATTTGCTCCCCCCCACCCACCCAAAGCATACCTTGGACGCTTAACCCTCAATACAATAATTCTCTAATGGGAGGGATTTGGATCATGAGGGCTCCATCCTTATGAATAAATTAATGTCTACTGCATTGGCCTTGAGGCTGTGGGTTCCGGCTTCTGTCTTCTCTCACTTTTGACTTTTGTCATGAGATGTTGGAATTAAGAGATCCCTGTGTTTGCCATTGGACTTTTCATCCTCTGCAAATGGAAAACATTTATCTATCAATTTCCTAGTCTGTATTTTGCCTTAAAAGCAGCACAGAACAGGCTAAGACAACCAATCATTTGTTTTCTGTAACAGTGGAACATGTGAAGGTATGTTGATTTACACATTGCAGCTTGAAGGACACAGTCATCATCACTCCTTCTTTACTTGTGCTCAATGTACCAATAAGACCATCATTCTTCTGTATGCTGGCATGAGTGGTGGACAGGGAAAGGTCTCTGGAAGGAAATAGAGTTCATGAGCTCATCAACTCAAATTTGGTCATACCATCCATTTCTTTGTACGTAAAGGGACGTCTAGATACCAAAAATAATGAAAGTACTTCTGAAGAAAAAGTCTTTGGGCCACCTAACATGCATCTGTAAGGCTCTGATACGGTGGGTGAAGGAGACTGAGTAGCTATGCCATGGCTTTCAAATCGAATGCTATGAAATAAAACTTGGACCATTTGCATTCTAGTGCTTTGACTCATCAACAAGTTTCAGTCTCCCAGACCTTGTACCCCTTTCTGAACCCTATTTGTTTTAAAAAATTACTTAATTTCTTCAACATAAGGGGTTGGCCTAGGGTTTCACACGTGCTATGCAAATGCTCTTGACCGCTTAGCTATACCTCTAGCCTTCTTTTTGCTTTTTATTTTGACAGAAGGTCTCACTAACTTGCCCAGGCTGGCCTCGAACCCACCATCCTCCTTCTTCTCCCTCCAGAATGCTGGAATGCCAGGTTCTATATTGAGCTTTAACATGGCCAGGCATTATGCTGAGCTCTTTTCAGGGCCTGCTTCATTGGATGCTTGTAAGATAACTGATGGAATAGATATACCTATTTAACAAGTGAGGAAACAGAGAGGTTGAGAAACAATCCTAAGGTGACATAGGTAACTGGATCTCAGAACTTGGCTTCGTGACTACTAAGGTTATATTCTCCCTTTAACATGGCATGTATTAGTTACTGTGTTGTGATTAAGTTTCCTGGGGAGATGTGAACAATTGTCCATTTTCCCTAAATAGAGCGTGGACAACAGACCACAGAGAAAAATCCCCACGAGTCTAGCTTGCTCACTCAATGACTTTACTTGAGTAAAGCATGAACGAGGACCTACTAATAGGTTTTATAGGTGAGTTAACACTGTGGTAACTGGTGCTCCCTGAATTGGTGGCCTATGCAAATGAAGATTCTTGTTTGGCTTCAGAACTTCAGTTTTTGTCCACTTCACTGGGAGACCCAGGGTGTTACAGCAGGCTCTGCCTGAATCATTGCTGCTCTAGTGGCAGAAGAAGAAACAGTCATCAGAGTACTGGCTCCTAAAACTCCCACCGAGGACTGACGCTTATGCTCACATTCCAGTGATTCACTCAAGTCAAACAGCAAAACCTGACATCTTCAAGTTGAGGAAATGGGATTCTTCCCCAGGGAGGGCTGGTGAGTATTTGCCAACAGCAGTCCCTTGGCAACTTCTCCGCCTCAAACTCCTGTGAGCTGGAAGACGAAGTGCCGTTAGTTTTATGTGATAGCTTGATATTTAAGGCAAACACTAGACCCCAGTTTCACAGAAGTGAATTAATAATTTAACACAGGAGTCACATGCAAACTTAAGGTTCTTGAATTCTTTTTCTGTGCTTTTCTCCTGGAGGTTCGGCCTTCCATTTTGTATGCTGAGGTGTTAGATGGAGGTGTCTTGTTTTGCACATATAATCTCAAGAGAAAATAACAAAAGCTTAAGAATTTTATGAAGTTTATTTTTAGTAGCACTTTCAGGCAAGGTTTTACTGTCAATATTTTCATTAGTATCGAAGAAGCCACCAGAGGGGGACAGGTTTTATGAACTGATGTGCTATAAATAATAGCACTGGCATTAAAAAAAATTGCAGAAAAGATATAGGAGCAAATGAATTCAGAGTCTTTGAGAACTGGAGCAGAAGGGATCCTTTCCAGCAATTACGAACATGAGTCTCTTCATGGTACGTTTGTTTATATCTGCTTGAATGCCTCTTCTCCTTCTGCTCTTTTCGGCTTTGACAAGGAATGACTGACTGTTCCCGCAATACAATGCCAACAGGTGAAGGATATATTAATAGATTGTCTTAAATCAATAGTCTGTGCTGATCCCTGGCTTAATTAACAGTCTACAGGCATCATGCACTATACTACCAATACTATCCAGTATGAGAAAAATTTAGTCACAGAAAGTTTAAGGAGTATTCTACTCAACTTATTATAAACTCAGTTTAGTTGCACAATTACAGAAACAAGAGCTGACTGGAAACCTGAATGCTACATTGTTTAATTTTATGGAACTTTGATTGGATTAACTGGTTTGTTGTTAAAGGAATCCCCAATTATTAGTCATGTGGTCATGTGGCATATTCAACATCTGGTAAGATCAGTTTAGTAATTGGAAGTGTGTTGACAGTTGTTGCTAAGTTTGTAGCAGATTTTGACATAGGCCTGAAGTTCATTAAGGAAACATCTTTCTTAAGAATAAGTAAAACATAGTAGAAGAAATAAAAGTGTCCTAGTACTTTGAAAACAAGCATGTGTATATCACAATTATACTTTGTAGTTAATCTTGTCTAGGAATTTCTATCATGTTTTATTTATGTTCACAAGAATCTTCAAGAATCTTCATGTGACTGTCATTTAAAATGGAAAGCAGGGTGTCAATAAAGAAATAATCAAATGTCATACAACCCAGAAGAGGCAGAACACTTGAGGCATAAATTTATCTATGTGGACCAATGATGTTGGGTCATTTAGACACCATTGTGATATTTGCATGTGATTATCAGCATTTAGGAATTTTCCTTCTATCTCTGGTCCTAGCCAGGAGCAAGGACTGGATACCTAAAGAAGCTGCCAGAAAAACAGGCACATTTCAGATGTCCTTGCATTTCCCAGTGGCCTTTGGACAGAGGTGGAAGCAGCCTCGTGAGCGGCTTCCGATGTGTTCTCGGTGGCAGCAGCTCTAGAAAGCTGAGATGGTGAACCCTCGAAGTCTGAAGAAGTAGATGTGAAACACCCTAAACCAGTTTGTTGCCTGAATCCCTTTGGGTTTTTTAAAACCTATTTGTTTCAGCAGTTTCATTTAAAAGTAGTTGCTTTATTAACCAAATCGTTAGTAAACAGTTATATGTAGTAACAGGGGAAAAAGTATATTACTTCCTAAATAGTTGTATTAGCCATGCACACATATATGTACCATAGGTGAATTTTAAGAAGACATTGTTTTTAGAAATCCTATTCGTTAACTCATGAATAGCTTTCCCCCCGCAAGGGTCACTCTTACCCAGAAGAAAAGCAAATATCATCTGAAGATGAAAGGAAAAAATACTGAATTCAGTTATATTGTGTAAGTTCTGTGCTTACTTTTCTTCCTAAATATAGATGTCTGAGAAAATATCTCCTGAATTAAAAATAGCCTTGGAGGCAAATGATTAATTAATATATACATAAAATATCATTTTCAGTGTTTTATAGTTTTCAGTGTTCCATACTTAAGTTTTGCTAGCTGCTGATGAGAGAGAGAGAGAGAGAGAGAGAGAGAGAGAGAGTAAGAGCGAGAGCAAGAGCAAGTGAGAGAGAGAGATTCATAAAAATGACCCCAAAGGAAAATAGCTGATCAAATGAATTTAAAAATAATATATGCCATGATATTAGCCCAATTACATTCACAGAAATGTGGGGTTGGGGCTCTTCTTGTGATGTCCATCTTCTGAGTCAAGGAACTGAGACACAGAAAAATTAATTAACTTTCAAATGTAAAGACAAGGTAGAGAGAAACAGAGACAGAGAGACACAGAGACAAAGAGAAAGAAAATGGGGGAGAAGGAGGAGGAGGAAGGGGAGGAGGAGGAGGAGGAGGAGGAGAAAGGGAGAAAGGAACACTGCTCCATCATACAGTCATTGAACACTGGTTCATTCTTACGATCTACACTCTGTATGTTTTCCCTAGAGATAGAATCCTAGGTAGAGAGAAACAGAGACAGAGAGACAGAGAGAAAAAGAGAAAGAAAATGGGGGAGAAGGAGGAGGAGGAAGGGGAGGAGGAGGAGGAGGAGGAGGAGAAAGGGAGAAAGGAACACTGCTCCATCATACAGTCATAGAACACTGGTTCATTCTTACGATCTACACTCTGT
>NW_008348218.1:2952707-2979097 GCF_000622305.1 Nannospalax galili | reverse complement strand
AAGATGAAATCATGAAATTCGCAGGGAAATGGATGGAACTAGAAACTGTTATACTAAGTGAAGTAACACAGACTCAGAAAAAACATCGACATATGTTCTCCCTCATATGTGGATCCTAGGATCAGACTCTGATAAATAAGTATGCAAACAGACATAACTTCAGGAACCAGGACAAGGGTAAGGAAACAGTGAGGTAAAGGAAAAGAAATAACCTGAAGGAGAAGAATAGTAGGTAACAGGCCTTAATAAGGGAGATATGGATAATAATTGGGTTAGTCTAAGGGAGAGGGGAGGGAAGGGTATATAAGGGTATATGAGAATCCTATTTTTGAGCTGTGCATATGGCCATCTGGGATGGAAAGCGATACTGCCTAGTCTTACAGCTAGGTGAGACCACAAGACTCTATTCAATGAGATATAAATAGGATTTAGTGTGAAGTTACTGGGATGGATCCCAAGGGAGCAGATCTGCCATTGAGAGGTGGAATTTGCCTCTCCACTTATCCTTTGTTTGGCCTAAGGTGATCACCTGGTAGATGGAGTTTAGTTGCTATCCTGAGCCATGAAGTGACCTGACAAATGGAAGCTGATGTTTGCTTATAATTGCAAAGAATAGAAAGGACCTGAGTCCTTGAACATCATCAGGCCCCATTTCAGCACTGGACTGTGTCTTTATGGATTTAGTTCAAGTGGAAGAGGTTGATATTATATTATGCTTAATTTGTTTTATTTTAGTTGTATGGTGCTCAATGTGATCCTTATACTCTCAGTGTAACTGCTTGAGAAACCCACTAGAAAGGAAATTGTTCACTGAGATATACCAAGCAATGATCTAAAATATAAGCCAAGGGCCTGTGGTTGCCCTGAGGTTGTGGGTTTTCTGGCTCCTTGCTGGAATTATATTTTTGGTGCTTCTCATTTTTTAGTAGCAAAACAGAAAATGAGACTTTACACGTTCCGTGGAACTAATTGCTTTTGTAATGGAACTGTCTTACTAATAAACACAGGACAGCTCTGTAACTGATAATGTTTTTGGTGTTATGAATATTTTGCTTGGAAATAAATGTGACATAGTTTCCTTCAATATTTGCACAGTCTTAGTTCTAGGTTGTTCATTATGCATTTTCCGTGGAGGAGTAATGGTCTTTCATCATCACTGGGAACAAAGACGTCTTGATTTTTCTTTGTTTATTAAGGTGATGCTCTTCTGTATTTGCAGAATGATGTGGGATTTTTAGTTAATTTTAAAGAATGAAAAATAGTAGGACTTTTGCAAAATCAGTTGAACAAGCTAAATGCAATAGATTCACAATAGTTTTTGTAATAGGCTGAATTTGGTTAGCTTGAATTTTAGATGATGAAATATCAAGAAATTGATAGTTGTGTCTGAAGTGTTTGAAGTCTACTAGCACAAATACAACTTTTTATTAAACCTTGGCTGGCCTTTGCTAAACAAAAAGATAAATTATTTCTGCCTTCATATTCTTCTATTTCCTTTAGCCTTTCCATTTCATTTGATTGTTTGATTTTGGAAAAGTGGTTTTCATTACTTCATTAAGCACATTGTGTGGCCATTTTAGTGGAGATGGACTGCTTATGCCTAGCTTTGTGGGAACCTTTCTGCATAGACTTGTCTCCATTTTAGCACACTAAGGACCTATGCTTATCCCCTCAGGATTCAGCTAATTAAACTAGTCTTACTTCAGAAAAGAAAGAAATGAGAGTGAGGGGCTGGAGAGATTGCTCAGTGGTTAGGAACTCCATTTAGCACACTAAGGACCTATGCTTATCCCCTCAGGATTCAGCTAATTAAACTAGTCTTACTTCAGAAAAGAAAGAAATGAGAGTGAGGGGCTGGAGAGATTGCTCAGTGGTTAGGAACACTAGCTAACCAACCTGGATTTAGTTCCCAGCACCCACATGGAGGCTAACAACTATCTGTAACTCTAATTCCAGGGGATCTGATACCCTCTTCTGACCTCCATGGGCACTGCACTTACATACATGTAGGCAATATACTCATATATGTAAAATAATAAATACAATTTTAAAAAAGAAATGAGAGTGTGTTTCAAAGGGATCTGTCTGTGGGCAGCAGGAAATAACATTCTGAAGACTGGAGAACATACACTAGTTCAAGCACATAGTCTCCTTTTACTAAGTTCATTGTCTCAGGGTTGGTAAAGCCAGGGAGTTCCAAGTTTGCAAGTTGTCACATATTTTGAAAGATACCTACAGATCTCTTCTTATTTTAAAACCACATTGTTTATGAAGTATCTTCATGGCATTATGTACTACATGAGTTCCTCCTGTATAATTGCCACAAGATAATTGCTGACTCCTGTCAATAATTGTTTTTTCTTTGAGAAAAAATATGGGAAATAATAATTATTCTTAGCTTTTCTGATACTTGCTTTCAATATTTCCTATTCTTTGATGATCATTGTCTGAGATGGAGTCTGTGAAAATAACTATAACTGATTTAGTTACACTGAAAGGTCAAAATTATAGCTGCGTGGAGCTAAGGTCATGACAGCACCAAAGAGCTCTGGGCACAAATCTTCCCTTCATGCTTGGCTGGATCCAATAATCCCTGGAGGCTCAGGTCTCTGATTGTGTTTCCAGATGGTCTTCTCTACTGTAAACCCCACTGTGCTTTCTCCAGCAGCTTGGCTGCACTGGCAGAAAGCAAAACAACAGGTCAGCAAAGAACTGAGCCCCACATAGCGAGTGTCACCTGTTGCCCATTTTGACCTCTCCACATATTCTACCCCCACCCCATGTTACCCCCCCATTGCTATTTTCCTCTGATTTCTTTGGCTTTGTTCTTGCATGCTATACTCTGTAGTTCATTTGTACAAAGCTAGTTTTACCAACACCTCTTCCAGGCCCATATGTAATTTAAACCAGTGCCTGGTTTCCCTAGCAATCTGGCTGGTGAATTGCACTATCAATTTATTCTTTATTTATTCAAAGAGTGACACAAAAAATGCGAGAAGCTTGCTGAATAAATACCTCGTGGTGTCTTCCTAAGTGCATTGCCCACTACTCACTGCAATGCACTGATGAGCCCCAAAATCATAGGGTCTCGAGCTTTCTATGAATGCTAACTTGTGCTTCTTAGCTAAACTGACCTATTTTCAGGAACCAAGAAAAGCTTGCTTTTTTAAGTTTTTTTTTATTAATCCTTTGAGAATTTCATACATACCTACAGTGTATTTTGATTGAATTCACCACTCTACTCTTCCCCCTAAGTCTTCCCAGATCCTTCTCCTTACTGCATGATCCCCTCCCAGGTTTGTGTCCTCTTTTTTGTAAATTTTTATTGAATTTTTGTGTATTTCATACAGAGCGTCTTAATCATCTTCATACCACCATCCCCAGTGGCACCCTTTCCTACACCCGTGGGAATTCATACCTTCTGTCATTTGTGTTAAGGCCTATTACTGCTCCCAGACATCCCTCAGTGCAAGTTCATCCACTGAGGTCTTGTCATCTTATCTAGAGTCCTCCACTTTAGGAAGATCAACTCTTCCTCACCTAGCAGTAATCAGCTGCCGATATTTCCTCAGCTATGATTGAGGCCTGCTGCCCATTTCTACAGTTCTGTGCTTGGTTTTGCCTGCTTGAGTTTGCATGGTTCTTGTGCATGCTGACACCATTGTTGTAGGTTCATATGAGCAAAGTCCCAGGAACCTGTAGGACTCTATGCATATCCATATGATCATGCACCTCCTCCCTGGTTCTTACAATCTTTCTGTCCCCTCTTCTGCAATGGTCCCTGAGCCCTGAGTTGGTGGAGTTTAATATAGGAGTCCTGTCCAAGGACCCACACTTTGCAGACTTTTGCTCTCTACACGTTGTTGGCCATTTGTGACCTTTAGTTTTCCTGGCCCTCTGTTGCATGAGAGTGCTTTATTGATGAGGACTGAAAGACGTAGGTCCTTTTTTATTTGTTTACTCATTTCATAAATCACTGAGTTCAGTTTGTGCTGCCCGTGTACTCATGGATGAAGGCCTGTATTAGTTATTTTTCTTTTGCTGTGATAGAACACCATGACCAGGGTAACTTATAGAAGGAAAAGCTTATTTGACTTATGGTTCCAGAGGGATGAATCCATCATGAAAGGGAGGCATGGCATGAGGCAGCCAGAGCAGAAAGCTGGGGGCTTACATCTCCAAGCACACACAGGAAGCAGAGAGTGCACAACTGGTGGTGGGGCAAGGCTATGAACTCTCAAAGCCCGCCCCCCTTGACGTGCTTCCTCCAGCAACACTGTACCTCCTAAAAGGTTCCCTGATGCCCAAAAGGTGCCACAAACTGCCTATGAGGGACAATTCTCATTCATGCCACCCCAGAGGTCACCCACCTGAGCCAGTATAGTTGATCTACCTGTGGTGACACACTTAAAGAATACTGACCCTTCTCCCCTGAGGATCCATCACTGTTAAGAGATGCTTAGAGAGGGGCGGGGGCTTATGAACTCTTACCTGCTTCATGCTAGAATGTTGATTGGTTTGGTCTTGAGCAGGTCTTGTACAGGCAACCGTAGCTGCTGTGAGTTCACCAGTGCAGTGATTCTGTCATGTTCACTGTTTCACCCCAGTCTTCCCTGACCTCTGGATGTTATAATCTTTCCATCCCTTTTTCCGTAATGAGAGGGGTGTGATATGGATGTCACATTTGCAGTTCAGCATTCCACTGACAACTACTCCCTGCAATTTGATCTGTTGTAAGTTTATGCACACTTAATAGCTATCCACTGAACAAAGGAACTTCTAATCTATGAGTGTAGAGATACAAATTCAGAGAAAAGCTTGCCTTCTGGATGACAGTTCTCTGATTAATCCTTCATAAGTCTGAGAAATTTGTGTTTCTAGAATTCTCTTAACACCCACATGTATAGTCCATTCCCTTTTAAATGTATTTTTATTGATTTTTTGTGCATTTCATATAATATATCTTTATCACATTTAGACCCCTTCCCTATCTGTAACCCCCATAACCCACCCACAGATTTCATGCATTCTGTCATATCTGTTAAGGCCTATCAAGCCAAGTTTGTGTACCCAGATGTACCTTGGGGGGTAAATTCATCCACTGGAGCCTAGTCAGTCTGTCTAGTGTCACTCCCTTAAAGAAGACAGTCACCTTCTTAATTATATTTCTTTCATATGGACATTTTGGATTTTTCATTATTTTCTGGTAGCATTTTTCTCTAATGGAAACTCCCCAAGAGAGATTAGTTTCTGATACCTATATTTCTGCTTCCTGTTATCATTACTGCATTGCTGGATACTTGACTTGTGTTCAGTAAACTCAGTGCAGTGACCATCATGGTCAAGGTTCCAGATGGGTATCACCATCATTGCTCCTGAGTATTACACAGCATCAGGGGAACAGCAGGCTGCAAGAGCACTGTGTAATATACTTTGGATATGCTTTTAAATTTACTAATATATTACCCACTGCCTAGTGTTTCCTGGTCACCAGTTCATTAGCCAAATTAGAATATTTCTGTCAATAATTATTTCAAAGAAAAGAACAATTCTCTATGAGGCCTTTTAAAGTGAATTTGATAAGCTGTGAATCAAAATTGTCCTAGGATGCTTTACTGCTGAGTTGAGTGGGGCTGGTGCATTATGACTGGATATAGGAACCCTATTTCCAAAGAAATCTTTTATATTATGGATAGTGGCCAAGGAATAAAGTGTCTTGACTAGGAGAAGGAACTCTACCAGAACAAATAGGGGGTGCTTGGACCATTTTTCACCATCGCTTGGGTCTGGGTGGAGACCTATTGTACAAAGTGGATCAAATCCTGTTGACTAGCTCTGCTCCTCAGTAGACACTAGATGTGTGTTGGGGAGGGGCATGGGCCACTCCAAATCTGATAGTTCCAAACTTCTCTCCCTTGTGATTTGAACGTCTGTGCTCTTTTCTACTTCACATAAAATGAGTATCACAGCCAGTCTTTGCCAATGACACACCATGCTTGGTGGAGGATATGATCATATCATCTTCTCAGCTGTTTCCAGATAATGACAAGTGAAGAGTTTCCAATTTTTTTAAAAAAAAAATGAGAACAACCAAAATATGAAAGTCCACTAAAACAGCAGCTACCAAGAGAAGCAAAACATTGCTTGGCATGCCCTATTTAGTCATTTAAACATTTTATTTTTCATCTAGTAAATTTGCTTATCTGTATTTATTTAATATTTCTTACTTTTTATTGGCATGCTACCTAGTTTCCCCTTCAAAAAGATTTTCTACTGTATGCTTGGATGGGCTAGGACACTTTAAATTGAAAGTAACAGAAAGTATTAAATTGACCTCAACAAGGAAAAGTGTATTTGGATTATGGAGATTGGGCTGTTTTCAGGTAGTGCTTGCCTTTGATGTGGAATTTTATTGGTTCATCTCATCCTCTGCACAGATCCCTGTCCCCTCCTCTCCTACCTTTGCTACTGGAGAGAGTCGGCTACACCAGAAGGCCATACAGAGTGAGGTGGATGTGTCAGTGACAGTCTGGGTGTCATTACTAAGAGAAGAGAAGAATATAAGACCAAAAACTATCAAATGTCCTCCAAAAAGTTTTTTTTTTTTTAAATAGCACATAGCCTGTACATTACTCTCAAGAATTTGAGATTCTGGGGGAAATTATAGGACACATAACTATACACTGAATCCAGAATATCACAGAGCCTGAAATAGTTCTTCTTTCGATAGATGTGACACAATTTTCAAACATCTAAATAGTAATTGAGTTATTGTTCTAACAGTCGTAGAAGCTAAACCATGCTGCTAATGAAAAAAAGCCTGGAACTCATGTCAGGGTTGCTATTGGGATTTTCTGTAGAAGAGAGCTGTCTGTAGAGAAAACTGGTTCTGAGGTTGATGTAACTGCTTTGTTTTTAATAGTTTTAGCAACAGCTTTATCAGCGGGCTCCATGGCCAGCCCAGGCTAAGATTTGTTTAGTGAGGAAGCCATTCAGAGGACACATTATTTAAATGATATAATTTACTTAGGATGAGAATGACCATGGTTTGAATCAGCTGTTACTGGTTTTGAAAGACACCCGATCTTCCCTTCCCTGCATTTTTCCTTAACCCACATCTGCTCAACCACCTTTGGGACAACTGTCAAGGCAGCCTTAACTGTAATGCTCTTCTCATATGATCCATGTGTTTGGATCCCAGTCAAGGAAACAGCTTTGGATTGGAGTCATTGTGGATCTTCAGACATGATTCACTGACAATCCAATTGTGGTTACGGATTTAAGGCACTTTGTAAGTGTGATTTTGCTCTGAAACTGTTAGCATGTTAAGGTGGAAGAAAAAAGTGCCCTGGAATTTTCCAGATTTTGTTCACGATGACAGAAAATGGCCACATTATGGATTTTATTAGGTTTACTTTTCTACATTACCAGACCAAGAATTACAATGTAGAAAATGAAGATTCTCTTTAACTGTCTCTCATTATTACAATGAGATCTTGGCTTTGCCTCAGGGGTAAATAATTCAGTTGACATTCCATATTATAATTATTTTTATTAAAATTATCCTGCCCACTTTATAAATATTACCTAGGAATCAATTTTCAAGGGAGACCCATTTGTGAATGAACATTCCTTGAAAATTAGAACCCAAGAGCATTATTGTTTTAGGAAGAAATTAGAAATCATAGAAACCACCTTTGCAAAGCTATGGCATTACCAGTGACTTCTAACAAAGGTTGAAACCCTCACTGTAGTTCATTCCCCACCCACCTTCAGAAGCAGATCACTCAGAGAGATAAGTGTGGAATCTGTTATAGTTTTTGAAGGACCTTTGCTATGAAAGGCACCACACAGAGAAAGGTGGAATTTTAGAAAAAGGAAGGTAAGCTTTTTAATTGATTGATCTGAGTTATTTGCCAACAGGCACAGGCTAGGCTCACACAGCCAACATGCACTTGACTCAGAGAAACTTAGGGCTCCCTCAGCGGTGGCCCCTTGCCCCATCATTGTTTTCTTTTTTACCGTCACCATCCTCTGACAGCTGCTCTTACCTTTTGCTTCTAATCCTTGGGTAACTCCTGACTTTGAAATTGGACATTTATAACATGCAGTGACAATGATTTCTGAAAAGAATATATTTGACAAAGTCATTTTCAAGATAAATATAGATACAGAACTGTGTGTTCCTTAGGAAACTGCCCCACTGGCAGCATATTACAGTGCTGGGTCCATTGGGGATAGGAGAAACACTCTGTATGTTTTGATTAAGATGAAAGTAGAGAGTTTCTGTTAGTTAAAGTTGCCATGCAATCAATGGCTTGAACATGTCCCTATGCACTGTTTAGTGTCTGTCTCTGTACAGTGGAAACTCCTGTGCCATTGTCTAATTAGTTTTGCTTGGTCTTTTGTGTCCTGAGGGTCCATCAACACAAAAGTTAATGGATAAAGAAAATATGGATATATATATATAAACATGTATATTGTTTATATACAAAATGGTGATTTATTCAACCATAAAGCAGCATGAAATTATGCCTCTTGTAAGAAAGTGGATATATACTATGAGAGCTAGTCTTCAAGGAAGATGCTTTAGGTCTAGCTGAATTGTTCCAAGTCCTGTGTCTGAAGTAGGTCCTGTTTTCAGCAACAAGTTCTGAGAGGCAATCAAGGGCTGTGGCAATAGTCTGTTATTTTGGGAGTGTCTTAGAGTACCCTGATCAACAACTCAAAGGGAGGATTTTCCTGCCTGGCCCTGTGATTTTTATTTTTTTGCTCAGCTATATGCATGCTTATATGTATTATATGGTCTGTGTTTGTTTCACTATGTTTTGGGACTAATACATTTTTCTCTGCTTTTTCTCACCCCTCTAAGCATTACTTATCTTTTCTTGCTCCCATGTGTGGCCCTCCCTATCCCCTTCTTCATTTTCTACATTTCATTCTTGATAAGATCTGCCTCCTACAATTCCCCTCGTCTCATCTTTTTCTCCTTTATCCCCAGGGGTTCCTTTCCATTGTCTTCGTGGCTCCTGTGATTAAGTCAGGTTTGTACACTCACTTTTGAAGATTTGGAGTGAGATCCCCAAATGTGAGAGAAGGTGTGTCATTTTTTTTTTTTTGAGCCTGCATTACTTCTTAGTATATACTAAGTTACACTTAGTATAATAGGTCCTAGTTCCATTCATTTACCTGTAAATTTTATGACTTAATTAAAAAAAATTATCACTGAGTAGAACTCTATTGTGTAAATATATACCACATTTTCATTATCCACTCATCAGTTGAAGGACATTTAGGTTGTTTTCATTTCCTAGATATTTCGAAAAAAGCATCAAGAAACATGGCTATGTAAGTGTCTCTGTGGTTGGATACTGTGTTCACTGAGTATATGACGGAGTGGTATAGCTGGATCATACAGTAGGTCTATTTTTAGTTTTATAAGATTTCTCCACACTGATTTACGAAGTGGTTGCACCAGATTGCAATTCCATCATTGGTGAATAAAGGTTCCCCTTCCCCCGCATCCTCATCAGCATTTGGTTATTTGTTCTCTTGATCTTAGTCATTCTGACTGTGGTAAGACCCAATCTTAATTTTAATTTGCATTTCTCAAATTGCTAAGGTCATTGAACACTTTTCAAATTATCTCTTAGCCATTTCTATTTATTCTCTTGAGACCTCTCTGTTTAGAACCACAGCCCATTTTTAAATTGAGTCATTTGTTTTCTTCACTTTTGTTTTTTGAGTTCTTTGTATAGTCTGTATGTTAATTTCCTATCATATGTGTAACTGGTAAAGATTTTCTCCTACTCTGTGGGCTTCCTCTTTATCCACTTGGTTGTTTCCTTTGTTGTACAGATACTTTTTAGTTTAATAAGGTCCTATTTGTCAATCATTGACTTTAATTCTTTAGTAACTGAAGTCTGCTTTAGACAATTTTTTCCTGCACTTACAGACTGTTGGGTACTGTCTATGTTTTCCTCTAACCAGTTCAACATTTCAAGTCTCACAATGAGGTGTTTGATCCATTTGGAGTTGATTTTAGTGCAGGGTGATAGATATGGGTCGAATTTCATTCTTCTACACATGGAGATCCTGTTTTCCTAACACCTGAAGATGCTATTTTTCTTCCAGTGTATATTCTTGGCATTTATTTCAGATATCAGGTGGCTGCAACTGAATGCATTTATATTTTGGCCTTCTGTTTTGTTCCTTTGATCAAAATTCTGGCTCTGTGCTAATACCATGTTGTTTTTATGGCTATAGATCTGTAATATAGTTTGATATCTGTCTGATACACCAGTCCCTCTAACATTGATCTTTATGCTCAGGATTACTTTGTCTATCTGGGTATTTTGTGTTTCCATATGAATTTCATTATGCAAGCTGCTAAGGGAGAAAACCAATCAATGATCTTATCCAGCTATAAAGCCTACAAACCACAATAACAGGCCCAACAAATAATCTCTATTGGTGCAGTAGTGGCATTTTTGTCTTGGGGGTAATCAATGGGAAGGAACTCATGTATGGCACCATAAACATAGTCAGGTACCGTGGCTACCGACAGCATAGATCCTACACACAACCTACTTTTGTTAGACCAATGCAATTTCTTACTGAATTATATTCACAAAACAAATGGACCTCTCACCATTCATCAAAAGCTTCTTTTTGCAACAGACGTAGACTATTAAGATGTTGTACAACTGGACAAACACAGAGAATAAGTGTCTATGAGGTGCCCAGACCTAAGTGACACATCTCTAATGCAGCCTCTACACCTAAGGCTCAGGGAACATTGTGGAAGAGAGGGCAGAAAGAATGTAAGAGCCAGGGAGATGAGATATCATTGCTGATTAATGCGTTCTAGATGTGATGGGGAGCCACAGCAGTGAATCTCCACACTGTTGTAGCCTACCCAGACTATCTGCACATAGCAACAAAACCACTTGACATGCTGAGGTCGATGGGGGACATCCTCAAGGGGTCCCACATCAAGAAGAGCTACAGGCAATCAATGGATGTCAAGGGAGGGAAAATCAATTTTCTCCAGGGAGGGACTAGCTCCCTGAGACGTTGCTGAGTTCCAAATGGGCAGCCCTAAACATAGGTACAGAGGAGCACCACTGAATGATAGTGTACAATATATAGGCATGTACCTGTAACAATAAGAATCAAAGAAGGGGACAGGAAATTGAGAAGGAATGGGGGATGGGAGTTGGAGGGGATTGGGAGGGATGGAAATGGTTCAAAGACTAAACTCATGTATGATAGCCACAAACAAGTTTTAAAAGGAAAATGGATTAAAATAACTAAGCAGGATTTCGAAACACAAATATCAAATTTAGTCTCAAGTATGAAATCAAATTTTTCGAAAGAGACAGCACTGTAGAAGTCCATTTGGGAAGAGGAAGGAGACCAGTGAGAGGGGGAGGGAAACCCAGAGAGGTAATGGAGGTGAGTATGGTCAAAGTATATTAAATGCTTTTATTCAAATGTTATTATGAACACTATGTACAATGAATATGCACTAATTAAATCCACCTACTCATTTGTAGCATGTATAAGTAGGTTAATTTTATTGGAAAAACAAATTAAAATTTCAAGTTTTCTATATTTTAGAGCAAAGGATTCTCCAACAGTGGAGATTCAAACATTTTGGCAAGTCAGTAGGGAAGAAGTTTTCAACCAGCATGATTGCATTTGGCTCAGGTAAAAGCAAGTCCTTCTGGGTTTCCCTGCAGGTGAGTCCTTGAATCTGGACTGACTTCAAAAACTTGCCTGTACTTAGTAATTGATATGATCTGAGGCTCCATGAGCGAGCACTGCTTAAACTCATCCCATCAATGATTTTACTCATGAGCTTTTGGCACGTCTGTTTGTTTTGTGCTGTCTCCCTTTTAAGGAGGCCAGTTAACTAAACATCAGGGCCACATGATTAATTTGAATCTATTCATGTATATAACAAGTTGGAAGAAGAAAGTCTTTCTGCCTCTGTCTATTTCTCTTTCTCTCTCTCTCTCTCTCTCTCTCTCTCTCTCTCTCTCTCTCACACTCACACACACACACACACACACTTTGTATTCATACATATTCCTTGGTTTTTGTTTTAATGCAAAAAGACAAAGCAGAGGGGGAATAAAACCAGTCTTCTGCCCTAAATCAATGAATCTTGGAAAATGCTAAGCATTTCACATACTTTTCTGTGATCTAATGTCCCACCTGCTTCTCCCTACTGCCATTGTTTGTATCAGATTTACTCCTGGATCATGATGTGTACCAGGCCTGCAATCTAACCTGTCTTATCTTCTTTGTTATTTTCCTAGAAAAACCACAAGCTTCTGAGGGCAGCACAGATTTCTAGCTTATAAAATATGTAAAGTTAGTGCCCACTAATACTAGCGTATTTTGTTACTACATATTGATTCCATGAGGGTCCTATGCATCTTCTAAAACGTGATGAAAATTCTTATAGATTCATTTAATGAGTTCATTTAATTATTGCTTACTGGATGCCAGTGTACTAAACCCTTTACTTAGGCTTAAATCTCAATTTCCTGCCAACCTTTGGAGACGTAGCTTGCTGATTCACACAGCGAATACACAGAAGAGTCTGGCTTCCTACTCTGCTTGCCAGACTTGAGGGTCTCCACTAATGCTCATTGCTTATGTAAAAAGTAGAGCATGGCCTTTAGCATCTAATCACTTAGAAAAGCACACCCTTGGAAGCATAAACCGCTGTTAGCTGGTTTGAGACTATGCGGATTGTTTACCTGTGTCCTAAACTAGTACTAATGTTCAGCCTCATTACATCTAGCAAGCTAAAAGGAAACAGGAAATGGCTTCAGTGTAGAAGATGTTTGCTGTTACAGAGATGATAATGATGGATAATAATGTGATTTCACAGCTTGGAATATTAGACCCAGGTGAGTGCATAAGTGGATTCAGATTCATCAAAATCGCTAGGCCTAGCTTGTGGCCTTACTTCCTACAAACCCCTCAGGCTGCATGTTACCTTTTAATCACATTTTATCTATTATCTTTGCCCTTGATATCATTTAAGACACATTTATAAATATAAATATGTACAAAGAAGAGAACAGATGCTCTTCCTTTCTGTGCTAACATTCTTCTTGTGTAATTAATGCTACATATTGAATTATCATCTAAATCTAGAGAGTCTAGATGTGCATGGCCAATGGCACCTCCTGTGATGGGGGAACTATCCCACGTCTGTTGTTTAATATGGTACTCACAGACCACATACTCTCATAGGCTGTTGAGATACGCTAGTGAAAGGGACACAACAAACTTTATTCAATTTTTGCAAATATGAAACTGTGGAGAAAAGCCAGTTTCCTGACTTGTATTTTCAAACCTCCAATCAGCACCACTTGGACTGTGCCACCTAGTTCAGTGGCCAGCTTGGGATGGATCCTAGCCCCCTCAAGTCACATTAGCAGCCGGTAGTGTGTGCAGTTCTTTTTTCATAGCAAAAATTTCTTTAGGCCTCTTTTTCTACAAGTTAGAATCTTAGGGAATGAGGTCTTACCCTGAGAGCTCCCTTCTCCTTGTTCCGGTGTGGAGCTGGAGGTCTCTCCTTAATAGCATGAATCTCTAGCAGTTACAGCCTCTCCTTCAGCACGTACCTGGTTGTACATAAAGCTTCCTAGTGTTCTTTTTCTTTCAAAACTGTACAATTGTATTTTATTCTGCCCCACTTGCTATTTTTCTTTGTAGATCTACATAAGAGCCTTCAGTAGTAACCACGCTACAGATTCAAAGTTATGCTGTCTTGAAGTTTCATCATTCAAAGAAATTATTGCATCACTTTTTGTTTGTTTCGTTTTTTGAGACAGAGTCTCCCCTGTAGCCCCAGATGGGCTGGAAGTCACTATCTAGACCAGACTTGGCTCAGTCTCATAGATATCCATCTTCCTCTGCCTCCTGAGTGATTAAAGACATGGACCAATATGCCTTGCTAGTCCATTACTTTTTATTTAGCCTCAGAAAAATTCCTAGGAGAGGGGCAGAAAACATTACAATTCTTTGACAAAATATCATATTAAAAACCTCTAGCCCAGTTTTGATAAATGTTATGAACTACTCCCAATAAGTCACATTATTTTATGTAGCTAGCAGCCTAGAATCTCTATTTTACATCTATCCAATGTGTAATCACATTGATCATTATCATTGTGATAAGTGAAAGAAATATCTCAATGTAGTTTAAATTTACAAATGGGCCAAGTCTCTTTCATGCATATAATTGCCATTCGTTATTTATTTTATGTGAAATGCATTTGTATACTTTTCCCATTTTCTGTAAGTTTCTTATATGAGCTTTTACATGTAAGACAGCATTGCAACTTGCATCACAAAGAGAACACAGACATTTTCTCCTGTTTTTGTTTCTTGATTTTTACTTTGTTTTTAGTGATAGATAACAAAGAGTATCACAATTTTTATGTGAAAATTTGTGACAACATTTTTGTTTACAGAGTCTAGTTTTGAGTCATAAATTAAAATACCTTTCTTATTCTCAGTGTATAAAATAATTATTTTAATTGAATTGAGATTGATCCTAAAGATATAAAATGTGACTCAAGTATCATTTGTTAATAATCTATTTTTCTACACTTTTTTGATTTTTACCAATTTTACCAATTTCACATGCAAGATTTTAATTTGTCATTATATCTACATCTATGTTTATATTTGTAGACTCCCATAAAATTTGCCCATTCTTGTGTCTACTACTTGTTGTAATTATTTTATATTATAGTTATTTTAATATATTATAGGAGCATTCTACCACCACTAGAATTCTTCTTCAGATAATTTTTCACCATGACTGCTTGCTCAATTCTCTTTATGAAATGTAGGCTCAGTTTGTCTGTTTCTAGACAGCTTCAATCTGTATTTTTCATAGGGTCTTGTTACATTTTAGTATTGAGTTAGAGACATCTAGATGGGGTCATATCTGACTGAAGCGGTGTATCTTTCTACTTGTTAAGTGTTGTGTCCTATGGAAGTGTTTTGTTAATTTTATCCAATAAATCTTTCATACTTGTTACTCTATTTTCACATTATTCTTTGTGTGTTATTGATTAAATGTGTGTGTGTGTGTGTGTGTGTGTGTGTGTGTGTGTGTGTGTGTATGAAGGCTCTTAAAATGAATATATTAACTTTGGACCTTTCTGAGTTATCTATTTTTGTAATTAAAGTTTTGAAATGAATTCTGTTATGTTTTCCAAGGACTCAGGTAGAACTTTTTAAGAGATTTTACATTTTTCATTTTAATTTCTTAATTTCTTTTTCTGGTCTGATTGTATTCACTGTCTCTTTTAAAATTAAACTTTCAGCTGGGCATAGTGGCACATGTCTTTAATCCCAGCACTTGGAAGGCAGAGGCAGGCAGATCTCTGTGAGTTCAAGGCCAGCCTGGTCTACATAGTGAGTTCCAGGCCAGCTGGGGATACAGAGAGACCCTTGTCTCAAAAAGATCCAAAAAAAAAAAATTAAGCTTTCAGATAAAGTTTGGCTGTTATTGTTGTTCCTTATCAAAACTGGACAAACTATAGACTCTCCCTTGAAATAGAATGCTGATACTTACATTGAAATATAATAATATGTATTTTGTCAGAATGAATTTTAATTTAATCAAATACTATTTCAACATCTATGATAATGATTTGCGGCCATCACAGCCTTTTAAAAAATATTCTTACTGAGTTTTGTGCATTTCATATAATAGTTTTCAATCAAATTTATACTCGCTCCCCCATCCACATCCCCCACCGAATTTCATGCATTCTGTCATATATTTTAAGTCCTATCTGGTCAAGCATTTGTATCCAGATGTTCTTCGGTTCAAGTTCATCCACTGGAGTCTAGTTAGCCTATCTAGAGATCTTAAAGTTCTACTCTCTCTCACCTAGCAGTAATCAATTGTCAATATTTCCTAGGTTAGGTGTAGTGGATAGCTTTAGTGTCAACTTGACACACCTAAATAGTGGGAGACTCAGTTGGGGAACTGCCTACATTGGATTGGCCTGTGGCCATGTCTGTGGGGTGTTTTCTTGATTGTTGAGTGATGAGGGAGGGTCCATCCCACTGTAGGTGGTGGCACTCCTGGGCAGGTGGACCTGTATTGTATAAGAAATCATATTGAACATAGGACAGGGGTGCAAGCCGGTAAGCAGTGTTCCTCCATGGCCTGTGCTCCAGTTCCTGCCTCCAGGGTCCTGCCCTGAGTTCCTATCTTGGGCTCCCTCGGTGATGAACTGTGACCTGGGAGATGTAAGTCAAATAAACCCTTTCATCCCAAGTTGATACTGGTCAGAGTGTTTTGTAATAGCAATGGAGAAACAAACCAGAACATAGGATTGGGGCCTGCTGCCCATTTCCCTCTTCTATACTGGGTTTTTGTCCATTGTGTCAGCAATGGGTCTTATGCAAACTGTCATCATTGCTCATCATATGAGCAAGTTTCCAGTAGCCTGGAAGCCTGTTTCCTTATGTTCACACACCAAACCTAGCTCTTGCAATCTTTCTGCCCCCTCTTCCACAATAATCCCTGAGCTGTGGGTGGGTGAGTTTTAATATAGGAGTCCTATCCAGGGAAACATACTCCGCAGTCTCTTAGTCTCCCAAACTTAGCCAGTTGTGGCCTTCTGTGTGCATTGTGCTCTGTTGTTTAAGGAAGATTCACTGGTGAGAGTTGAGGGGTGCATTAGTATGACCTCTATGCCCTGTTCCATTATGTTCCATGAGCCTTAGGTATAGAGGTTCCACTGTAGATGTGTCATTTAGATCTGGTATCTCTCAGACGTGTATTCTCTATGTGTGACTAAATGTGGAACTCTGCAATAGTCCATCTGTTGCAAAAGAAGCTTCTTTGACTAGTGGTGTACAGTATACTTGTCCATAAATATAAGGATTATCATTTAGCAGATGGTCAGAAATTTCAATGATAGACAGTTTCTGTGGGGTCTGTGACCTCTCCAGGCACCGTAGACTCATTGGTATTTTAAGCTAAATGAATTATTTAGTACACCATTTTCAAAGACTTATTTTTGTTTTATTCATTCTCCATCCATTCTTTGTTCACTGTTCATCCCCAAGTTTTATCTAGTGGTCCCTGCTGTGAGTTTAGTGATAGCTTCCTCTTTTACCTTGAGACAAAGTAAATATGCCCATCAGAAGCACAAAGTGCCAAATGATAAAAGCTGGAAAGTGAACCATAAGTAAATGAAAAGTGTTTCTTCTTTGCTCTCTGGGTGTGTATGTTCATTTTGTTTTAAACAGAATTAACTGTTTTTCAATATGTTATGTAGTTGTGCTATTGCAATTTTCTCTAGTGATGGAAAAAGAAAGTAAAGTCTAGTCATATAAACCGACTAAATGTGCTGGAATTTGAATCAAGGGGATCTTTTTCTGTAAACGTTTTCCTTTCTCTTGGTTTTGAGCAAGATGTTTTATCTCACAAAGTACCTCAATACCTCTTCAGCTGTTTATACCCATAGTACGTTTTATATTCTAGTCAGTCACAAAGTGAAAACAGAAAATGTATTTGAGGAAAGGCAAAATGTCAGTGCGTCTAAAACACTGACATACTTAGTAACAGAGGTTCAACTTTCTATTTGTCTCTGCCTACAGCTAGTCATTGGTACTCATGTGCAAGGCTCGCATTAGAAAAACATGGATGGTTGGGCACCTCCTAGGAAACTGCAGAAATGAGATTGGGGTGGGGTGGGGTCTCTCCAGAGGGTACCAGGAGAAAGAGCAGGCAGCTGGGCTTCAAGAACTGCCAGATGGGATCAAACTCCCAAGGCCAAAGTGAAGACCATTCTAGAATGACAGTGCTGCTTCATAGCCTTCTTAAGCCAAATCTTCTGAGTATCCCTGCAAGCACAGAAAATTAGAAATAGAGTGTGATATTGAAAGGGACAAATGACTGTACAAACAGAGTAATACACAATTTAAGAAAAATACGTGTGGCCTAAATTTAGTATCAAGGTAATGGACAAAATGATTTAGGTCAATTTGTGATGGTCCTGTTGTAAATACAGTGACAAAGTCAGCCAGTTAGACTTTAGCCACAGAAAACAGCCGATACTTCACTAGATGTGACCTGAGTACAGTGTATTCAAATAAGATAAATCACCTACAAAGAAAGAAAAGGTCACTGTCATTGAGTCTCATTCTCTCTTTCTCCCTTCTCTCCCTTATTTGTATTAAAAACAATAAAATTCCCCCCAAGTAAAGAAAAATCACCATAAAATAATGCTGTGCTTCCTACCCAGCAAATGTTTCACTCTGCCGGAGCTCTGAGTTAGTCTCTCACTTTCATCCGTGAATACTTTGCCTACCTTGTAGTAAATTAAAAGTCTTTGCGATCGGACTTGATACATAGTCACACATGATACTTGATCACTTACTTTTTCTGCAAAGATATAGGATTGGTTTTCCAAATTCTCAGATTAATTGTTAATGCACATAAATACACATATGTACATGTTCAGACCCCCTTTTCTCCTGATGATAGATGACAGGAATTTGTTATTCATGGCATTATTCAGTGTCTGTGGTGGACTTGAAAATCTTTAATTGTGCTTTTAGGTACTGTTTAATGTAAAGGAAGAAAGAGATAGGGAAAGACACTACAGGACTGTTGTTAAAAGGGATATTTCTCATTTTTTCATATGGCTATGTATATTTTACATTAGGCATGTGCTTTATTCTTGAATTAGTTTTGGCTCAGCATTTACTCCTGTACTCACATAGATGTTTATATTCTAAGGGCATTTTCCTAGGGATGAAAATGTAAAGACAAAGAACTCTCTTCTCACCAAGATCTTTTTGTTATTAGGTGTCCATAAAGCACAGTTTGGATGTGAGGGTGATCTAGTTGCCACCTCTGTCACCCCCATTGATCACCTTGTTGATCAGGCTGATCTGGGTGCCTAGGCTAGTGTTTCCTTCTTCCAACTCCACTGCATGCACATCTTTCCCAAAGCTGTGCTCTCGGTGAAGTATGAACGTCACTGATAGAGGAGGGCTCGTCTTGGGAGTAGCAGTGCTCCCCTGCTTGAACCTTCATGCAACCTCTCAAGATGCAGTTTGTCGTGGGATATTGTTGATTCTCAAGAGGAAGAATGCTCATTTCTGTTGCTGATTGTTAAGGTCCAGTGACTACAGAGGAATGATTAAGCTGAAAAATGGGTAGCATATTAGTCAGAAAAGCAGGGAAGTGGGAATTCTAGGTAGGCAGACCAGATGCTCAGAAGACTGTGGCAATTTTCAGGGAATTCCGTGGTAAGAAGGGATTGATCCTATAAGATCCAAGACTAGAAAAATCAGAAAACACTGTATTATGGAGGGTCTCACCTACCATTCTAGAGAATTCGGAACATTAACCTGCAGAGTACGAGGAGTCATGTTAAGAATCTGTAACACAGCAAGGAATTTTTCTGACAGAACTATGAAAAATAAATTAGGAGATAAAGACAGAGAGCTGCATATTTAGTTTTTTGATTTTTGCTCTGAAGAGTCTCAGTGCTGGCATCCATACTGGCTGTACCAGTTTTATCTGCTCCAGCAGGGTATAAAGGTCCCTCTTTCCCTATATGCTTGCCAGCTTTTGTTGTCTTTTGTTTTCTCGATGAGAGTCATTCTAAATGGAGTGAGATGGGATCTCAAAGCAGTTCTAATATAAATTTCCCTGATAACTTGTGGATTCTACAGTGTAGTGCTGCCCTATTCAAGAAGGACTAAACTGGAGTTGTTTAAACCAAGAGTAAGCCCGACGTTTTATCAGAACGGCTCCTTTCTGGTGCTCTCAGAACTATTCCTCCAACATAGGGTGTACTCTCTTCTTCTGTTTAAACAGCACATATGGAATGATATAGGAAAGGTATAAAGAACTTTGTCTGACCAGAGAAGGTTCTTTAAGCAAGAAAACCATTTGCCTTGTCTAACGGCTACGGACCCAGAACAGCAAACAGAACCAGACAGATGTGACCCACCTAGAGTGTGCACGTTGCTTGCAAGATATTGTGGATAATCTGTTGCTTTCCAACCTTTCTGCTTTCAGGACTGATGCACACATATGCATTATTCTGAGCCGGGGCAAAAAGGGTCATGGGGGAGAAATCGAACATACAGTCTAATAGTAAACCTATATGTTTAGCTTAGATTGTAAAATTTAATTTCACGAGCATCCCAAGGCCAAGTAAGATTGTTCACATTGTTTTCCTAAAGGCTAGTTAAAGTTAAGTAAACTGATTATACAGTCGGAAGGCAGATTGAATAGAGAGGGTTAAATGATCTCAAAACATAAGATTAACTTTGCTTACAAGGTTAGGTAGGACAGGAGGCATTCCCAGAAAAGCCATTCTCATAATGGCTAAAAATGTTAAACATTCTTCCAAATATTTATTGGAAAAAATATGTATTCTCTCGAGAATTTTATATAGCTCATTATGAAATTTCTTGACTCGGTGATTTGCTCTTTAGGTGGCTAATTTTGGGAGGTTTTTAAAGTTCTAGATATTGACTCCCTGTTTGATGTATAGTTTGTAGTGACTTTCTCCAATTCTGTAGGGTGTCTTTTCGCTTTGATTAGTGGCATTTTTGCTGTGTAAGAACTTCTTAATTCCATGTAATCCCATTTGTCAACCCTTGGGATTATTTTCTTGTTGCATGTGCCTTAACTTAACATGTTTTGCCTAGTTTTCCTTGAGCAGTTTCAAAGATTCAGGTCTTACATTGATGTCTCTCTTCCATTTTGAATAGATTTTACTGTGCAGGGTGAGACATGGATCTAGTTTTATTCCACTATAGGTGGAAATCCAGTTTTCCCAAAACAGTTTGTTCAAGAGGGTGTCTTGTTTTTTCAAATGTATGTTTTGATACTTTTGTGGAAAATTGCATGGATATGCAATTTTTTATGCGTGTTTGTTTTTGGGATCTGTATTATATTACATTTGTCTTCATGTCTGTTTTTATACCAGTAACACAGATTCTGTTCCTCTGGCTCTGTACTATAATTTGAGATTTAGTATTATAGTTCCTGCAGCATTGTTCTTTCTACCTAAGATTGCTTCTAGTTTTGTGAATAATACTATGGAATTTTTATGGGGATGGTACTACATTTATAGATTGGTTTTGGTAATACAGACATTTTTACAATACCTCGTGGGAGGTATTTCCATCTTCTAGTGTCTTCTTCAATTTTGTTCTTCAGTGTCTAAAAATTTTCATAGTAGGGGTTCATTCCTAAGTATCCTTCTTTTGAGGTGATAATGAATGGAATCTTTTTTTCCTGATTTCTTTCTAGGCAAATTCATTATTGGTGTATATAAAAAGGCCACTGTTAAGCCGGGCATGGAGGTGCATGCCTTTAATCCCAGCACTTGGGTGGCAGAGGCAGGCAGATCTTTGTGTGTTTGAGGCCAGCCTGGTCTACATAGTGAGTTCCAGGACAGCTGGGGCTACAGGGAGACCCTGTCTCAAAAAGACAAAAAAAAAAAAAAAAAAAAAGCTACTGTTTATCTTTTTGTGTGTCTGTGTATTCTGTTACTTTGCCTAAAATACATATCAGATTTAAGAGATTTCTGTTGAATTATCTGGGGTCTTTTAAGTATAGGATTATGTAGTCTACAAATAGGGTTAATTTAACTTCTACCATGTAATCCATCTATACCACGCCTCAATCTATACCCAAAGAACCTTAGTCAACATGCCACCGAAATGTATACATATCTATGATTACTGTTGCACCATTCACAATACCTAAGAAATGCAACCACTCTAGATGTGGTTCCCAGATAATATCAAGACTCCCAAGAATTTCAAGAGACTTTTTCTTTCAGTGATTTTCAAGATAAGATCACTCTCCATCCCCTTTAGTACAAGTACCCTCAGGAGGCTTGAAGAGAGTCAAAGAGACATGGTGAAATGCTGCAATATCTCACCCTTTCTCTCAATTACAAAGTCATAATTTAAAAACCTAATTTCATCATACATTATTTCATAATGGAGACACATGGTCACAAACTAGAAAAAATTTACCAAGGACACTTGATTAACTGGCTAGCAAATTGTAGACAAAGGATCTCCAGGTCTCCAACTGTTGGATATTTGTTCTTAGCAATTTTGGTTTACCTGGTTTTAATCTGACTTCTCAATAGATATTATTCTTTCATAAATATCCTGAGCAGAGTCAGCAACTCATACATTTGCTTGTGCATATCCTGATGTACATTTTTAGAGACACTTATTTAAAATAAGATATGAACTCATGCTTGCTGTTACTATTACTAGGGGCTGATTTTCTCCATAGTCATGAAACTAAATTAACATGCAATGAACTGACTCAGTGCACTCACCTCAGCTATACCCAAGGCTGCCATTTCTTCTCATTCATAATCCTTTGATGTTTTATGATGGGAAGTTTAGTTAGCTGGACATTAAATGCTGTCAACTTCAAGAATGTAGGCTGATAATGTCTTCCGCAAATTGCTGTCTGACCATGAGGTTCCACGTAACTCCCCTTCCTCTGGTACTTTTATCTTAATGTGTGTTACTCTTAGTAATCAGTAGCAACTTGCTGTGTTCTTGAACATGACTGAAGACTTCCTTATGCCAGGATGCATCCTTTTATCCAGAGCATCCAGCTCAGTACACGATGTAGATGACAAACATAAAGATTTGTTTAAGGAATAACTAAATATATTGGCAATGATGTGTGTTTTTGATCTTATCAAAAGAACAACATGGATGAGTGAGTTTCTCTTTTTATATTTAGTTCTGGTCTAGGCAGTTTTTTCCCTCTATTTCCAGACCATCAGCTCCCTTAGCTGACACTTGCACCAAATACTGAGTTTCATAGTTCCTCCCAGACAGTGAGATATGGTTTAGAGACTGAAAATTCTCTGCATCTTAAAATAATTTACTTTAAATCATATGTTTTGAACACAAAGATAGAGCAAGCTACAAAATGTTTTTCTCTGATAAGCATTCAGACTTGGAACTGGTGCAGAGCAGGATACCTCTGTTTTCCCTGCCAAAAAAAAAAGAAAAAAAAAAACAAAAACAAACACCACTTATATTGAATTTCAGCGAACCTTGTAGCCAGCATCTGTCCCATTAATTTTCATATATGGGAACAATCTGGCATCATTACTCACAGCAACAGAGGCAGTGGTTTTATAAATCTTGTTGTGTAGTGGCTTGAGTGGACAGGGTTATGCTCTCATTGTGGTCAATACTCTCTCTCTCTCTCAAATTCACCTTTACAGTAGGTGAAGCGCCAGGTGAGCACAGAAATATGCAGGGTCACTAGATGTCATTTCCCCAGTGTTCACAGAGTCTGATGAGAAATTACTGAACTCTTTATATTCCATTTATGGTCAAGTTCCAACATAAGAATGTCTCTTACAATGAGGGAAGTTTACTTCAGTTTGTTGTTCATAAAGCGGCACCTGTGCCTGGCATTTGTAATGATGTGGCCACTTAATCTTCTGTTTCATTTCATGTGTTTGGGGGAAGTGCATGAGTAATACCTTCATAAGTATCAGATTCAAGTGCTAATAACATGTATATGATACTGATGAAGGAAAAATTTCATTCATTCATTAGTGACCACTAGTCACTTTGCCTCTTTACCTTCTGTTCATAATACCAGATGATATGCATTGTCTCTATTTTCATTTCAAAATGATATTTATATTGTTATTTGGAATGCTGTGAATAGCAGCCAGTGGGAATATTTGAGTTTCACAACTTTATGGGTCACTGTCAATGTGGTGGCTATACTCTTCAGTTGGGTGATCTAATATTAGGGCTTTGTACTTATTTTCATTTTCTTATTTAAATGTAGGCAACAATGATTATGTATCGAGTTCTCGCTTCTCAACTGATATTTAAAAAGATTCACCTACATTACGTTAGCTAATGTTTCCAACAACTATTGTCTTCTTAGCACAAAAACTTCAACAACTTAATGTTATAGTGGAAGGTGCAAAGCCAGATACCAAGCCAGTCAGGCTGGCCTTCCTGTTCAGGCTTTGCTCTGCAGTGGTGTACTGGTCTCTGATAGCATGAGCTGGGCACTGAGCCATTGCTACTACCTTGAAACCAGCCTATCTCAGGAGCTGAAGCTCATCAGCAGACTTCTCAGTGGACATCCCCTGTGGCCTCCCCTTGCATGCCATCAGCAGCTGTCTGGTGTCTGTTCCTGGCTTGTATAGATGAGGACAGGTTTTTCTTCCCATCTGCTGCCTGTACTATGTGCTTTGCATTTCCTCTTTGCCTCTGGTGTGAGCTCATGGAACTCAGCAGGTAGATGATCATGGTAGGGATGAAGGCAGAATTTCCAACCCAAAGAGGTACTCCAAAAGGTGGAAATGGTTGTGTTCAGCCTGGGTTGAACTACCAAAACAGGTAGCAGAAGGAGCTTTATGAACCACGTGATCCAGGAGGGTCTTACTTCCCTTATCGTATTTTTTTTCTGCTACTGCTTGGAACAACTGTTTATTCATCTGTAGAGGAAATAATAAATCCTACCTCCAAAATGATAGTATCAAAACCTACAAGTCTCTCTGTAGAATCTGGCATATTTCAAGGGTTCAGAGAGAGCATTTTCTCTTGTCACACTCCAAAGGGTTTTAAAAAGGAAAAAAAAATGAACTTTAGGGACGTTTTAACAGATTAAAAGGACCGTAGCTTCTCTGGATTCTCACTTCCCACTTCTCCCCAGGAACCTCTTTATGGGCCACTTGTTTTATGGTTATACGAACTTACTAAACTCTTGGTCCTGGATGCATTCTATCAGTAGTCTCCAGGGCTCCAACCCTATTAGAAAAAATCCTCACATAAGATGTTTCTTCTCTTTTTAATCCATTCTTCATTAGCTCATTTCCTCTACATGGTGTTAACATGAACCCTATTTACTTGTTTCTAAGTGATGGGATTTCTGGAAGTTATGATCATTGTTCAGTTCAGTGTAATCATTAGGTGCTTCAGAGGTTTATTATTTGCTAAACCTAGAATGAAGGACAGTTTTGAAAATTCTTACCACCTGGTTTTGAAGGGAAGAGAGAATGTTTTATCCGATAGCCCTGATCATCGGAGGTTAATAAATATTGCAGACTTAAAAGATGAGCTTTTATTTTCCTTTGCCAAGTAAGTCATTTTGCTCTTAATTAGATTAAAATTCCCTTTAATTGCTTTCTGACCAAAGACTTTGGGGGGGGTCTGTTAGGGCAAGTCACCATATGTTGCATTTGAATTAATACATTTGAGGCACATCTGTTTACTGACACTGCTATTCACAAAGCAGGAAAGACAGATTTTAATGGATTTTATTTCCTCATTTGAGCATCAAACTTCTGTTCTTAGAATGTACTTTATACAAAACAATAACATTTAATCTATTATGTGTTTGTAAGACCTACTATATCCTGGTATCTTTAAAACCAAATAAAAATTAAGACACACCAATCTCTTATCTCATTCAGAATTCTTTGTTTCTTGATATGTCAAGTAGTATTTATTATGTAGTCAGACATCTGTGTCAGTGAGTCCTGTATCCCGAGTTAAATAATACAGATAAAAATTTTAAATTGCGGCTATACTTAACACATTTTTTGTCATTATTTCTTATCTCTTCAACAGTAAAGTATAACAGCTATTTATATAGCATTTGCATTGTATTAGGTATACTAATCTAAAGACGATTTGAAGTATATGGAGAATGTACATAGGTCTTATGCAAATACTTCTGCATTTTGCACAGGGGACTTGAACATTTATGGATTTTTGTATTTGTGAGGAACCCTGGAATAAATCCACAGTCAATGCTGGGAAATGACTACATTATTTTGATATCTATGAAACAAAGTTTGAAAGACATCCTATGACAAAACTTTAAATATGAAGTTTGAACCCAGGCAGATCAAGCAGGATGAATAAACTCTTCATCATGAATTTTAGAATAACTTGCTAGGAACATAGCTCAGTGTTGAAATCTTACCTAGCAGGCAAGAGACCTTGGATTTGATTCCCAGGACTTGAAGAAAGAAGTCTTAGAATAACTGTTGAGTCCCCCTCAAATGCTCGTGTATCTATATTTAGTTATAGGCAGGAAGTTGTGAGGGCAGGTAGATTTTAAATTTAGCTGATAACTTTGTTTAAGTGTACAGTTGCACAGAACAACACTGTGAGGATGCTACTTGGTTCTTTTGGTAGTAAAATTCTAAAGTTTAATCAACAAAAGAAGAATTTCTTTTGTACCTACACTGAGGGCTTAAGACCTAAAGGCAATCAATATAAGGCAGTTCACTTTTAGGATGATCTCGGTGTTTCTATTTTGGTTCATTACT
>NW_008348218.1:2945564-2951978 GCF_000622305.1 Nannospalax galili | reverse complement strand
ATTTCTACACCCCCCCTCTCTCTCTCTCTCTCTCTCTCTCTCTCTCTCTCTCTCATATATATATATTATATAATGCTGTATATATTAAACATGTTATGATCTTAGCATCTAACAAAGATTTGTTAATGCTTAAAGTGTATAAATAATTCTGATAGGTGCTTCTTAAGGTTTGGAGAGGAATAATATGGCAAGTTCAGAGAGTAGGAGCTCAGAGAATGGTGAGATCTCCTGACTGCAACTCCATGCAATGTGATGTAGAGTGGAATGTGTCATAAGACTGCATGCATATCATGCATCTCTCTAAAAATAAAGCCTATAAAACTCCCTAGCAGTGGTGCTTCCTAAATGGAAAAAAAAAACCTATAAAACATTATACCTTGGAATCAATAAGCCTAATAACATTCCATCTGTGTCTTCATTCAGGACATAGGCACCGGTTGCTTACTTGGAGTTGGGTATTGTAATAGCTCTGGAACCACATCGAGACACACACAGACAGCAGCAAGGGAACATCCCTGTGCTCTTTTATTCTTTCTTATTGAATTTTTAGGTGTTTCATACAGAACATCTCAATCAGTCTTAATCATCTTTACACCCCCTTCCACTGGCACTCTCCCATAGCCCCCCACCCCACTGGAATTCACACATTCTATCATTTGTCTTAAGGCCTATTGTGTCAAGTTAGTGTGCCCAGATATCCTTCAGTGCAAGTTCGTCTACTGAGGTGTAGTCAGCCTGTCTAGAGTCTGTAACTTTAGAAAGATCAGCTCTTCCTCACCCAGCAACAATCAGTTGCCAGTATTTCTTCAGCTAAGAATGTGCAAATTTTAGGTAAGTACTCACTGAGCGAAAGTACACGAGGTATCTGAGGTTTCAAAAGATCACATTGGAGGCTACCTTTTGTCGTTTTTGGATACAGAAATTTACTTATCTTTTATAAATTTATGTTGGTTTTACCAACCTTAGTTCTAGCTCTTGAAGACAGTGTTTTAACTTATGCTATCCAGCATTCTTTCTAACTATGAGACATAATATATTTTCTAAATTTACCTAAGATCTGGAAATCCATTAAAACAATAGAATCACAGATTTTCTACCCTATATGGCAGCACATTTCCATTGTTTCAACCAGTGTTTACTGAGCAGGTCATCATGTCTGTTATCATCTTAAGGATGTAAGAGTGAGCTCTACACCAGATAGTTGCACAATTTTAGATACAAGAAGCATAGCTACTGCCTCCATCTACACTGTCAAGGGATGTGGCTGTTCAAGTAGCTAAAACCAAAAGCAGTAATAAGCACCTCACTACCACCCAGCAGCAAAGGAATTCCTTCCGTAGTTTCTCATATCTTTTCCTGCCAGACTTTTCTAGAGTTGCAAACAGAAATAAATTTCTTGCACTATCTCTGACTATGAAAAGAGATCATCTAAATATCCCTAGCTCTAACTTCCATTTGTGTGGGTCTATGAAATCCATCAGCAAGTCTTACCCCTCAAGTTGTGGTCATCACTGGCCGAGTTTTACTGTTATTTCTGTGACCCCCTGATTTCCCTAAAGATGTGTGCTGTCCTTTCAAATGCAGATGAGGCCCTTTGCATTAATGTATTAGCCTGAACTAGAAGCACATGGCTTTCTTTCAGGGACAGTGACCATAGTCCTTTTTCTTTTCTGGCATAGCAAACAGGCTTGGTTAGAGGATTTTGAGAGCCTCCTTTGTCAGTAATTGCTGGGAGTCAAGGAGATCTGAGATTGATACAAGGTCTCCTGTATACACTGACTCTAAACCTAGAAACCTTCCAGGAATGTTCTTAACTACTCAACTGAGAGAACACTGGAGATTCTGCACACACAGCAGAGAACAGGGAGTTCTATTAGAAAAGCAAACGGGGTTCTGGGATTCCTGACATTGGCAGACCTGATTAGTGAAATGCCAGATGTTCCCGTTCCATTTGTACACTCTGTGATTTCCAGCATTATGGCAAATAATGTGTCAGAGTCCTAAATATTGATTGGGGATTTTAAGAGTTCAAAGGTGCATAACTAGATGATTACTCCTAAAATATAAGAGATTTTTTTGGTAACACAAGAGTGCCAATTCACACTTTTTTTCTTCCTGAGGAGGAAAGCCATGCTCTTGGCCAATTTTTTTTTTTTTTTTTTTTTTTTTTTTTTGCTGAGGATACACAGGATTGTGGCAGCATACGTCCTTATCTTCCAGCCTCACAGGATATGGACCAAGTGGTGCCACTCCTGTAGTAAAACGCTACTTTTGGCAGATCTAGGGACAGTCTTATAATGTGACTACTGCACAATCCTTTTCTTTTCCAATAGATTCCAAAGGGATGATAGGAGGGAAACAGTGCCAATTTGAGTATCTCTTTTATGCCAGGCAAGGTGCTGCATATCCTATACACATCACCTTAACCGAAACATCTCTGTGTTACAACCAAAGATAACAGTTGTGCAGAGTGAGGCTACTTATTCCTGATCATATATCTAAACATCTAGCAAGCAGTAGAGCCACGGACTTTGACTGAGTGTTCCAAATGTTACTAAGTCTCTCCTCTCACTTAACAGCACTTCTCTATGCCTCATGTTTATCAGTGGGTTATATCTACGTAAATGTATTTTTGAAACTCTCAGGATATTATGAGGAGATCATATTGACACTTCAGCTTTTAGGGGAAAATGATAACCTCATTTCAGACGATACATATTGATAGCGCCTCTATTTTCCCTGATGCGTATGGTTGTCTCATTCTTGTTCACATGCAAAGCATTAGCTCTCCATTAAGCAAATAGTGAGTGCATTTTTATCTGTTTCTGTTTCTTATGAGAAAACCACACTGTATGGACCTCTTTTCCTTCCTAATTTCATCTCTAAGGGTGAGAGTCTTACAGTATCACTGGGGGAGTCTGTTTCTCTCTGATCCTTGGCTTACCCTTCCTAAGTGACAGTGCCTTGTCTTTAATAAGCACCTGATCTTTTATCCATGTACTACAGCTGGAGAGGGGTAGGATGAATTGTTTGTTTAGAAACAGTTTGTTGTATCTCCCTGCAAAAAACATGTGGGTTGAGTTGTCCAGAAGTCTGTGTCGGTAATGAATTTCTTCAAGGTCTATTCATGTGTTGAATTTTCTGTCTCAGAGGAATTTAGTGAGTAAAGTTTTGTTTTTTTGAAAAGGCAAGGAAAATAATAATCAGAATGACTGATTGAAGGATAATTCAAATTCTACCCTCCCAAGGTGAATGCTTTTTTATGCAGCCTTATTTCTCCTGCTCCCCACAGTGTACAGTTTTCCTTCCTCCTTGCCTGCTCACTTGGTTTCTGGTCTCTCTGGCCTTCCGTCCTGGTCAGGACCCTATTAGGATCAAGTTCAGCATTTCTACCTCTGTTGTTGCTGTTGCTATCAGACCCACTGGTGTAGCCCCTCTCTGCTCACCAATGACTACTCTTCCCCCAAGCTACATGGCCTTTTAAACTATAGTGTAAGTTCTCACCAGCCATTTAAAAATTTTTTTGCTTTAATTTACTTTATGTGTATGTGTATATTGTGTGCATGTATGCAAGTGCAACCCATGTCATGCAATGCCTGTGGAGGACAGAACAGGAGTAGGATCCCCTGGAACTGGATTTACAGACTGTTATTAGCTGTCGTGTGGGTAGGGTGTTTGACCTGGGGCCTTCTGCAAGAGCAGCCACTTCTCTTATCTGCTGAGCCATCTTTCTAGCCCATCAGACATTTGTTTTTAATTCGCATGCTCTTCATGACCACTTTTAGCCTTACATGGTCTTTCGTACTTCACTAGAATGGTTTTCCAGGGTCCATCCACAACTTCAATTACCAAAGCTAAGCAGTAATTGTTTTCCATAACATTTGCTGTTCCTGGCTACCTGCTCATTCTGGTTTTCCCTCCTCTTCCTCTTCCTCCTCCTCCTTCTGCTGATTTATTTATTTTTATTTTATGTGTATGAGTGTCACATCTGCATGTATGTAAGTATACCCATGTTGTGCAGTGCCCACGGAGGACAGAAGGCACCAAATCCTCTGGAACTAGAGTTACAGTTGTTAGCTGCCCTGTGGATACTGGGATTCTATCCTGGTCTTCTGCAGGACCAGCCAGTGCTCTGAAATGTTTTCTAGGCCCTGGTTTTCCTTTCTTAGTCTGGGATACTGCTCTAACTTTGGTGATTGCATATTCAGTGCTGAACTGTACATGAGAAGAAACGAATGCTTAAAAATGGCTCAGCCTCATGAAGAGTTTGCACAGACTATGAAGATTCACTCCAAAACCTGTAAGCTTGATGCTTTACCACACACTATGTTGATGAAGAAGAAGAAGAAAGGAAAAGGTTCAATGAAAAGACAACTTTTACTTCTTAAACTGATAAGAGACACTAAATGTTTGATTGTGTCTTGAGAATGCCCAGTGGCAGTGGGAATATTTAAGCATTTCCTTGGGAAACTGTCCTTCAGTTTCTGTGATTACTCTGAGTTTGAAAGTGGGCCACCATTCTTGGAAGGATAAAGTGAGCATTCTGCAAGCCCTGGTTGATGAGAGATAGTGCATTCTGAAGTATTTGGAAAGTAAAATATTTAAAATCATATCTTCTTTAATATGATCAAAATGGTCAAAAGCACCAAACTTAGAAGCCTATTCAAAGACAAATGCTTTGTTATTAATACATCTTATTTGCAATGCCAATTGCAAAAATCCAAAAAGGACTGCATTAACTGTTAACAAAGACACCACACATATTAACTTGTGTTGGCTGCATCAAGCATCCCGAAGCTATGAAAACAGAAGCTGCAAGCCACGGACATTCCCTCATCACTGCTGCAGCAATTAGGTCCCTGATGACCTTATTTTTCCATCCTCACAGAATCTGAGGTGCACCTAGTTTTGTGAGGCTGTTATTTCCGTATTGGTGGGCTCCTTATCAAACACTTACTTTACCTGCCACAGGAGAAGCTCAATATCCAAGCGTGGGGCCCCCTGGGAGGGGTGGATACTCGATATGGATATTTAATACAAATATTTGCCACCTGAAGAGCTATAATAAAGTCTTGAATTGCAAATTACCTTGATGCATATAATTTCTTTTATTAAAAACAGCATGAACAGCTATCAAGGAATGCTATAGCCACTATTGCCTGAGGTGTAATGGATAGAGTATGAGCCTGAGACAGGCAAAAGTTTGTTTGAGAATTCACTGTACATTTAACCACTAAAGAAAAATAGGCCTTGAGACCGGCTAAACTTCTTTGGTTTCTTAGTCCATTTTTCAGGAAATTAAGAAGGGACTTATCTTTAATTTGACCTTTTATAACATTATACTGTTCCTTCAGAATTTGGTAGAACCTGGAAAATCCTATCTTAGTTCCATTGCGCCTATTGTCTTTGGCCATGTTCTATGACAGGTATGTGGCTGGACCTGGAAAGTAGACCACATTCCTTAGTGCTTTTTCCAGCTTAATACCTAGAGACTCAAAACCTCACTCTAGTGAATTTGTGCTTCAGTAAACAGTGTCTGGTATCCAGCAAGCCTTCCAGTGCACAAGGCACAGTTAGCCCTGTCATTATAGGGAAATAAAGGAACAGACTGTATCCCTTTTGTACACAGTGTGAAGGGCATTAGATGAGAGAATACTCTGGTACAGGTTGCAAAGATGAGATGGCAAAGCCAAGGCCACTCCTGAGTTTTGCTTTGTCATCTGGGTTCTAAATAGATATGATTATGAGTAATCTAAATTCTTTCAGTGCTGAGAATTGGACAGCTTAAGTGATGACTTCTCCAGGAAAAAAAGAAAAGAAGAAATTTGTTGGATTTTCTCTAGTAAAGCTGCCACATTTAGTGATATTAAAGTGACTCCACTGATAGTGTGGTACAAATGTGCCACCATCTATACTATTTTTTGGGAAAACACAGATTGAGAAAATCAGGGCTGTGCCATTGTGAGAACACTGGAAGAATGTACTGTGTTGGAATCTCGAATGTGTTCTCCTTCATGTTGGCTTGTACTTCAGTGTAGGGTAGATCACAGGAAAACTCAGCGTGATAACCTCATTTTGATTGTCATGTTGGCATGACAGATCAGTTTACATAATTAATGTCATGCCCTCTCTTTAGGGTGGTACATGTGTTTCTGTGAAAGCTTTCATAATTG
Organism: Nannospalax galili; assembly: GCF_000622305.1. Taxonomy (NCBI): domain Eukaryota; kingdom Metazoa; phylum Chordata; class Mammalia; order Rodentia; family Spalacidae; genus Nannospalax; species Nannospalax galili. The sequence goes on along the minus strand of NW_008348218.1, from coordinate 2,945,805 downwards.
GCTAGTTGCTCACTTAATTAAAAATGGTCTTGGTAGGATGCTGATTTTTCCAATATAAATTCTCCTATTCTGTGAGCATGGGGGTCCTCCCATCTCCTTGTGTCTTCCTCAGTCTCTTTCTTCAAAGATTAAAAACTTGCATTTTAGAGCTCTTTGATGTTGGTCAGTTTTATTCCTACATATTTTTTTAAGGCTACTCTTTCTCCTATTACTTGTTATTGTTAAAGGGAAGTTACTGATT
>NW_008348218.1:2926674-2945508 GCF_000622305.1 Nannospalax galili | reverse complement strand
CCTACATATTTTTTTAAGGCTCCTCTTTCGCCTATTACTTGTTATTGTTAAAGGGAAAGTTTACTGATTTTTGTAGATTGATTTTATAACCTGCCACTTTACTGAAAGTGTTAATCATTTCTAGGAGCTTTCTGGTAGAAGTTTTGGGGTCTCTTATGTATAACACCATCTGCAAAAAGGAATAATTTGTCCTATTCTTTTCCAATTAGTACTTTTTAAATTTTCTACTTTTGTCTTATTGCTTTAGCAAGAGTTTCAACACTATATTAGAAATGAGTGGAGATGAAAAAAATGAGTGGAGATAATGGAAAGTCTTGTCTGAGTCCTTATTTTTTTTTAATTTTTAAAGAAACTTTACTAAGAATTTCATACATGCATTCAAGGTGTTTTGATCAAATCCATGCCCACTCCCTCCCCTCCAGCACCTCCCATATCTCCCTATCACTTTTTTCTGGCAACTTTATGTACTCTTACTTTCTTTTTTTAATGGGGCTTTTTGCTACTTTAACATTCCCCCCCTCTGAAGAGGTAACCCTAACATCTTTAAAGGATTAGCTAAGAGCTCCCAAATACTTTTGACATTTTTGGCCTTTGGAACATAGTATGTTGCTAAGAGGCCCAAGGACATTTTGACTTTTAGTCAAGAAACTGGCTACTTTTCTTTGGGGTCCTTTATACAATAACTGTCTAGCAAATTCCTACCTCCTATTCTTATCACACTCACCTCTGAGGAGGTTATTCAAATTACTGATAGGGAACTGGGACGTATACCATTCTGACTTCTTCCATGCTGAACAGGGACACAGGGTGAGGCAATTGGGGTACCCCTTCAGTGGGTCTTTCTAAAAGGCTCCCAAATTGCATAACTCTTATCTATAGGGAAAAAAGAAAGTCCTTGACTGGCAAATAAGGGATGTGAAGGAGAAGTAAAGGCAAGACTAGTTAGAATTACAAGTTCTAGACAGGGAACCAGAAAAAAGTCAGAACAGGGCAATTTTCAAGTGTTCATATCAGAGTCCACTGGGATTTCTTGATGAGAGCTTCCAAAAGCATCCCTCTATTGGGTTCCTCCTCATTTTTCTTTTGCCTGCCAAGGCTGGAGTGATGGAGTCAGAACTCCTAGTTTTTCTCCATTTAGAATGATAACTTTAATCATGTTGAGGTATGTTCCCTCCAGCTGAGTTTTGTCAGAGGGTTTGGGTTTTTTCTGCATCTATTGAGATGATCATGTGATTTTTGTGATTGACTCCATTTATATGATTTATAACATTTATTGACTTACAAATACTGAATCATCCCTGCATCTTTGGCATAAAGTTGACTTGATCATGGTGGGTGATCTTTTTAATGTGTATCTGAATGCAGTTTGCAAATTTTCTGTTGAGAATTTTTTGCATCTATGTTCACTAAAGGTATGGGTCTGTAGTTTTCTGTTAGGATGGTGCCTTTACTTGGTTTTGGTATTAGAGTGATGCTGGCTTCATAGAAGGATTTTGGGAGTTTCCCCTCTTGTTTCTATCTTTTTGAATAATTTAAGTAGTATTGGTTGTAGATCTTTTTCAAAAGTCTGGTAGAATTCTGCTGTGAATCTATCTTGGCCTGGACATTTTTTAGGTTTTGTATTACTGTTTCAATTTTCTTATATGTTATGGGTCTGCTTGAGGTGCTATTGATCTCTTATTGGTTTAGGTTTGGTGGTTCCCATGATTTTAGGTATTCACCCATTTCTTTTTAGGTTTTCAAATACAGTAGAGTGTATATATTTAAAATATTCCTGTACAGTATTCTGGATCTTTTTGGCATCTGTTGTAATGTTATTTCTAAGCGGAAACTGAAACTCTCTTAGAAGGATGAGTGTGAGGTGGGGTGTGGAGGAGAAAAGAAAGTAGAAGAATTTTGGATGGAGGAAGAAATGGAGGAGGAAGAATAGAGGGAGCAAGAGTGTGGGGAGGAGAAAGGCCAAATGAGAAAAGTTCCCTACAATTCTTTCGGGGAAAGTTGTTTGATACCTTGCTGTGAGGTCTCACGCCTGCTGAAGAGCACCCTCTGGAAGTAGTCTTTCATGCCTGGATATATGGGGAGGAAAAGCAGGAAACAGAGAATCTAGCTTTAATAGAACCCTGAAAAGAGAAATTTGAGCTCCCAATATCCAATTACTGCACCTGACAGGTCTTCTTTGTAAATAGAACCAGGCCTACAATGACCTCTTTTCATTCCAAATCAGTGTTTCAACCTTGTCTGATATTGATCTGATAATCAATGCCTGTAAGAGTTTCACTTTCAACACTTCCTGAAGAGAAGTTTGACAGTTCACCTTGCCATCTGAAGAAGGAAAATCAGGCTCTTCTTTTTCCATCAGGATGTGAAGCAGGATGGCAGAAACTTTACTGGGGTTGGTATATCCCAAGCAAATGGTCCCACGTGGTCCTCAAATGCATGTCAAGCTGGAGCTAGGTTTCAGCCCCTTCTTGGTTTTGGAATATAAACAACTTGGAAGCTGTACTTAATGAAATGAAAGACCAAAAAATGTTAATTTCTTAAAATATGGATATAAAATGGATACAAAAGGCAAACATAGTCTTTTTCACTTGTCTGTAAAGAGCACACTTTGAGGCAAGGGGTAAAGAAATTTATTTCATTTATTTATATATGCATTTTGATTAAGCCAAATGAAACATCCCAGGATTCTTTTGAAGTAAATCTATTTCTAAAGCTCACTTTTGATAATTATGATAAAAGGAAAGGTACGAGAATATTCCAACTGGTAGATGATGATATTCTGAACAGCTTGGCCCTACATCGTGACATTCAGCCTTTGTTTTATACATTTGTACTTTTCCTTGTAAACTCTTTGCTTTGAGACAAAACATCATTGGCTTTGAACTCAAATTGATTTAGGCAACTAAATGATGTACCTAAACACGTGCTTTAGCCCTACCATGACTTATTTTAATGACTTTTACATTTAATTCGGTTTTGGAAATTGATTTGCCCTTTAAAAATAATATCAGCATTTGAAGTAGTTTCACTTGCTTTTTGTTTTTGTCATAACCAAATTACCCTTGGAAAATGCCTTCAAACATGCAGCTTTTACATGTGAGAACTGCTGTGTATCAACTAGAAATGGCAACCAAGTCTCAGAAAATTAACATGGCTCTGGGGCAAGGTGGCACCAAAGAAGTCCCTAACGGCCAACGTTGTCACCTCAATTTATAGACTCTGTGGAGGAATTAGGGGCCATCTCTGGGCACGGCCATCTTCCAGGGCCATGGAGCCTGGACACTTATGTTCCCCACCTGCAGAGTTAATTCTTCCCCTTAACTACTTGCTTGCTCATCTCCTCCCAGGCCATTGGTATCAGTTCCAATCATGGAAGTGAAGCAGACAGGGTTTGCAGAGCTTCCAAATAGGTGTCCAGGTGTCATTAATTCTTTCATCTTCTCATTGGTTCTTGTTCCTGTAAACTCATCACACTGCTCTGTGTTGTTGGTGTATAAAAACCTGTGAGGAAATGGAAGAAGCTCACCATGTTGCTCACTGTTGTTGCTATACAAACAGTAGCGATGACACTTAACACTCAAATTAACAAACTAATTTAGATGTATGCGGTTCCTGATCTGTCTATTGTGAGCACAGAATATCCACATAACTCTAGCATTAATATCTAAATTCTGGCAATAACTGTCCTTGCCTCCAATGGTTCATTTTTAAAATGGGAACATAATTATTTCAAATTTCTCTGAAAGTTGAAGTGAAGTTTATTGGGACATGAAGAAGAATTATCACAATCGTTTTAAAATTAGGTTTTTAAAATGCCTCTTGACCCAAGTATCTAATAGGATATTATGGCTTCTATCAACCCTGACCTTCAAGCATCATTGCATTTGTGTTCTGATGCTAAGAAACACATGTCTCGTCTTCAACATGTTTCTCACATATACAGGAGTGATAAGAAAGTCAAGATCTAAGATGGGGACATTCATATACATGCGTATTTGTCCTGTGTGAAGATCCACATGTACCCAGAGATGTACAGTTGCTGGCATTTTTCAGAATGAGTCTCAAAAAGCCCTGCCTCTCCTTTCACTTTTTCAAGTATTAACCCAACATTCAAGTCTGACATCAGATCTCTGCAAAGCCTCTAGGCAGTCCGCCTTCCATTCTTCTCTGTCATTTGTTTATCCTATAGGACAAAATAGGTGTGGTGGGCTGTTTCCCAGGTTCATGAGGGTGTCTATGTTCATGTGAGAGTATCAACATTTCAATAATCTTCTCCAAATTTGTGATTGAAATCTAAATATCCTGAGTGCAAGATCTTTATCTTTGTATTCCCAGCTGTTAACAGGTATGTTTAGTAGAGTATGTAAGATAGAGTGAATACTTCACTTGCCATAGCTGTGGAGGACACTTGGTGTTGTTTAGTCCAAACCTTGACATCATCTTTACCAGTGTATAAACTTATTTATTCACATTTGCCCATTCATTTATTGATCCATGAATTCATCCAGGTGGCACATTGCACTTAGCATCAATGCTCATGGTAATGTGCTGGCTACTGGGTTTAAAAAGTATAAAAGCTGAATTAAAAGAAGAGAAAACATGATCCTTCACCCCTTGAACTTACTGCCTAATGCAGTAGGGAAATGTAAATAAAAAATCACAGATGTGAATACTCTCCCATAGTGCTAGATGCAAACTATGGGAACCAACTGACGCAGGGATTTTTGCTTAAATAGAGGAGTCAGGAAGCTCTTCATCCATGAGGAGATGTTGGGACTTGAATCAGGTAGGTGTACATTGGAAACACAAAGGAAGAGGAGCTTGGGAAGCAAGTACTGATGAAGAGGATGACCAAGGCCAGGGCAGAGAGCACGAGGTGCCAGTGCAAGGGTCAGGGCCAGCTTTTGTCGGGCCTATAACTATTTGAACACTGTTAGTTATTAACCATAAACACCAAAACACTGGGACATTTTATATATAGTCATGAGAAGGTCAGTTGCCTCACAATGCCTGGTAGAGCACAGAGAAGAGATTCCTGGATCAGCACATTGGTGAATCAGGAAGGATGAATGAGGGACAAGTTAACTGGAAGAATTTCCTAAGTGAGTGAAAGAGATCTTGGTACCCTGGAGGGAACACTAAAATATGTACCTTTTTCCTTCCTGCTAGTGTCATAATCACCCCTCTTAATCAAGAAATCTTCTTTATACCTAAAATTCTTATATACATTTCTTCAAAATTTCTCATTTTCCAAAGAGAATATAAACTAATGATACTGTTTTCCCATAGCCAAGAACTTTTCAGTTTTGTAAAGCCCTAATTGTTCTATTTCTGGACAGAGAAGCCCGCTGTGTAGTTGATTATAGATGCAAGCACTATATAGATAGCTGCTACCATTGTAAGGGCCTCAAGAGATGACAGAAGTGCTGTGGATGACTGGGAGGCTAGCCGTTGTTTACTCTGAGATCCAGTGATGACAGCACCAGCAGAACTCCTTTCTTGAAAGGAGGGTGAGGCCCTGCCTTTCCAGGGAGATCTGCAGGGAAGCAGCTGCTGCTCACTTGTGCTAACTGGAAGTCCCTTGAAGCTCATCTTCACCAAGAAGCTCCCCCTGGTCAGAACAAATGTGCTTGGGAGATGCAAATGCTCTATCTTAATGGAACTAGTAGAAACAACTTGTTACTAGAAAGTTATGCAGCTCAGAGAATAAAATTCATTATGGTGGCCTTTTGTATTCTGGATTCCTACCTTTTGTATTCTGGATTCTTACCTCTTGTTGCCACACATGGAAGAATCATACTCTTCGACCAGGTCACCATGTTCATCTAAAAGAGACACCTGTGGACAAGGCACCTCCAAGTGCAGCCTCCTTCCTCTCAGGCTCCTTTGTGATCACACAGCGGCTGTTGTATATGACCCTCCATCAGGACCACACTCTCTAGGTTTCCACAGAAGCTGCTATCCTACAGCTTTTTCTTAGTCCTGGCAGGGAGATGAGAGAGCACTGCAAGAAAGCAATCCCACTTAGGAACTATGCAAAGTTAGTGTCTTTGGAATTGAAAAGAACAGGAAGGTGTTTGTTTAAATTTGGGTGACAGCAGAATGGTAATGCCAGAAATGGAAAACAGGCATTTAAGAATCTTTGTTGGGTTGGGAGGCTGTGGTTAAGAGCACTTGCTGCTCTTGTAGAGGACCCAGGCTCAGCTCCCAGCACCAGTATCAGACAGCTCATAACTGCCTATAATTTCAGTTCCAGGGGATCCAATGATCTTTTCTGGCCTCTGCAGGTACCTGCACGTATGGTGCACAAATAGATAAGTGGGCAGCCACACACTCATAAAATAAAAATATGCGACGGCGCCTCGGTGCTCAAACAAAACAACCTTGGAAAATTGCATAAAACAATATTCTAGGTAGCCATTAGTAATGCACCAGAGTTAATGTGCTTGTCCTAGCTCATTTCCCACTGATCCTATGACAATTAGTTAGAAAGGAATCAGATGTGATTCTTTCATTATGTGGTATTTGGTTGTTTTGAAAACAAAATAAAACAAAAACTTTTTTTTTAAAGAAAGAGAGAGTCTTTTTTTCTACTGACTACTGTTTGAGGACAAAGGAGAGGAATACAATTTGTTGTCCTTTCGAAAATGTGTTTTTATTTTATGTGTATAATTGTTTTTTCTGCATGTAGGTAAGTGCAATGATGTCATGCAATGCCTGAAGTGGCCAGAAGAGGACATTGGTGCCCCTGTTACTGGAATTACTGATGGTTGTTAACCACCCTGTGGGTGCTGGGACCTGAACTCCGGTCCTCTGCAAGAGCAGCCAGTGCTCTTAACTGCTGAGCCATATTTCTAGTCCCAATTTGTTGGCTTTTATTGGAATATTTTGGGCAAGAAAAAATAAGCAGAGAGTTAGAACTGATTAGAAACCCAGTACTGTTGATTTCCCCATAGTACAATGAAAGATGAAAATTCACCCATAATGTACTACAAGTTTATTAGAGCCGCCCTGTTTTGTCAACATAGTGTAACTTTTTTATAGGATGTTAATATGGTTCTTGGTTATCACTTTCAGTAAGAGCTAAAGGGTAGCTTTGCTCTTATGTCTAGATGGGAACAAACTTTGTAAAATATAGTACTCTATACATGGATGGAAAGTAGTTTTTAAAATGTTCCATTTTCCATTTATAAAGTGAAGTGATTTTTTAAAGTATAGGATAAGTGAATTTTTATGTTTCATTTTTAGTTATTGAATTGTCTGGGTAATGCCTTTTAGGAGGGCATCGTTCCTCCTGGAGCTTAGAAAAGTAGTCATTCAATCACACAGTCATTTTTAGATTAAAAAACATATAACAAATTTAGAACACTAAGCTTTAGCTGTCCAGGCTTAACTCGTTTGGCTAAGATGACATTTAAATTCAGTCCTAATCAGATGTGAATGGCCTTCCCTCTGGCCGCTCCTCTTTTCATCCTCTTTGGAAACGACTACAGAGAATACCTTCACTTGATAGAAAGATGTTTCCTGCTTTGTTTCTTTTTACCCAGTTCAGAATTGCCTGAGGTAAAAGACTGCTGCCTTTTTAACTGTGGAAAACACATATAGAAGCATCCACATGAGCATCTGTGTCTACTCTCTCTCAACCTTGGGACAGGTGACATGTATCTTACTTGATTTATGTATATCAATTTGCTTTCATTTTTTCCCCCAATACAACAACTCGTTCTTCTGAAATCCTTTGATAGATTTATGTCACTCTGGTTTCAATCCTGGTGATTTCTGCATATGTCATCTTTTAATTTGCATGTTGATGCTGTATATGCTGTTATCACAAAAAGCCTTATTTTACAGGATGGCCCCTTGCAATGATTCTTTTGTATGTTTTTGGAAAGTATAAACTTATGGTACCAATTGAGATCTCTCAATTTGGAATGAAATATTCAGACATCACCAAATAGTAGAGTGTCAGAAGAATATTTATTTTTTTAGACATTGGAAATGGTAAATTTTATGGTCTTCAGTTTCTTTGGGCAGTGACTATGGTTTTACAGTCAAGCTTAGCAAATGTATTTGACTAACCAAAGTGAAATACCAAACTTTAAATTCTAGTCCATGACTATAGGGAACCTAGGGATTTAGAAAATTAGTATACGGATTCTACGACTATATGTCATATATTATTAATAAAATACATATGTCTCTGAAAATATGTTCTAAAACAATTTAACTAATTGTATGAGACCAACTGTTTTTGAACTTTCTAAATACAATTAGTTTAAGATTTGCCTGGAATGACTACTTAGCTTACAGTTTCATTCTTTCGTGGTCAAAGCGACAATGTGCTAGAAATGGTTAATCTGTTGTTTCAGCCAACTAACAATGCACAGGCCTGAGTAGCTGTATACTACCATCCCAGAAAAACACATACACAAACACACAACTGCAAAGAATTGTCGGGTGGGCTCCTATGGAATAATGTCTCAGATTAGAGTCCAAGAATTCCTAGGCTACTTGGCTTTTTATCTAAGGTCAATAAAGAAGAATGAAGTCAACAGCTTTGGGTAATGTCTCCATGGAAGTGCATAATGGAAGACAGTTAAACTACCTTCAACATGTATTTTTAATGAAACTGATCAAGCACTCACTGACTAGGTAAGGCTAGCAGGCCCGCCCTCGATTGAATGGTGGTCATCCTAATTTTAGTGGGACTATGCCATACTAAAGACCCATATTAATCCATGAACTGATGGTCTCATTTTTCTATAGAAACCCTCACTAGACTGTTTGCTCTTGCATATGTAATCATCCTTTATTATTCTGAGGATATCATTCCTACCTTCACCTTCACCAGTACCAACTCACCTTTAATCATTTCTTACCGTATCGTATGTGACTTCTCACTGAATATGCACAATAATTCTCTGACAGCAATACTATTATCATTACTATTTCACATAGAGATTTATGAGAACCATTTTGTTGCCCAAGGTCTCTTATCTAATAATATTGAACAAAGGAATCAACTCAGGCCTATATGATTCCAGGATCTATGCATTCAGTTGTAGTGTATATAATTTACCTAAAATATCCAGTCTAAAATGAGTATCATTTCACAGGGATTTTGAGATCTCTCCAGAGAATTATAGATGCTTCCCTAATGTGAGATAACTTACTTTTTAATATTATTAGTAGCTGAAGTAAAGCAGTTATAAATTCTTAGTAAGTGATCTTGAAGTGATGTAATCAAACACACATTTTGGTGATTAAGTTGGGATGGAAGTTGATGTTCCACTAATTTTTTTTTTAATCTGTCCTAGCTGTTTGACCTTATTTTAGACTCACTGCATAGCCATCACTTACACCCTTGCTGATGGTGACCTTAACTGAATGGTCATCCATATTCTGCAGACCCACACAAACACATTCCTAGGTTTAGAGCTGCCTTCTTCGTGGCCTCAAAGTTATCTGTGTGCCACTTGTGTGCCAGGTGAAGCATGTTGACACATCACTTTTTCCTTCAAATTAGGACTTCATCTTGAACAAGCCTTGGTTCAGGTAAAGTTTAGTTTTCTACTCCATTGTCTCTTTTGGGAAAAGGACTGCTTAACTTTAAACTCTTGCCCTGCATGTAGTTTTTGCTTTGTTCCACATTTGAACTTGAGGTTAGTCACTAGGAGATATCAACTGGAAACAGCCACAATAGACCCCAAGCTTGAAGTACTGGTGTAAAAGTTAAAACACTCATTTAATGATGGAATTATTAAATTGTTAAAGAATGGCACCTAATCCCATCAAGGTAGTAATGAAATGTAGACAGAATATATGGATCTGATCTTGATATTTCCTAGTATCATATAGAATCCCCAAATTAAGGTAACTGCATGAGTAATGCACTGTAAATAATGAGTTTTAATAAAAACAGGTGGTAAAATTTCTTAAAATCTTATGAAATCTATTGTCTGGAGTTGAGCAGATAAAATATTTTAGGTTTTTCTGCAAGATTTTGGGAAAAGATATGGGGTTATGTTATAGTAGTTGCTTTCAGTGGAAAAAAAAAGACAAAAAAAAGATGGGAGTCTTTGCAGAGACAAGAGGACAGAAGTCCTGAGAAGATCACACTGAAATGAAAAAGAAGGAATTTAGTCAGATGGTAAATTGAATCTAATTATATTCAGGGACAGGTTAAAGTAATCAGAATGTAAGAAACCCAATTATGAGATCAGGTTGATAACATAGATGGCCCAATAAAGTGCAAAAATAGGAAGATAAAAATAGAATGCTTTTATATAAATTTCAGAGGAATTTAAATGAGTATTTTAGATAGCAACAGACGGAGAAGTACAAAAATAAAGTTGCTGAGGTGGATTAGTTTTGAAGGAAAATGAAAGTCGCATGGTGTGGTGGGTACAGAAAGACCAACTTTGTTTCCTATTCTCACCAGTTCATAAGTGTTTCTAGATTCCAGGGTTAGGGTGACTGAGGAAAAATTTTATGAAATCTGAACCCCAAATAAAATCTATCATGGTGTTTTAGTCACAGCATTTATTTCCTGTCATTTTCTTTCTTAAAGGACCTTTCTCAGAATGATTTGAAAATAAAGCTCAAGAGTTGGACGTTTTGTAGGGGCTGGTCAAAGTGGAGTTGTCTCACGGTGAATTCTAGACGGACCCTGTGTGCAAAGGCTGCTCCTGTCTGATACTGCAGAGCTACACCTCACTCAGTGGTTCACCCTGTGTGCCCTTTGTGATGCACAATGTTGATAAGGATTGCGAGGTAAAGGCCCCGCCCAGGTCTCTGCTTGAGGAAACTCCAGGAAGGAGTGCTCCTAAGTAACTGAAGATTGTGCTGTTGACTTCCTGTGTTCTCAATTCCATCTCTTGTTTTTCTTGCATAAAAGAAGATGGGCATATGTGTTTTTAGGCAGCTGTGTGGCATAACAGAGAAGACTTGGAGTCAACTGCAGCTGTTGCTGGTTGGTGTCCCATGCTGCAGACCTTCAGTGCCCTGCCTTTGCCCATCTTCCCCACGAAATACCTCTGCATGACAGCATGGTACCGACTTTGCTAAGTGACCCTTAGCTTAAAACACTGTCATCACCAATAGTATGTCACGCCATGGTGAGTCATCACATGATGGCAAGAGAGGTGCCCAGCATCAACCCCAGAATGTCTGCATCTTGTCTCTTCTAATCCTGAAATTTTAATGCCAAAATCATGGATTTTATTTATAAATCAAACAAATAAATACCAAAAAGAGAAAAACTTTTTATGCTAACTTTTTTTTCTTTCCATACCCATTTCCTCCTTTCTAAAAATCAAAATCAATTTAATTCAGTATTCTCATTGGCCCATAAAACACAGTGATTAGAAGTTCATTCCCATAAAAAATGAGTTGGCATTTACTGTGGGCAAGGTTGACAAAATCTTTAGAGAGAGAGATCAATGAATTCAAAAGATAATGTGGCTTTTTTACTTTGGTCCTCTTTAATGCAGCAGTACCCAGGGCAGCACTGTCCAGACAATGCTAACTGCAGGCTGCGAGGCATTAGGATGTGTGGTGTTGAGCAAATGCCTCTGGACGTCACATAATGACTTAAGAATCTTAAATGTGTATCTGTTATGGCACAATGTCCAACTTTTTAGGTACTTATTCAGTACCTCTGAGTACTTACACTTCAAGAAATTCTTGGATACAGTGGTGATGTGGAAAGAACTTGTTAATTACACATCCGTTGCTTTCTATCACCAGGAACTGGATGAATGTGAAATTCATTCACAAGGTTTATTTTGCATTTTTCTCTTTAAAAGGGGCCTGTTTCCCACAGACCTTCTACATTAGTCCTTACATTGTTTTTTTCCTCAAAACTGAAATACCTTATTTCAGCTACATCAGAAACATTCAGTAAATTTAATTCACTGTGAAAAGCTGACAATTACTTCCTTACAGCAAAACTTTCTTACTTCCATTCTTGTTTCAAAACTAGATCCAGAAGCAATACATTTTTTAATGTTAAAACATTAAATGTTTAAAAACATTTTTCTGGTGTCATCTATATGTTTTCAGCATTTCTTAGAGAAAAAAATTTTTATAGAGTGTAAGAGAACAATCTGTTTTTTCTTCTATTTGGCGACAAATAGTGTTACTTAAAGTCAAAAGCCATGAGGGGTTCCTTTATAAGGTATGTTTTATCTGTACTTGAAAACTCAGCCACTAAGAGAAAGGATAAAGAGAGTAGATAGACAGAGCAGAACAGCTTACTTCTGTTCAGGCTTTAGGGATGATATAAAGCTAGAATATTGAAACAACAGTGTGGTATTAATCCTGGTAGCAGGTAATCAATACCAGAGCACCCTAGCACACCCCTCAAATTTTTGCAATGACATTCATTATTTTTAAACCAAAATCAGGTCTTTTGAGTTCTTTTATGACTTTAGGTAAAATATATATACCTAGAAATCAGAAGCTGATCAAATAATAGTTTAAAATCATTATCATTTTACTTTTTAGAACCAGAATCTTAAGGTTTAAGAAACTCTAATTTGGGGGCTGGAGAGATAGCATAGTGGTTAAGAACACTGTTCTTGCAGAAGACTTGGGTTCAAATCCCAGCACCCACATGGCAGCTAACAACTGTCTGTAACTCCAGTTCCAGGGTATCTGACAGTCTCTTCTGTCCTCCTTGGGCATTGCACGTCATGGGTGCACTTACCTGCATGCAGGCAATATAGGCATACACACAAAATAAAAATGTTAAAATATTTTTTTTAAAAATCTGATTTTTTATGATTTATTAAAAAATATTAACGTTTGAGTACCCCTTCAGTGGGTCTGAGTCCCTGTTCAGGATGGCAGAAGCCAGAGGAGTCTGCGTCCCTATTCCCTATTGGCAATTTCGGTAACCCCTTCAGAGGATGGTGTGATAGGAGGTAAGAATTGCCTAGGCAGTTAGGACAAAAAGACCTCAAAGAAAAGTAGCCAGTTTCTTGGCTAAAAGTCAAAATGCCCTTGGGCCTGCTAGCATCATACTCTGTTCCAAAGGCCAAAAATGTCAAAAGTATTTGGGAGCTCTTATCTATTCCCTAAAGGATTTTAGGGTTACCTCCTCAGAGGGGGGAATGTTAGAGTAGCAAAAAGCCCCATTTAAAAAAAAGAAAGAAAGAAAAAGTACATGAAGTTGTCAGAAAAAAGTGATGGGAGATATGGGAGGTGTCAGAGGGGAGGGAGTGGGTATGGATTTGATCAAAACACCATATATGCATGTACGAAATTCTCAGTAAAGTTTTTGTAAAATTAAAAAAAAAACATATCACGGGTCTTGGAGAGATGGCGCCATGGTTAAGAGCACTGGCTACACTTGCAGAGGACTGGGGTCAATTGGTGGCTAACAACCATCTTAACTCCAGTTCCTGGAGATCTGATACTTTCTTTTGACCTGCATGGGCACTTTTGACACAACATAGGTGCATTTACACACATGCAGGCATTATACTCATAAACATAAAATAAAAAATTCTGAAACAAAAAGTATCATTAACTCCTTGAGAATTTCATACAGTATATTTTTATCATATTCAGACCCCCTCCCTCAGAACCCCTCTGCCATCTCCTCTTAGAGCTTCCCAACTCCGTATCCCCCACGCATCATGCCTTCTATTTTTTTTAAGTCCTATCGAGCTAATCTGTGTTCCCAAATGCTCTTGAATGTAGGTCTATCCCTGTTGTCTGGTCAACTTATCTGGCATCACACCCCTAAAGAAAATTGACTCTCTCTTACCCCAGAAGCTATCAATTGCCAGTAGTTCATCTTTAATGCTGTGGCTTCCTGCCTATTTCCCCATCCATATAGGGTTTTTGTCTGGCTTGGGTTTGTGCAAGTCTTCTGCATTCTGTCACAAGTGCTGTAGGTTCATATGTGTACTGTTGTGTCCAGAAAACATGGTTTCATGGTATTCAGCCACCGTCTCTGGCCCTTACATCTTTCAGCCCTTTGCATAATGATCACTGATCATTTCAGGGAGAGGATATTACAAATAGTTGTCCCATCTAGAACCAAGCCCTCCACAGTTCCTTCTTTTCTCCATGTTAAACTATTATGGGTCTCTGTGTTAACTGCCATCTCATGTAGGAAGAAGCTTCTCTGGTGAGAGTTGACAGATGTACTAATCTTGGGTACAGCAACGAGTCATGAAGCGTCTGTTTTGCATTATGTCCACTTAGCAAGGTAATAATAATAATAGGTTCTCTTCTTCTATTTGTGACCTGTACAACCATAGGTTCTTGGTCCTCTGAAAAGAGTTCCTGATATAGGCACCATCTTGTGAAGTGAGCCTTAAATCCAACTGGAAGTTGGTTGGTTACTCCACAACATTAGTACCCAACAAAAGATGCAGCTGTGATTCAACGCAACCATACACTGTAAATCTTAGATTGAGACAAAGAAGGAAGAAACTGAATGCAATCAGGCAAAGCTGTATTCCTGAGAACAGAGATCGAGGTGGGGTTTAGGTTCAGGTGGGGTTTCATGGACATAATGATAAAACTGAGATAGGAAACCAGTGTGAAATCTTCCTGTTTGTACATTCTCTAATACCAGCTAGGTGGGGTGCTGAAGCAGGAAAATTGAAAAATCAAAGACTGGGTAACTAAGCAAGGCTGTCTCAAAATTAAAAAACAAAACAAAACAAAAAGTACTGGTTTGTGTGTTGCTCAGTGGTAGAGTACTTACTTAGCATGGGTGAGACCCTCAGTCCAATCCCTAGATTCACAAAAGAAACAAAAAAACCTGAGGAGTATCCCCCAGGATGCTAGTGTACCTTTTATGAAATGAATCAGAATACACACAAAACATCCTCATGCGTGTTCATCACCCCCAGCATCACAGCAAAGAACCCAGAAAACAGCGTGATGTGTGTGAAGGTGCTGCAGGAGAGGAGGCTGCTATGCAGAAGGGTTACTGTGTTTTAAAATCTGCCCCAAGTGACAGACTATGACTAACATTGGAAATCATCGTCTATGTTTGTGAAAATGCTTACTTCCATCTTAAAATTGTGTATTTATGAATGCATTGCTCTCTTCATAAGGCACAGCTTTTTGCCTGTCATTTTCTTTGTTTTTGTTTTTGTTTTGACCCCATGCTCCTTGACCCATCAGTTAAAATGTGATTTCCTACAGGAGCCCTTGATAAATATGCAAGGCTATTTTCATTACATGAGGAAGCCAAAAGGCCTTTGGCTAGGTGTCTAGTTCAATTGAATCATGCCTGTATTTTTGGCACAGTTTTCATTTTATGAAAGAAAAGCAAAACTTCCCATGATGTTTTGCATTTCTATAAAGCCAAGTGAGCAAATATGTCCTTAGGGTCTAGTCCAGGGATTTAACTGGCTTGATATTTGTTTAACAAAGACATGTAATAGATAAGAGACTTAACAATTGACTGGCATGTTCTTTTTTATGTTAATACTGAAATGGACAGTAATATAAAGTATATTTTTATTTGTTGACTTTTGAGAATTAAGATTTGAGTCCTTATGTTTTATAGTAAAAATATCTTCATGGATTTTATAAAAATGTCTCTCAGGTTTGAGCATACAAGGGACTCCCTGGGGAGCAAAAAGGGAAATCCTTTGTGATGAACTTGATGCCACTCTGAAATACAGGTATCTTACACTTTTTCTATCTTTTAAATCCCCATTGCCCTTTTAGTGCAATACTAAGAAAATAACCCCAAATCAAAACACACAGAAGGGACAGGGTGTCCAGAATTCTAGTTGTTTCATGATTATCAGAGACTTTTTCCAGGAAATCAAAGAACTTGTCCAGCAGCTACCTATGAGATGCCCTTGAGGGGTGAGGAGGAACTGGATCCGTTATTTATTCCCCACCTCTTAAGAGGGTAGAGTGCAGCGAGAACTCTTGTATCTGGGAGTAGAGATTTTGGGGAAGCCGGTGTCCATTCCCCAACATTCTCCCAGCGATGGAATTTAGAAAAAGAATGTGTCAACCAGAGCACATATACCCCCAGAACTGAAATCATTCACCTTTTCTTATTGAGAGCTTCATTCTCTTAGACTGAGGAGACAGTCTTACCTGAAAAAGCGATTAAGAAATGAAAGATCTGTTCTATAAAGAGGGCTCTTCCTGGAGAATTTCTCTTAGACTATGGGGAGTACCTACAGGATCCGGCTTGTAAAATTGTACTTTGAAGCTTAAGGAGTGGGAATACGCTTCTGGATTAGGTATTGAGATCCAAACAAGGAAAAGAAGTCATCCTTGGCCCTGAAACCACATAGAGGCCATGTCGAAAAGCCAGCTGCCTCTGCTCTTGCTGTCTATTCTGTGATCATGTGGCGGTTTTCAGACACCTGAAGGATAAATGGTAAAACAGAACTCGAGGTAACTGAGGTAACTTCTGAATTGTGTTTCAGTGAGAATGTATGGTTTTCCTGAGATTTCTAGAAAATTACTTGTGACCTTTGTTTTGGTCATCCACTTTTATCTAGATTTGCAATGCAGGAACATACAGACATATCTACAAGGAAATTACCCTGAAAAACTGAAAATGAGCATTTATTTCTTAATGAAACTTTCTTAGAAGAAAGTTCTATGCTTCTATGGGAAATGTGAATGTGCAGCTACTGTATGGACCTAGATTTGTTTTCTGGGTGACTGTCACTAATGGTATTAGGGGAAGCATTCAGACACGCCAGCGATCGAGGTAGACCTTTTTGGTCATACTTTCTTAAATAAACCAAACTCAAACCTTAAAGAGGAAACAAAAATTACATAAGCATCTAGAAATTGGGTCAATAAGAAATGAGTTTGTTTGTGTGATATACTGTAAGAGTTCTCAACAATCTAGACCTGTGTTTTAGGTACAAAGAATTTAGAATGAAATGAGCCTGGGTTAGGTTGTACCTCAAGATCAATGATTAACTAAGATTGTTAATTGTATTACTTTTCTGTTGCTGTGATAAAACACCATAATTAAACCGATTTTTAGAAGGAAGAGTTTATTTGGGCTTACCTTTCCAGAGGGAGAGTCCATAACAGCAGGGGAGGAAGGGCCTTCAGAGGAAAGCTGAGAGTTCACATCTTCCAGCAGCCACAGGAGGCAGAGAGACTGCGAACCGGATGTGGAACTCTCAAGGCCCACCCACAGCCAGACTGCTTCCTCCAGCAAGGTCATACCTCCTAAAGGTTCTGTGATCTTCCCCAGGCAGTGCCTCCAGCTGAACAAACATTCAAATACTTGAGCCTATGGAGGACATTCTCATCCAAACCATGTTACTCAATATTGCTGATCATTGAAAACTATGAAAGTGATAATTACAATTACTTACATAGTTATGCATATTAAATGAGATAATCAGTTTGAGCTGGGTTTGGGAAATGGTTCCAAAGCTTTCTGTTCAATTTAGGAACAAGCTAAATGATTTGATATTACAAGTGGTTTTGAAATATTTGATTATTTCATTCAGAATATTCAGTATTTTGCATAGTGAATATAAGTTATGTGATTAAAATAGAAGATAATTGTGTGATTTGAAGCACAAATATCAGTGATATCCTAAACCTTTTTTTTAATGGGTTAGATATATACTTGAGCAGTGCATCTGAGTCAAGTTTTAAAAGTATTCAAGAGCTAGACAGATATTTTTCATATTGTTTTCGTAGGTTATTTTAATTATAGAAACATCTGTTATATGTTAAACTTTGTCTGCTCCTCCCATAATTCACTTTTCTCTCATCTTCTCCTGTTCTTTTAAGGTAAAGGTATGCAAAGGTTCTTAAGAACTGGCTGAAACTGACCATCTGTACTTCTTTCCAAGATACTGACTTTGTTACACGTCTAATGGTTTGGGGGAAACTCATGACTGAACAGAAAAAGTTGAATTCCACTTGATATACTCTCCAAATGCCAGGTGTGGTGGAATGCACCTGTAATATCAGCCAAGACCTGGGGATTATGAGTTTGAGGCTAGTGTGGACTGCGTAGTGGGTTTCACGTCAGCCCAGGCTATTATATTGTGAGACGCTGGAGAAGACAGAGTCAGGGAGACAGAGAGAGACAGAGAGAAAGAGAAAGAAAGAAAGAGAGAGAGAAAGGAGAGGCACCAATTGTCATTAAGACTGTGAAGAAACAAACCTTTTAAAATTTGATGGTGTTGTAATAGACATAACCAAATTCAATCTATTTTTGGAAAGTCACTAAAATTCTAATGATTACCAGCAAAACTTTTTTATTGAGTGATTGTTTAGCATTATAATAAGCAATATTATTTATGATCTGGGATACAAGAGTTATAATGTCTCAAGGGTACAGAGGATTTAAAAGTCATCTACTTCAGTGCTTTAACACCTATTTGAAATGTGTTTGTTTTTATGCTCTGTATATATTCTGTATAAAAAAGAGCACCGCAGCCAATTTTGTTTGCTTTTCTTTCTATCTATCTATCTATCTATCTATCTATCTATCCATCCATCCATCATCCATCCATCTATATATCTATCTATCTATCTATCATCTATCTATCTATCTTCTATCTATCATCTACCTATCTCTATCTACCTATATCTATCTATCTATCTATCTATCTATCTATCTATCTATGATGTATGTATATATGTATGTATCTATCATCTATCTATCATGTCATCTATAATCTATCATTTATCTACCTATCTATATCTATCATCTATATCTATCTATCTATCAATCATCTATCTATCTATCATCTATCATCTATCTGTCATCTATCATCTATCATTTATCTATCTATCTATCTATCTATCCATCTATCTGTCTTCTATCTTCTATCATCTCTCTTCTATCTA
>NW_008348218.1:2881995-2926558 GCF_000622305.1 Nannospalax galili | reverse complement strand
ATTCATATATTTCATATTATAGGTAATAGAACTAGTACACTTAGTATTACAGATACTATAATTAGTATTATAAATAGTAAAATAGAAATATTACAATATTTTTGTCCAATATATTAGACTTGTAAGATAATCTTAACCACTATAAATCATTCTGGAAGCCTTGTACTTATGAACTTGCTCCTTATTTTGTCACTTATGCTTGGTCATACATTTTATATCATCATTTTTTCTCAATAACATGTTGTCTATTAGAGTTGTGGTTCTTAACAGGGATGGTATTCCATTCTAGGAGTTTTGCATATGGATCAGAATTGTATTACCACAATAATTGGGAAAGGTAGGAATGCCAAATGCCTTGCCAATATACTTGAAAATCTTGCTCAAAAAAGAATTTCCATGCTTCTCATAAAATGCTTGAATGAGGCTGGGCGTGGTGGCACATCAGGTGGATCTCTGTGCGTTCGAGGCCAGCCTGGTCTCCATGGTGAATCCAGGACAGCTGGGGCTACAGGGAGATCCTGTCTCAAAAATACCGAAAAAAAAAAAATGCTTGAATGACTTGCTGGATTTGCATGTGAGTGAGCAGCCTGTTTATAATTGTCTGAGTCAAGATTTGATTTCATCTTAGTTATAAATTTAAAGTGATGTTGCCACAATTTTAGTATACTCTTAAGTTTTTCAGGAAGATGGCTCATATAAATTCATCATATCACTTTAGTTTGTTCAGAACTTCTCCGAGAGATGCTCTGCATCTCAGAAAATGACAAGCCCAAGAACAGCAGGGCTTGTGGTATCTAAGCTAAGGAAACCAAATAGACCAAGAGTGTGCATGCAAGCTGTGTTGTACATTACTGTGACTCTGGTCATGGGTCCAAGCATCCAAGTGCTTTGTTGTATCTTCTAAAGCTTTTTATCAAGTTTTCACATATTGAAATGCATATCTTTTGCTTCAGATCAATATCCTTTCCTATATCCTTTATATTATAGTTAGGGGATGATTATTCATGTTTAAATTATGTGCATAGACAGGTTATATTTTCTATAATTTTAGTTCATACATAATATAACATTATAACTTGTGGTGATGTAAGAATAGTTAATATATACTCATAGAATGAGGAAGAATATTTGGTAAGGCCCAGAAGGCTTAGAAGAGCGGGGAAGGCTCCTGTAGGAAGTCATCATAACTGACAGCATATTTAAAACTTCAGAGCCATATTTTACTTATCTACTATGGAACAATGTTATAGCTCACCTATTTTTGATATTAGGCCTGCAGTCAATGTGTTGGCCTGGGCTCTGGTCTAACCATCAAGCTTCACTGTGGAAGAATTTGTTTCTTTCCTAATATGGTTCTTGTTAGAGAGCAGATCCTTGAGGGCTGTTAGGTCAAGGACCTGCATTAGATGCTATCTCTTTTCAGAAGGGCACTCTTTCTTCTACCCCATGAGAGTATGCCTCACATGGTCACTTGGCCCATGATTGCCAATCTGTAAGAGATGGCGAGCTTATGTAATATATTTGCATGAATTTCACAGTCCATCATCTTTGTTGCATTCTACTTGTGATAGAGAAGTTATAGATTCCAATCTTAATCAATGGGGGGGGACGTTCTTCAAACAAAGCATGGTGACTAGCATGCAAGGATATCTGGGGACTATTTTAGACTCCAGTGCAGCCAATTTCCAGTGACAGTGTCAGATGGTAGGGATGAACTCTTAGATTCCAGATGACATGAGAAGTTTTGTAGGAATTGTTTAATAGTCATTTTATCCATCATTTTGTAGACCATTGTACTGAGAGAAAAGGGAGACCTAGATTACTAGAATAGAATCTTCTCCTAAATTCTTCTTAGACTGGAAAGTCCTTGTTAATACCAGATGTTTTTAATCTGATGGGGTTCTCCACAGCACTGGAGTGCAGTGATGTAGAAGTAAGTTATCCACCATTCATGTGACTCAGAGCTTTTCCACCCAGCTGATCAGCTCGGTTGTTCAAAATGAATTAGACCCCAGATAAGTTATGGAGAAGAAGCATTTTAAGAGCAAATGTATCCATGACATAACCGATTACCAAGCAGATATTAGTGTTAGCCATTGTTTTAATTAATTAGTTAATTGATTTTGTGTATGTGTGTGGTCGCCAGCTGTGGCTGCTCTCCTCTGGCTATGGCCACTCTCCTGCTCTCTCAGTTCCTCCAATCAGTCGTCCGGTCTGGACTCCAAGGATGGTGAGGAGTCTGCACCAGCATCGCCACATTCAGATGTAGGAGACCAGGTTCAGTGACGTATATAGGGATAGTGGTCCAATCACAGCACAGCAAGTAGGATACCTTATTAGCATAACAGACTTAGCATCGTATTAGCATAACAAACTTAATGTCCTATCACAGACTAGTGGGTAGGCTGCCTCATTAGCATACTGGGTTTCAGATTACAGAGCCTGGATTCCTGGAAACCACATGACCTTGACTGTTGCAATATCTAAGTGTCGCAATTTGGATTACAAGGGTGGTGATCAGGGAGTGGCAAGCTCTAGTCATCAGTCTCATGATCTGCCAATGGGAGCAAATGTCACAAGGCATTCCTTGTGGCTCCAGCAGCCAGGCTATTGCCTTAGGCCTGCTGTATGGCTGTCAATAAGACTTTCACCCTAGGCTCAAGCCTGTCTCTGACATCTCCCCTTTTTTTTTATTTTTAAAGGTGAGGTATAGTTTAGAATATATAGCATATTGATATCAGTCCAGATAAATCAAGGCAAAATAGAATGGCTCAGGGGGTCATTGTATCAAGAGCCCCCTCCCTCAAGATGATGAGCTTCCTCTAGAGCAGGCTAGGCCAACTCCATGCCAACCAGTGGGAATCAAGGTTATTTGCCTGGGCATTGTTGTCCCCACCTCAAGGGTCACCCAGCATTATGGACTGTGCCTGTCTTAGGTTGTCCCAACTTTTGAGATCTTACCTGTCATTGACTACCAGCCCTCTAAGGGTGAGTCCCTTGGTATGGTCTGGCAGAGGGAGAGGCAGTGTATCAAGCTTTGGCCCATGCAAATGCCTCTAAGGGGCTAAGAATTCAATAAAAGCTGATGGAGCAGGGTCATCCCATCCGGGATAATGATGGGGATTAGGGAGTGGCAAGTTCTAGGCATTGGTCTCACAATCTGCCAACAAGAGTATATATCACAAGGCGTTTCCTGTGGCTCCGGCAGTCAGGCTGTTGTCTCAGATCTGTTGCATGGTTGTTCCGTAATATTTTACACGTATGCTCAAGCCTATTTTTCATATCTCTATTATTATAGGTTGGTAAGGGCAAGGAACAGTGGGTCCTTGTTTGCAGAGACATGCGTGGCAAGATCTGGAGGCAGGGCAACAGCTAACTGAACCAGAGAAATACGAGTTTTAACAAAATTATCAAGACCCTTAACAATGTAGGGTCCAAAAATCAGGAGTTAGCAGTAACATAGACAAAGGTTTTCCTCTGGATTGAGGACTTAGCTTAGCTAATATCTCTGTTTGTGGAGAGAGATGTTTGAGGTCTCCCCAGGTTGGTGGCTTTCATGGTCTGCAACATTGGATCAGTCTCTCGGTGGTTGAGAGGTGTGCTGTTTCCTCCAGGGTCAGGGCTGCCATCTCTAGGGTTGGTGGTTGTGGAGGGAGGTTTTCTGTAGCAGACAATTCTGATGTTCCGGGCTGGGATCCAGATGGGGGCTGGAACATTATCTGGAAAGACACAAGCATAGCCTCACCCTTGTGTTAATAATAGGTGTGGACCCCCCAATGCTTTATTGCTGATGGGAGGTCATTGGAGTCAAATTTTAGAAAATTTAATACAAATAGAGCTTGTTGTATAACAAAATTGGGGTCCTTATAGCAGGGGCCTTTATCATTGTCTTCCCCTATTTTCTGTATTTGTTTAAAGAGTGTTTGGTGGGAATGTCTAATAATCCCTTGACCCTGAGGATTGTGAGGGATACCAGTTATATGCCTAATATTCCAGTCAGAGCAAAAATGGCTGAAGGTAGCAGAAACACAACAAGGACCATTATCTGTTTTTATTTGCCAAAGAATTCCCATAAGGACCATGGCATATTTGACAGTCCTTATGGCATGAGAAGCTGTCTCACCAGAGCAGGCCAATGCAAAATGGACATTGGAATAAGTGTCAATAATATGATGGATATACTTGAGCTTGCCAAAAGGAGAAAAATGAGTGGCGTCCATTTTCCATATCTTGTTGGGGCCAAGACCTCTAGGGAGGGTCCCAGTGAGTTATAACAGCCCCAAAGGGAGAAGAGGGGTACAAAAGGAGCATGCATGGATCAAATGTTTACAGCTCTGAATAGGCAAGGTAGGGAGGAGCCTATGTATAGCTTGGGGAGAAAGGTGGAAGCGGGCGTGTAAGTCTCTAGCTTGTTAAATTAGGGTGGAGTCTAGGGTGGTGCTCAGGACCAGTTTGTCAATGGCAGCATTGCCCTCTGCCAGAAGCCCTGGGAGATTGGTATGAGAGTGTAAGTGTTGAATATACCAAGGGGCAGAGCGCTGCTCGAGTAATAGTTGTAATGAAGAGAATAACAAATCAAGGGGACTCTGGTGGGGCCAGAAAGTTGCAAAGGCCAGATGTTGTAGAGTCTGAACTACATAAGCACTGTCAGAAAAAATATTACAGGGAGTTGTAGGGAGATCCTGAAAGACCTGTAACAGGGCTGAGAGCTCTCCAAGCTGTATAGATCCCTGGAAAGGGAAAACCTTATGTGAGGAGAGTTGTCCTTCCTGGTAAATTACATAACCAAATTTGCATTTATTAGAATCAGTAAAGATTAGGGGAGCCTTGGGAAAAGGGTTACGCTTTGGGCTTTGAAGTTCTGTGGGTACTTATGTCGGTATTTCTATAAATCCCTCACAGCATAAAAACTTCTCTTTGGTTTAGCTATTGCTTCTGTGGAATCACCACCTTGCTCTGTGCCTGCTGCCATCGTCTTCCATAGTGGGGTAGTGGGGCTGCCTCGGGGCCACCTGCTGGTGCCCTCCGGAGGCTGCGTGGGCTGCTCTGGCTGGTCCTGGGCCTGACCCTTGCTGCCAGCCAGCCCTGACTCGTCGGGTTTGGGCTTAGGCTCTGAGTCGGTCTGCCAGGTGGAGTCGCAGTCCTCCACGGTGGTGGGCTTGTGGAAGCTGACCCTGCCTAGCAGGTTGTCCCTTGAAGAGGTGGTGGTGGGATACACCTAGGGCCCCAGCATGGCTGGGCTTCTCTCGGGTGCTGGGCGGCAGCTCGCGTAGCCCTGGCCACACATCCTCAGTGCAGCTTACAGTGCACCACACTCACAGGGAGCAGCCTGCTGCCCTAGGGCCACTGCATGCGTCCAAGCCTGCCCATCTCCACCCAGCCTCCTGCCTCAGCCCGGTGCCACCCCCACACCTGAGCACAGCCACCTCAGTCCCCGGGAATCTCTGCCTTCCCTTGGCCTTGGGCATCCAGAGGAGTGGCTGGGGGTCTGTTCTCTTGAAACCAGTGTAAGATGGCAGAGGGTAGCCACCGCCCCGTAATGGCAAAGCAGAGGCTGTCTTAACTTCCCGCTTTTCACCCCGGAAGCTCTCAAACCCCGTTTCCTCATTCTTTACCTCATTATCAGCAGTCATTATTTCCGCATCAGAAGAGAACTCAGTTCGTTTGGTTTTGACTGGAAATGCCTGGGAGAGGCCGTCCCTACTACCCTGTTGCTTTATTTGTTCATTTATGTTTTTTAGTATGAGACTATTCTGCTCAGGGGCATCGGGGGAACTCCCTGAAGTGAGGCCAGAATGACAACCACAATGGGGTAAAACTGCCCAGATAATGGATGCCTCTCCCTGACTTCTTTCTTTCTGGCCATGAACAGCACACGAGCCCATTGCTCTGGATCCCAACAGCAGCAATCTGTAAACCAAGGAACAAGAGCTAGCACTTCATCTAATACCTTAGTTACTTCCTTTTGTGTTACCCTAATTTTCCTCCTCCTGAGAGAGAAACCAGTGCAGCAGCGGGGGGCGCCGGCAGCAACTGGATGACTATTCCCCATACCGGAGGTCACTCACCCTGGAATACATAACCAAAGGCACTCAGAAACCGTTCAAGGAGCTGATTGGCAAAGACAGGAGCAGCACGCCCAACCGAAGATCTCCAGCCAGAAGAAAAAGCAGAGCCCAAGGTGTTACAGCTCAGAGTGTTACAGCTTTGTGGGGAGGGAGTCCCAGCCCCACGTTTGGGCACCAGGTGCAGTCACCACCAGTGGCGGCCACTCCACCATTCTCACGGGCATCAAGGCTGCTCCTCTGCTCGCCCTGGGCTGAGGCTGCTCTTCTGCTCTCCTGGTGCTTTGGCCGCTCTTCTGCCTGCCCTGTGCTGCCTCCTGTTGTCGCTGCTTCTGCCTGGTCCCAGACCCCAGGGCTGGTGAGGAGACTGTGTCATCAGAGCTGCATTCAGACAGAGGAGACCAGGCTCAGTGACACAGGTCTGCTATAATGCAGGAAGGCACAAGCTTATATAGGGGTAGTGGTCCAATCACAGCACAGCAAGTAGGATACCTCATTAGCATAAAAGGTTTAGCATCCTATCACAGAATAGCGGGTAGGATGCCTCATTAGCATACTGAGTTTCAGATTACAGAGCCTGCATTCCTGGAAACAATGTGACCCTGACTGTTGCAATATCTAAGTGTTGCAATTTGGATTGCAAGGGTGGTGATTAGGGAGTGGCAAGCTCTAGGCATCAGTCTCATGATCTGCCAGTGGGAGCAAATGTCACAAGGCATTCCTTGTGGCTCCAGCAGTCAGGCCGTTGCCTCAGACCTGCTGTGTGGCTGTCAAAAAGACTTTCACCCTAGGCTCAAGCCTGTCTCCCACATATGTGTATGTTGAGTGTGTGTGCATGTATGTGTGAATGTAGGTGCACATGTGACATGATGTGAATGTAGAGGTCAGAGGACACTTTTTCAGCAGTTCTTTCTCTCCTTTTACCTCGTTTTAAGATTGGGCTCTCTTGTGGTTGCTGTCGCTGTGGTTCATGGTCCAGGCTAGTCCACAAGCCTGGTGTTTTGTCTCTGCATCTTATTCTACTAGAACTACTGATGTGAACCACTGTATCAAGCTTTTTTTTTTTTAAAGAAAATTTGTTTT
Organism: Nannospalax galili; assembly: GCF_000622305.1. NCBI lineage: Eukaryota > Metazoa > Chordata > Mammalia > Rodentia > Spalacidae > Nannospalax > Nannospalax galili. The sequence continues at coordinate 2,919,410 of NW_008348218.1, read as the reverse complement.
TATTTTATGTGTATGAGTGTATTGCCTGTATGTGTGTAAATGCCATGTCATGCAGTACTGGTGGAGGACAGAAGAGGGTGTTGGATCCCCTGGAACTGGACTAATGGGTGGTTGTTAACCACCATGCAGATGCTGGGATTTGAACCTGGGTCTTCCTCAAGAACAACCAATGCTCTTAACCACTGAGCCATCTCTCCAACCCCCTCACTTGAGTGAATTCTGGGAATCAGACTCAGGTGGTCAGGCTTGTATGGCAAGCACTTGTACTTGCTGTGCCACCTCTTGGGCCCATAGTCATTGTTCTCAAGGGAGGGGCATCTATTCTACCCCCATGAAGCACATAGTTCATGCCAGGTACCATGGTAGCCATGAAATCTTCTAGTAAAAAGGGGAGAGTAGGTGATGTGTGGAAAGCATGAGTTTGGAAAAACAAAGTTTTGACTAAAAGTGTACTTCTGTTGGGTGATCATAGCTTATAGTTGTGACTCTTTGATCCTGTATTTCTTCAAGTAAAAAACTATGTCTAAGATTATTTTCCTAACAGAATTTTGGTAATGATTCTAGGTGTTGAGTGTTATTTTCACCCTGTCTCATCTTCAGTAAAACAGATGAGCATAAATTAGCTATCAAGGGAGAGACTTTAATATTTAACCTGCTCTACAAAGTTGTACAAAAGTCATAAATACCAAAAATTTAATCACCTGGGACAAAATCTCTTTGGCTATGCACACTTTTTTTTTAGTCTTTTTGAGACAGGGTCTCCCTGTAGCCCCAGCTGGCCTTGAACTCACAGAGATCCGCCTGTCTCTGCCTCCCAAGTGCTGGGATTAAAGGAGTGCACCACCACGCCCAGCTGTGCTGTCATTATAAGTCTCACTACCATCCTCAGAGTTTGTAGTTTATTATTTTACTATAGCTAACTCATCATGATTGCACAATTATATGAAAGACTTAAATGATACAAAGAAGAATTTCTGCTTGACAACGTAAATAATATTCTCTTTGACATGTATGAATGTAAATATAAATCAATTGACTAGACCATATGGACTAATTTATTTTGAACTAGCTTAATGTATCGAGACACAGAATTTATGCTGATGGAAGGGTGAAAGGATAAGGAACTGAATCTCATAACCATGCATCAGCTTAGAAAATCCATCTCTCCATTCATCCATCTAGCCATCCATCCATCCAGGAAACTTTTAAAAGTTTCTATTCTAACTTCTGAGTAGAGGAAAAAAGCAAAGATTATATATGCACTATTTGACAAATCTAGACAATGAATTTATTTTGGGGGAAGTTGAACTGCTGCTAACATCTTCCTTTTATCAAAAGAACAAGCATAATAGCTCAACAAAGTGATTTTTAAATTTTTATTATTTTTTTATTTTATGTGTATGAGTATATTGCCTGCATGTGTGTAAGTGTGCCCATGTCATGCAGTGTCCACAGAAGTCAGAAGAAGGTGTTGGATACCCTGGAATGGGAGTTATGGATGGTTGTTAGCCTCCATGAGGATGCTGGGAATCAAACCCAGGTCCTCAGCAAGAGTAGTCAGCGCTCTTGACTGCTTAGCCATCTCTCCAGCTCGAATAATGTGATTTTTACTTATTAAGAATTCATTGGGGCTGGAGAGATGGCTCAGTGGTTTAAAACACTGGTTGTTCTTGTAGAAGACCTGGGTTCGAATCCCAGCACCCACACGGCAGCAAGCAACTGTTTGTAACTCCAGTTCCAGGGTACCCTATAGCCTCTTCTGTTCTTTGTGGGCATTTCACCACATGGGTGCACTTACCTACACACAGGTAATACATGCATACACATAAAATAATAAATTTTTTTTTAATATTAAAAAAAAAGAATTCATGCACACTTTGTCCTGCTCTGCTGTTGTTTGGGGACCATCAGAGACAGTTACCACTTAATGTATCTGTTATGATAAATTCCTATGAATTCTGGGGTGGGAGAGATGGCTCAGTGGTTAAGAACACTGCTCTTCCAGAAGACCTGGGTTCGAATCCCAGCACCCACATGGCAGCTAACAACTGTCCTTAACTCCAGTTCGAGGGGATCCAACAGCCTCTTTTGTCCTCCTCGGGCATTGCATGACACGGGTGCACTTACCCACATGCAGGCACTACACACATATACATAAAATAAAAAAAATAAATAAAATAAATAAAAATTCCTATGAATCCTGTGCTATAATGGAATCCTAGTCATCACAAATACTGTTTATTCAAGTACTTACAACTCATATTTTAGTAAGTAGATGAAATAGAATTTGAGAGTTTCATGAATTTGTAATTAATTAGCATTTTTTTTAGAGGTTAGAATAAACAGGTATGGTTAATCTGTATGCATGTCACTCTCCCTTATTGGTTTATACTTCCTTTAGGGGTATGTGGGGGGCCGAGGTCTCTGTATACAGCAGCTAATCTCTCAATGCTTTGGTAGTTAAATATTTTCAAAATGTATAGGCCTATATCCATTTTACTATTCGTGCCTGATAAAAGTTTATATCGAAATGGTAAAAATATATTATCTTGGCTTCTGTTTTATTTTTAAGATTTATTTACATTATTTTCATTATGTCTTTGTGTCTGTGAGGGTATGCAGATGCCCACTCATGACAGAGGCATCAGATCCCCTGGAGCTGGAGTTACAGATAGCTGTGAACTGTGAAAGCAGTATGCTCTCCTAATTGCTGAGCCATCTCTCCTCCTTGCTTTCTGCTTCTTTGAGAAATTAGGAATGCTTTCCTTCAAATTTCAAGGGCATCGTGTTTGGCACTAGTGATTACTTATTATGGGACTTTTTTTTATGTAAAGTAAGCTTCAGAGTTCTAATGTTCTTTGAGCCCTGGAGGAAGTAATACATAATGAAAACTCTAACTCAAGGAAGCCATGAAATGTCTGTTTAGGAATAAGTGTGGTAGTCATAACTTTTGAATTGTTCTAGCAAATGGTCAGCAACCATTCGTCTCTGACAAGCCAATCGGGTCTCAAGAGGAAGGTATGTGGTTGGGCAGACTGATCTAGAGCCAGGCTCTTCTTCCTGGATCGTTTTCACGCATCAATCCCACAGAACATTGTAGTGCACCTCTCTTTTTTCCCTCCTTCACAGATTGTGGCCATTTCCTTCTTTCCCTCTTCAACTTTTGTCCAAATGGTACTTTGTCAGTTGCCTGTCAAATATTTGTGAAAATGTATGAACATGTAAAGAACACAACCTTGAGTTCATCGGAAACACACAGCACATGGAGGTAGCCACATGTTCATTTCATAATTTTGTAGCTTATGGCTTAATATATGAACATTTGAATTGGTTATGCACTATGTAGACTGACCAGCCCATTTGCTCTGTATATTTTGTATTTGGAATATGGCAATTGATATGGCCTTTTGTCTTTCACAAAAGGAGGAATGAAGGAATGAAGGTTTAAAAGCATAGCAGGAATTGATTTTTAAAAAAGAGGAAATAGAAGGTAAAGAAGGAAGAGGGATTTAGCCGGGCATGGTGGCACATGCCTTTAGTCCCAGCACTTCAGGAGCAGAGCAGACAGATCTCTGAGAGTTCAAGGCCAGCCTGGTCGACATAGTGAGTTCCAGGACAGCTGGGGCTACAGGGAGACCCTGTTCCCTGTTTAAAAAAAGAAAGAAAAAAAGAAGGAAAAAAAGAAGGAAGAAGACTTTATGAAATAATTTCAAAATAATTGTTCAAAGGTGCTTGTTGGTTTACATTTTATAACCCAGTTCTTGGGGGAAATGGAGTTTTTCAGTGATCTAATCTCACTTACATAAGAGACAAGAAAATTCTGTGTTTCTTTCTATCATGTATTGTCATCTGCTGATTTTATTTCTAATGGGTGCAAACTCACATAGCACAACATATTTTTTAAAAGGCCCAAGTAAATGTCAAGTCAGGGATGGATATTTCATACCATAACATTATGCATGCTAAGCAAAGGAGTTTTAAAATATTTTGATATTGCAGAATAGGAAATAACACTGCAGCACATGAATCGTTATAGAACATGATAGAAAAAACATGAGGCGTAATGAGATCCAGTTTATCAGAAAATGCTCATTTCCTAATTTTAGCTTCTGTTTGGAGTTTTTTTTTATTATTGACACAGTTGGTTAATAAGTTCCTGCTATGATTTCTGTTTGTCTATCCAAATAAAATGCTCATAATTCGTTATAAGAGTGGATAATGCTCATAGCCTCTGCTCTTGCAATGATAAATTTAAAAAGAAAATATTCATTTATTTATTTTTATTTTATGTGTCTGAGTGTTTTGCTTGCACATATGTCAGAGCACCCATTTCAGTCAATGCTCAAGGAGGCTGGAAAAGGACATTGGATCCCCTGGAACTGGAGTTACAGATTACTGTTAGCTGCCATGTGGGTGCTAGGATTTGAACTGGGCTCCTGTGCAAGAGCAGTCAGTGCTCTTAACCATTGAGCCATCTCTCCAGTCTTTGGCAAATATGTTTCTTTGACTAAGTAAGACTATAGGTAGGTACAAAAGCAGCAGATGTGGGCTGGAGAGATCGGCTAGCAGTTAAGAGCATTTACTGTTCTTCCAGTGGATCCACGTTTGATTTCCAGCAGCCACAGGATGGCTAACAACCATCCTTCCATAATTCGAGTTCCAGAGGCTCCAGTGCCCTCTTCTGACCTCTTCAGGGCATTGAACACTCATGGTGCACTTACATACATGCAGGCAAAGCACTCATACACGTAAAATAAAAATAATGTATAAAATATGTTTTAAAAGCAACAGATATACTCTGTCCTCAGCATCCATAGTCATGTCAAACAGCAGAGAAATCTGGCACAGTCACATGCCCTGGACCTTGCCAAATTCTGGGGACATGAAATATTATTCAACTGCTTTGTAATTTAATGTATTAGAGTAACTGTGTGACGCACATTGCTTTCCTCTCCTCTTCCCTTCCTTTTTTCTTTTCCTGTTCTCTTTCCTTCCCTTTCTTCTTTATCCCTTTCTCTTTTCCTGTGTCTTAGGTACTTTGCAATCCTGGGATCAAGAAATGCTCTTGCCTTAGATTTTTAAATGATTTAGTATTAGAGAGGGATATTCTGATACCCAACTTGTATAAAAATATTTTCAGCATACTGTTATATTACCTTATTTCTTAATTTTCTCAAATTAGTGAGTTGATAACATTGGATTGGTTTATTGATATTACAAAAAATTCATAGCCTGTGGACAGTATGGTTGAGCTGGAATTAGAACATGTATATATTCTTCTTTATATATTTTAAAAAATAATTTGAGAATTTCATATATAAAGTATTTTGATCAAACCCATGCCCACTCCCTCTACTTCAACTCCTCCCATATCTCCCCATCACTTTTTTTTTTTCTGATAACTTCATGTACTCTTTCTTCTTTTTGCTACTCTAACATTCTCCCCTCTGAGAGGTAACCCTAAAATCTTTTAAGGATTAGATAAGAGCTTCCAAATACTTTCAACATTTTTGGACTTTGGAACAGAGTATGTTGCTAAGGACATATGAGGCCCAAGGACATTTTGACTTTTAGCCAAGAAGCTGGCTACTTTTTTGGAGGTCTTTGTACACTAACTGCCTAGCCAATTCCTACCTCCTATTCTTATCACTCCACCTTCTGAAGAGGTTACCCAACTTGCAGATACGGCATCGGGATGCAAACTGCTCTGGCTTCTTCCATGTTGAACAGGGACACAGGGTGAGGCAATTGGGGTACTCCTTCAGTGGGTCTGTCTAAAAGACACCCAAATTGCATAACTCTTATCTGTAGGGGGAAAAGAAAGTCCTTGACTGGTGAATAGGAGATATGAAGGAGAAGTAAAGGCAAGAGTAGTTAGCATTACAAGTTCTAGACAGAGAACCAGAAAAAAGTCAGAACAGGGCAATTTTCAAATATTCATATGAGAATCCATTGGAAGTTCTTGATGACAGCTTCCAAAAGCATCCCTCTATTGGGTTCCTCCTCATTTTTCTTTTGTCTACCAAAGCTGGAGTCAAGAGTGGTGGATTCGGGATTTGCTTTCAGGCATTTTGATAGGTATTGGAGTAGTGAGAATCAGTGTCAGTTCCCTCTCAAAGGCTTCTAGATAGGGGGAGAAAACAAATTTATTGATCATTTTAGAATAATAGCTGGTTGTCTCATTTAGCTACAGGTGAGCACTACAGTATTGCAGACCAATATTTGAAATCTTACATCTGAGCAGCACTTTCTGATTCAGAACAATATCATCAATGAGAAATAATTGTCTAAATAACTTTTTATATGGACTTAAGCCTAATGTCTGAAAAGTATAATCCCTTGAACTCTTAAAGAAATATACTGATTACTTTACTCTTTGGTTATACTTTCCTTTTGAGTGTTTAAGACCATACAGTTGGCCCAAATGAATCAATTTATATTTACACTTAAGGTCCTTTGAGGATCTGTTCCTCAGGGGTCACATGGGCTTGGGAGGAGCCTCTGGTTCCCTTCTTTTACCAGCTCCATCTATGTGACGATAAGTCAAAGGTCCTGCTCAACTTCACTAGGAAGCATCGAGGAAATGTTCCCTCTGTGTTTGACCCTCCTCTTTGTAGACTGGACACTAGTTCAGGTCCATCTTGTGGGGTCTCCATGGCTTCCCTGAACAAGAGGACAGTGTCTCACCACAGTTACAGGACATTTTGAGAGATGTTCCATAGTCCCCTGGAACTTAGTCAAACTTGGAGGGTAAGGGGCAAAAACCGTCCTTTAAGTTCTTCTGACACATTAGTATAGGCCTCAAAGTATGGCTGTTAAACATTCAATAAAGTTAGTTTCACCAGTCTGATACTTTTAATTACCATGTGCTTAGGGAAAAAAAACAGTGTTCTAAGATAAACCTTGACTAGATGTGTATCTTGTTCCTTAACTAGTTGAGTAAACTATGACCTTAGAAATTTTAAGATTATGTGAATATTATTTTTCTCTCATCCTTTATCATAACAAACCTACACAGGCCTTTATCACTTGCTTAGGCTTCCTCATTTTTCCTATTTTTGAAACTATCTCCATTCCCATATCCTTTTTACATTTTTTACATTCTTATTTTCTTTTTTTAAATAATTATGAGACATAATTACACTAACAAAAAATTTTCCATCTGTTGTGAGAATTCTTTTCCTTGGGATACTAAGCAATGCTTATTCCCTTTTAAGGTTCTAGTGTCAAACAATGTTTGATTAAAATTTTACTGGGGAACCAATGAATTTACGGAGCTTACTTCCCAAGATATGCTGAGGTGTATGAGTGACCTGAGGGTAGGCACAGTGGATAGCCTTAACCCAGCATGGGTCATGCCTTCTCTTCTTAGCCTTCCCCAGATTGTACACTTTAGCCCTCCCCAAATCCAGGAGGCCATGTGTGATTAAGGCCAAATTACATACAGTTGGCTGGGAAGAGTGGCTGGATAATCCGGTGAGGGTCCAATGACCCTGCTTGGCTCTCCTTTAATGAATGAGCAGAACCATCAACAAGCCCAATTGTGATGATGTTTAGCGATCAGGCTCAGATGCAGCCGTGATGATAGTAGTTATTTCATGCAGAAGGGACTGCTGTATAACATCATCTTATTAAAAGGACCTGGCATTTAAAAGGATTTGATGCTAGGATCCACATAGAGGGAGAACACACGTCATCATTTTTGCATCTGTGTGACTTCACTTAGTATGACAGTTTATGGTTTCCTTATTTTCTAGAAATTTGAACCTGATTTTTTTTGTAATTACATAACGAATAACTTTGCTTATATTAGAATAAGAACACTATGTAAAATTAGCCAATTAATAATGCTAGAAGAAAATATACTAAACCATTAATACTGATAAACTCTGGAGAATGGGCTGAGTGGTTACTTGCTTCCCATAAATTGTCCATATTTTCCATATTATTAATAATGATACCATATTTATCCTATGAGAAAACAGAACAGTCTTCTACACTCTTGTTTTTCAGAGTTGCCAAGTGATGCTAAATTAAGCTTGAAACAGATGTTCAGTTAACTCCAGACAGAAAACCAAGAGAGGGAAATATTTTTAGTACTCTTCTTTATTGAATACTATCTTTCAACAGACATCCTCCTTGCTATGCATTTAGTCACTCAGTACTTATTGCTCAGTAACAATAATTTGTAGCTGCTATTGGTAACTAGGGTAGATGATCACAAGGAATAAGGGTTAAAATGTTTCACAAGTAGATCAAAGCATTTGGTTAAAATTTCAAGCTCAATCAGACAAAAACTGAGGATGGAACTGGGAAAATGGAAGTCAGAGGGAAATGTATTAATTCAAAAGGCTACTGAAAAATTATTCATACAATACCTCTTCATGAGGCCATGTGTATAGCTGAAGGATTTATAACAAGAAATAGTGCCAGACAGGAGAAACTACCCTTTGAGTTGTGGGCCAGAGGTAATCCAAGAGACTCCCCAAATTACACAGGCTATTGCCACAGCCCATGATTGCTTCCTAGAACTTGAAGGTGAGACCCTGTTGCTGAAGACAGGACATACTCAGACATAAAACTTGGAACAATAGGACTGGAACTGACCTGGAGGCCTCCACCCTGAGGGTAACTCCCATGGTTTTGGAGAACACCATGCAAGATGCTAAGGGAGAACATCAATTGATGGTCCAACCCCAGTTTTAATAACTACAACAATGACCAGCACAGCAAACAACATTTGTGCAGTAATGACACTTTTATATTGGGGCTAATCAACAGCTACCTAATTAGACTTAAAGGCCAGTCAGTGGGAAGAAACTCATGTGTGGCACTGTAAACAGCCAAATATCTATAGATGAAGCAGTCATAGATCTTAGAAAAATCCCTAAGACTGTCACTTCCATAGACAAATGTAATTTCCTATTACATGCTAAATATAAATCCTTTTATTTACAGACAATTATGCCAGTCGCCACTCATCAAAGAAACTTCTTTTGTAAGAGTTGGAGTCTATTACAGAGTACAACAGTTGGTGACATAGATCATAAGTGTCCAAGAAATGCTCAGTCCTAAGTGGCACATCTACAATGGAACCTCTACACATAATTCCACAGAACCTAATGGAACAAGGGGTAGAGAGAATACTAATGCATCTCTCAACCCTCATCAACGAATCTCCCTCATGAAACAGAAAGCAATAAACACAAAAGGCCACAGATGGGCAAAGTGTAGAGAATAAGTCTGCAGAGTCTGGGTCTTTGGACAGGGCTCCTATATTAAACTCCACTTACTCAGGGCTCGAGGAGTAAAGGAATGAGAAGAAAGATTGGAAGAGCCAGGGGAGGAGGTGCATGACCATATGGAAATGGAGTCGTACAGGCTCCTGGGACCTTGCTCATTTGAACTTAAAGCAATGGTGTCAGCATGCACAAGACCCATACAAACTCAATCAGTCAAAAAAAAAAAAAAAAAAAAACCCAGCATAGAGCTGGTGAAATGGGCAAGAGGCCTCAACTTTGGTCAAAGAACTATTGGCAGCTGATTACTGCTGGGTGATGAAGAGCTGATCTCCTTTAAGGGAGTGACTCTAGATAGGTTGATTAGACCCCAGTGGATGAACTTGCACTAATACTCACGATGCCTGGATACACTAGCTTGATTCAATAGGCCTTAACATAAATGACAGACTGCATGAAATCCTGTGGGAAGGCTATGGGAGACTGTGGATGGGAAGGGAATATAAAGATGATTAAGATATTTTGTATGAAATACATAAAAATTCAATAATTTCTTTTTTAAAAAAAGATCTTGGGACATGGACAAGGTCCCTAACCTCAGCCAAGGAACTACTGGCAGCTGATCACTGATGGATGAGAGAGAGTTGGTATTCTTTTAAGGAGTGACATTAGATAGGCTGACTAGACTCTGGTGGATGAACTCATATGGAGGGCCAACCGGGTATGCAAGATGATTTGATTCAATAGGCCTTAACATATATGACAGAATGCATAAAATCTGTGAGCTCACTTTGGAGGTGTGCAGATAGGGTAGAGAGGTCTAAATATGATTAAGATGTATGAAATGCACAAAAATTCAAAATACTTTGAAAAATATTTTAATCCTTTGTGTGTGTATATATATATGAAAAAATGCAGATTGTGTATGTAAACGATATTATATGTTGTATGTATATATTTGTGCATGTACAAACATGCACACACTGAGGTCAATAGTCTTATTAACTTTCTGGTACATCACTGTTGGACTCCAGTTAGGTGCCTTTCAGATATGGCTCTAGAAGGCTTAATAATATAGACAATTCCCTGATTACAGGAGGACACTGTCACACTTTCCCCCTGTAACCAAGAAAGGAGATGCAGTTTGGCAGAAGAAAAGATAATACAGTGTTAATTCTTCTTCCTCTACTTTCTGAGTTAGGACAGTTTGGATGCTCACCATTTCCATGTTTTCTTCCGTTGACTGAAAAGCATGTCAGGCAGGCTGTGTGTTTCTCTGGGAGCAGCGATGCATTTCACAGCGTTGACAACTGTCTGCTTGGCTTTTTGAGGCTTCCAGCGTTATGAACTGTCTTCTTTTGAATAGGACAGGGCATTTTCATTCACGTTTTCTGCTTAAACTGCAAAACAGACCAACCACTTTAAAAATATTTACTATTTGCAAATAGATAAACCCATGCCAGTTTTCTCTGACAAAAGAAAAATAATCAGCAGCACTAATCTATAAAAGATGTTTTGGATGCACAGTTATTAGATACTGTGGGATCTTCTTCTGGCGGGTTTTATATACCCACATCAGTAATAAAGTCGTTGTCAGCACTATGTGTCTCTTTCCCTCTGCTGATAGCTTTTTTCAGACTTACGCATTCATACCTCCTTTTGATGAAAATTATTAAAATGAGAATAGGATATGTGAGGGAACCCTAAATTTCTGTGTTTTACATAGAGACTCAGAAATACTAACTTACAAAAATGAAGCATTTTATAATATTCTGTTCATGTTAGAGGTAAAAACCTCATCACTTACTGAATAGCTGTCCCTAAATGAATAGTCAATGAAATGTTTAATGGTTGAAATGTGTGGTCTTCTCTTTCTTGAGAAATTAAGTTAACATGCAAAGTAATGAGTTTTATTATTACAGCATTTCTTTTTAATTTTTTTAAAAAATTGTTTTTTAGATATTCCTCTTCTCCTCCTCCACCCTCCTCCTCCTCCTCCTCCTCCTCTTCTCTTCTTCTTCTCCTTCTTATTTGATATATATGACCTATAGAGTATGATTTGTGACCCCCAATGTCCTTCAATGTGGATCCATTCACTGGGTCCACTAAGAATCCCAACCTCTTGAGACAGTGTCTTTCCCCCTCCCAGAAGCCATCAACTGCCAAAAGTTCTTTGGGTTGAGTCTGATGCAAGCTCCAACCAGAAAAGATCCAGTATTTTAGCATTTCCCTACCTCTTTCTCACTATTCTTCATTTTGGTCCCCTCCTCACTTGTCCTCTTCATCACTCTGGTCCCCTCTTCATGGTCCCTTCCTTCCTCAGTTGGTCTGATTTCATGTCACACATATTCTATAACCCTCTCCCCCTCCCCCTTAATATTTCTTCCCCTTTTACATCATTTTCTATGTGTCTTTCATGCATATACTTATATATACAATATGCATATGTACACACATGCACATACTCACATATTTGAGTTTAAGTACAGGTCCTTCATGAGATAAATGTAATGTTTGTCTTCTTGAATATGTCTTATTTTGCCTTAGCTCAGTACTTCATAGTGGTCTTCAATTCCTGCAAATATCATGACTTGATTCTTCTTTACAGTTGCACAAGATTTTATTGTGTATGTGAATGACATTTTCAGTAACGGCCTTCTTAGAAAATGGACAAACGACGAGGTAATGGGGTCAGTGAAATTGTTCAGCAGATAAAGGCACTTGCTAAGGGTGATGGCTTGGTTTGATCCCTGGTACCAACATGCTTTAACTGACTGCAGTGAACTCCCCTTCCTATCTGTTGCGCACACACACATTAGATTAATGATAAGTAAATTTAAAGTGATTTCATTTAAAAATTTTAAAAAATATATAAGGTAATATTTTACCAAAGGGGATCTATACATGGAAAAGTACATAAGAGATGCTTCTGTTTGTGCTTATGAAATGCCCAAGTGACACATCTACAATGGAACCTCTACACTAAGACTCATGAAACATAGTGGAACAACTCTCATCAATGAGGCTCCCTCATGCAACAGAGGGCCATGACCTCAGGGCTTAGGGACAAAATTAAAACAAAAAATGATGCTCTTGTTTACAGGAAGGTGGTTAATACATAAGTGAGCCAGCTTCCTTTTCAAATTACTTATTAAACTGGATTAAGAATGGAATAAAATTAACTGAAAACTCTGAGTGCTTGCTAATGCCCCATCATTGTTCTCCTGTATTGTTATATAACGTGTTGGTCAGTCATTGGCATTTTAACTGTAATTTAAACATAGGAGGCATGGAAAGGTAAGCAAATTAATTTTATAGTTTATCATCACTTTCCTTAAAACATAAATATAATATTTTCATTAAATATAATGTAGAAGATATGAGTTTCCTTAAGTAAATGTACTTATGTAGTTGTGCAGTATAGTTCTGAATTTGATCAGCGCCTACAAAAATTTTGATACATTTTGCTTTAGAATTTAAGCATATATAGTTTTTCTGAAGGTATTTATTTGTATATATGTAGAAATACACAGAGAGAAATATTTATACATTTGATAAATAAATGGTAAATGATTTATATGATAGCAATCACAAATGAATTGAATTTGTGTATTCATAATCTATCATATAATGGATGACTAACATATCTAGCAGAAATTTTACTTTTATAAATAAGAGATAAATAAATAACAAGAGAAAAAGACAAAATCCATATTGATTATAAGCAATTATGAACAATACACTAATTTTTAAAAATTCAACCACTTAAGAAAAAAATTCAAAATAAAACCAAAATATTTTGTACTAGTAAGATCACTTCTTCCATTAAAAACAAATCTAGTATAAGACCAAGGGTATTGTTATTAAACATCTGGTTTATAGAAATATGCAAAAAATTTTGAACAGGATGTTAGAAGTGTTTTACATTCTTTTTTGTTTTTAATGTGTAGCCCAGGCTGGCCTTGAACCTGTGGTCCCCTGCCTCTACCTCTTCAGCATATCCTACTGGTGTGTGTCATCACAACCAGCAAAATGTTCAGATAAACATCTGAATAGAAGTTTATCCCAATGTTGCTTATTTTGGTGCTTTGTGAAGATTGAACTTCTCAAATGTAGTAACAGTGATGTTACCTAGATATTTGTCATTCTGTGAGACAGAGTGCTTTTCAGTCATTCTAAAACACATTTCAAGGAAAAAAATTAGTATTTAGGATGATTAAAAAATGTTTTGAAGAAATCTTTTTGGAACAGTTAGGTATGCACATACAAATGAACAAGGTGGTATCTTTACTTCTCACCATATGCAAAAATTGGCTCAAAATCCAAAATAGATCCAAAACTGCATTAAAAAGATAAAATGTAGCCAAGAGCTGGCACATGCCTATAGTCCCAGCTTTTCGGGAGGCTGAGGCAGGAGGATCACTTGAGCTAGGAGTTCTGGGCTGTAGTGCTTTGTACCAACCAGGTATCTGCATTAAGGTAGGTATCAATATGGTGACCTCCCAGGAACAGGGGACCACCGCCCTGCCTAAGAAGGGGTGAACCGGCCCAGGTCTGAAATGGAGCAGGTCAAGAGATAAAATGTAGAATGTGCAGTTTAAAGCACGGAGGTATGCCTTTGTGAAACCGGGTTAAGTATTGGTTTCCTAAATATGATACATGAAACACAAGCACCCAAACACCCACAACAATTTAGTTAATTAAAAGCTTTGTGCATGAAAATTACATATACCAAATTCTATAACACAGAGGGTAGAGTTGGAAACTATAAATGTAATTATTTCATGGTATCTTTTAAAATATGTCATTTTTTAATGTTAGTTGTGTTTTTGTTGAACATTTGTGAATTTCATGAAATACATTTTGATCATATTTAGACTCTGCATATCTGCACACCAACCTTACTACCCCACCCCAATTTCATGTGTTCAAATATATGTATATATATATATATACATATACATCATATACATATACATATATATTCAAATTTGTGTCTCCAAATGTACTTTAGTGTGGGTCCATCCACTGGAGCCTGGTTAAACAACCCAGCTCTCACACCTTAAGAAAACTAACTGTCCCTCTCCCAGCAGCTGTGTGTTGTCTAGTTCCTCAGCTAAGGTGGGGGGTTCTTACCTACATCTTCACTTCTAAGCTTTGAATTTGTCTGGCTTGAGATTACGTGGACCTTGTGCACACTGTCACCTTTGCTGTGAGTTCCTATGAGGAACTGCCCAGCCCTCTGGAAAACGCTGCATCTTTGTGGTCACCTACTACCTCTGACTCTTACAATCTTCCCACCCCTCTTGGACAATGATCTCTGACCTTTGGGAGGCAGAGGTTTGACACAGCTGTCCTATTCAGAAATGAACATTCTGCAGCCTCTTGTTCTCTGTACTTTGGCTAGTCATGGATCTCTGTATTAATCATGAACTCCTGATAAGGAAACTTCTCTGATCAGAGTTAACAGATACATTCATCCTGTGGGTAGAGGTTGCATTTCCTTGATGGCTAAAGATGTTGAACACTAAAAAAATATTCTCAACCATTGTGTTTCATCTTTTGAGAACTTTCTGTTCAGTTTCTTGCTACAATTTTTAACTGGGTTCTTTAAGACCAATTTTGATTTTTTTAAAATGTCTTTGTATATTCTAGACGTGAACCCTCTGTCACAGATATAGCTGTTGAGGGCATTTTCCCATTCCGTAGGTTGTCTCTTCACTGGAGTAATGGCATCTTTCATTGTACAAAACCTTTTTCGTTTTAGGAGGTCTCCTTTGTCAGTTTTTAGACTTAATGCCTGCACTATAGGAGCCCTGTTCAGAACGTTTTTTTTTTCTGAGTGCCTATAAGTTACAGTGTATTCTTTAATTCTTCCTTGATCCATTTAGAATTGAGTATTGTGCATGGTAAGAGGTAATTAGTGTTTTTCACTGGGTGTGCATGGGAGCTAAACTTCTCACCTGTAGTAACAATACTGTTGTGTAGACATATACTCCATGAGATGCACTTTTTCCCAGTTATTCCAAACTGCATTTTCTGAATATGGTTTAGTGTTTGGGGAAAATACTTAACAAATTTTGTTATGTGAAAGATTCAACTCCTATAGATATTATTAATGTTGACAGTGTGATTTAAAGGTTTACAGTTTCAACCTTCTTTAAACCAGTGTATATGAAAATAGACCAGCAGGAAACGCACAAGAAAATGCAAAATATTTGCTATTGTTTTAATATTTATTTATTTATTTATTTATTTATTTGTTTATTTGTATTTTATGTGTATGCGTGTTTTGCCTTCATGTACATAAGTGTGCTCATGTTGTGCAATGCTGCTGAAAGCAAGAGAGAGAATCCAATGCCCAGGAACTGGAGTTACAGATGGTTGTTAGCTGCCATGTAGGTGCTAGGAGCTGAACCTGAGTCCTTTGCAAGAGCAGCCAGTGCTCTTACCCACTGAACCATCTTGTCAGCCCCTCGGTATTTTGTAGCACAAGTTTAGAAAATTTCTTATCTGCTCAATCAGTGGTGTATGCACAAATAAATTAATTGCAAGAGTCTTAGTAATGGGAAGTGAATGTCCATCAGTAAAGGAATGTCTAAATTACATCACCACATAGGGAGTTCTATGCAGGTATTACAATTATGTTTTTGAGGTATTTTGTTTTAAAAAATGGAAAATTACTTAAGCTATAATGTGAAGTGAATAAGCAATGAGCTTCTGTTAAAAAGCTCCAGGAAAATATGGTAAATTGTTGTAGAGTTTACCACTAATTGGTGGAATCATGATTTTCATTTTCTTTCTGAATAGCCCATATTTTTCATCTTTAAGCATTAAACCTCTATAATCAGAAAAAAAGGTTAAATTTTGAGACATATATGGCATTAGAAACAGCTTTGTCTTGGTGATATTTTGCCGATGCCTGAGTTTAGCATTATTAATTTTTATGACAGAATGATAGTGAGACACATTTATACAGAGGGAGACATTGGATACTGCCACTGTGCTCCCCTGTGTTGGGGAATCTTACCAACTCTGCTCTCTTGTGCGGTCTATCTGTATTTTCATTCTCATTGATTTTTATTTTTTTAACAAAGCGTTTTTCTGCTAAAGCCAGGTCCCCAAAGAAGTCAGGGTTTTTTGTTACCTACAACTTGGCGGGAGGCAGAATGTCTGCAATTACTCTTTCTGCTTTTAACTGACTTTGAATCATGTCCTTTTGGCCCACATACCTGGATCTCAGCCAGGAGAAGGCAGAAACTTTGTGTTTGTTTTCAGATGTCATTTCCCTTTGGCTTCGTTGAAGGTAAAATTCTGCCTTTGCATCTGAAATTGAAAACCTTTCTCATTCTGGAGTTAGAGTGTAATTCATTGGAAGCCATTCTCTTACCTGTGCTTAGGATCAGCATTTAATCTGTTTTTCCAGTACATCCAGGTGAAAACTCAAGACTAAATTTTAGTGCAGTGCCTCCAATTTCTGACCCCCTTCGGCTATGCTGTCATTAACAACAGTCCTTAATCATGTCCTTACATGACTTTGGGCCAGAGGCAGCGGGATCTGAATGTTGTCTTCCCATTTGAGGGCCTGACCCTTGGACATGTTTTCCTTCTGTTCAATTTGGTGCTTCCCTAGTTTGGGACTCTTATAGCTCTATCAACTCAAGTTATTCTTGGCATAGAAAAAAAATTTTTTCCAATATGTTTATCTTCTAAGCAATAAGAATTCCTTTCTCATACATTTGTTCATTTACTCCACTGAAAGAATTGAAAGTCATATTATATTCAGGAGTATCTTGAAATGTATATATGCCACAGTGACTCCTGAGATGCCAATTCATTTAGTTCTCACAATCCTTGGGATATGTTTTTGTATGTTTACTATATGAACAAAACTGATGTTCATGGGGCTGGAGAGATGATTCAGTGGTTAAGAGCACTGGCTGCTCTTGCAGAGGACCTGGGTTTGATTTCTAGCAGTCACTGGCAACTAACAACCATCCTAACTCCATTCCAAGGGAATTCGACATCCTCTTCTGATGTCCACAGAGGACCTGGGTTTGATTCCCAGCACTCATATGGCAGCTAACAACCATTCTAACTCTACTTCCAGGGCATCTCTTGCCCGCTTCTGACCTCCACAGGCATCGCACGACACGGGTGCACTATATACATACAGGCAATACACTCAGACATATAATAAAAAAAAGGCAAAATATTTTTAAAAATAAAAAAGAACTTGATGTTCATTAAGTTAAATGCCTACCCCCGACCCCGGCAATTTATCCAAGATCTACAACTCTTCTCTCTCCAAACTCAGCATTTTCTAACTGCATTGGAGACACTCACAGAAGTAATTGCAGTAGAATTTTTTCTTTTTAAATTTATTTTTATTGAATTTTTGTGCATTTCATACAATGCATCTTAATCATACTTAGACCCTCCTTCCCTATCTGCACCCCCTCATAGCCTGCCCACTGGACCATATATATTAAGGCCTATTGAGTCAAGTTTGTGGGTCTACATGTCCCTCAGTGTGAGTTCATCCTCTGGAGCCTGTTGAAAGTTTTGTTCATATTTCTTGATATATGTGCTACCCATTTCTAGATATCCATTCAAAGGAAGCCTTCATGCCCTTTGTAGTACCCTTAACGCCTCTTACAAAATCAAGTCCAAGATTTTCAATGTGCTAAATGAAGATTTCACAGTCAGAACCTTAACCCATTCTCAGCTACTGCCCTTCACCTTCATGTGCACGGCACTACCAAGCAAGCTGTCCTGTGTAAGCTGCCCTTCCTCCTCCTCTCTTGCTGAGCTCCTGCCTCAGAGCATCTCATGTTTTCAGGTACCTTAGAATCATTTGGAGAGTTTATTAAAGCACAGAGCCTTGAACCCACCTCCACAGGCTCTCATCAGTGGTCTGGGACCCAGAAGGTGGATTTCTAAACCATTTCCCATGTGGCCACACTGCTGGGGGCATGGTGCCACACTTTAAGAGGCACTGTCCACTCATTGCATCTAGCATATTTAATTGCTGCTTCATCTTTTTTTTTAAATCATAAAAGCCTTTGCTTTTCCTTTTATCAGGAACTTAGCCCTTACTTAAAAAATTCTTTCTTACCATAGACAAGACTGCTTTCACCTGTGCCCAGATCCTTTAGGGCATAAAAGAACTCAGAATTTGAATGAATAAATTCCTGGGACTATTTGTTCATTTAAATGTCCACATTTGGTTCCTTCTCAGTGCTGTGTAAATCAGATTTGCTCAAGAACTCAGTACCAGGCTTTGAATGGTCATCTTTTGATCTCCTCATCTATTCTTTATGTGTGACTGTCTCTGTATATAGTGTTCCATCTTCAGAAGAATACTTTCATACTGGATTACAATTCACTTACAGTCCTAACTTTAACTTAATTACCTGTATAAAGAACCTATCCCCAAATAATTGTCTCTGAGATACTAGGAGGAAGTATTTGAACATAAAAATTTCTGACCCCCTTGTGTTATAATTTGGTTTGTGTTATAATTTGGTTTGAATAGAGTGTTATTAAAATTACAAAAAAATTTCTTTTGATTCTTCAGAATGATGATTAGACATTAATTCCCAGCTTTAGTTTTCCTTTGGGTTAATAAAGAACCCAAGTAAATTCTCTTGCAAAGAACTTTTCAAAGTTTTATCACTGGATCTGTTGTGTGAGGAAAATGTGATGGGATTCATAGAGTCATTTGGGGATTTACAAATCAATTTTATAATCAAAATGAAATTTATTTTCTCCTGTGAAGATATAGCTGAGCATGGTTTATTAGTTTATTTAAGAGACACAGACCATTCTTTTCTTGTTTATAGTATGAAAGTCACTATTTTCATGAGCAACAATTCAGTAATTATGATCTGCCTCAGCTGAGATCCTGCCATCTGTGATGTAAAGCTATCACATAGTGTCTGATTTGTGGAAACCAGGCAAACAAACATAGTTTATGAAGTGATAACAGACATTTTTAATTGTTAGAAAGTGAAAATCATTAAGTCAGTCCTGAAAATGATTGTATTATCTTTTTAATAAATATTACTGAAGTTTACTCAGACACAGGAAGTGAGAAACAGACATTGCCCTTTCCTACCATTTCTGTTCTGTATGAAGGATGAAGTTGAAATGTTTTACAAAGCTGGGGTTCCTGAAATGTTGCTAAGGAGAAACTCATTCAAAGCCATGGAGGCAAGATATAGAGTTGCTCCCAAGATTCTATCAAGGCCATTGTCAAGTATCTTGAAATTGTTTATATTGTGCATGATTATTCTGTTAAGAAAGGATTATTGTGTCAAGACTTTAAAATAAAAAAAAAAGATATTTAAAAAAAGTGCTTCAGTCAGACATTTTCCCTGCATCACTGGCTTCCCTTTGGATGATGGCTTTGATTATGCCTTTGTGAAGCTTTTCTATAGGCACACTGAAATAAGAAAGTCAATAGCCACTATTTGCTAGGTACTATAGGACTATATACATAGGTATATGTGGATATGTATATCTACAGTTATGTAACTATGTAACATATATATCATTTATATGCAATATACAATTATATATAAGTACAAATTATATATATATATATATATATGTGAATGTATATATATTTTTTCTGAGCCATTTCCATGGCACATGGCATTCACATTGTCAACAAACATAAACTGAAACTCAAAGAGGTGATTTCATCAATACTTTATGGCTGGATTCATCATATTCTCACTTCAAAGTTTCCTATTCTCCTGCCTCTAACACTACCTTGCATGTGTCCTGTGACATGTTGAAGCAATGGAGCAGTGGCATGTCTCCAGAAAATGAATGTTGGTGTCCTCCACGTTAGCATGTGTGGTTCCTGCTCTCCTCCTTCCTGCTCTTTGTACTCAGGTTCATTTCCTGAATGGCTTTCCATCTTACAACTCTTTCTGCTGTGCCTGTCTTTCACCCTCCAGGTTATTAAAAATTTGCGGTAGCAAGTAAGTAACTTGTAAATCTAGATACAGTGAGAAGACAGTAAGAGTGTTTGATAAAAAAGAGAAAAGTGTAAGATTGGAAATGAGCAGACAATTCATATTTGCTAATTTCGACATTGTCTGAGGTCATCCATTATGTAAAAGCAAAATTGCCGTTCTCACCCTGAGATGGTAAACAGCAGCGTACTGGTTACTTCACAGAAAAAGGAGGTGACTAAAAGTCTCAAGAAGGCAAAATATAGCAGAATTAACTCTAAGGTCACTCAAGAAAACTCAAGAATTGAAAGCTCTTTATTGTAAGGTGTCTCGTTTCCATTGTAAACCCCTGGTGGAGCATAACATTATACTAAGACACTGGAGAAATTGTTTCACAAATATGTAAGTATAAAAAAATATAAGACCCTACAACAAACACATCATACTTTTGGTTGTCATGACCTCCAGGACAGTGTTTTTATCAAGCAAGATCAAATAAATTGGGAAGATCATATAACAAGTTAAAATGTGCCAATACTTTTTAATAGAAGAAACAGATGTCATCTTATGTGACCTACATCCTGAGCACATCCTGTCCTGGCTACTTCATAGCAGATCTGAACTCCTACTCCACCCCCTTTTTCCCCTTCACAAGCAGGCTACCCTCCCAAGCTGTGTATTTTTAATCATTTTCTACAGCAATCAAGAATTTGCCGTCAGAGAAGCTGTTTCACTGCTTCTTATCTTTGAGTGCCTCATCTTGCTAAACAGATTTAAGATAAAAGCAAGTGGCAGAAAGTGCCCTTCCCAAAAGCACAGAGGTCAGGAGCATTGCAACTGAAGCCCTCCTTAGAGGTTTTGGGCAACACTGGAAATCTTAGTCACATTCAAATCTAAATATGTTTTCCCTTTTTCCTCAAAATTTCAAAGATTTTTAGAAAGTTTCTCCTTTGGAGGAAATTAACCTATCAGTTTTATATAAAATATGGCAATTAATTATGTAGTTGATTCTAATTTTTAAGTAATTAAAATGAGAAAGAGCATTTTTAACTGAAAAAGAGCCTTTGGGCTTTGGGTTTGTTCATGATAGAACTAAGAATAGAGAAAAGTGACTGAAGAGGCAGCCATGTCACCTGAACAAGCGCTTCACCTGGCTTCTTGCAGTTCAACATGGAATTCAGTCTTTATGCTGTTGAGATCAAACGTTTCTCTTCTGAGTCATTTTAAGATGTCCACATTGTTTCAATATCACACATGAGTTGGTCTCACATGTGAAAAAAAGCACGAAGAAGAAGCACAGAGGCAACGTGACAGAGTGTTCTGTGGCAGTCCCAGTGTGTGAGGTGGAAGAGAGGCACTGACTCGTTGCCCAGACCCTGCTCTCTGTGCAACTGCACAGAATCACATCAAAGGCGCAGATGCATTTGAACAGGTGCTCTTAAAAAAGTGCGTTAAATAACCTCTGTGCCTCTTTAGATTATCAATGGTCTACATAACTGCACAAAATGAATGACACGATGAAGAACTGTCAGGGAAGGCCCGTGTACCAAAGAGAACCTGAACCTGAGGTGACTGCATCGTTTCAAAAGACTGGGTGACTTCTTAAATGAAAGGCTTAATGCAACTGAATGAAGCCCATGAAGAGATTTCTGACTACTTTCCAGTATCTGGTCCTGGTGGTTGTCATAATTCATTTATCAGAAGTTTTCTTTTTTCCCTCCCAAATGAATTTCCAACCCAAGTATTTGTCACTGACAATTTCTTATAGAGTGATTATCTGATCTTTTTTTCTTTCATACTCCATCAGACAGAACTAAATTCCTTCCAATTACGTTTAGATTTTTTACATGACACAGCTATAATTAAGATATGAATGATTATTTATAGAGATCTACATTGTATTCAAAGGCATACTAGTTAAAATGTGGGATAAAATGTGAAAGGTATGAGGATTTGTCTATTAACCCCCACTACTATCATGCTAACACATTATTTAAGGAGCAAAATTAAAAGTAAAACAGAGAAATAAGGAGATAAGTCAGCTGCATGACGCTGAAACGCCACGTAGTGACTGCATAGGGGAAGAACAAACTCCTTCCTATGGTCAGGTGTGCCTTTGGTACTTGTGGGACTTAAACGTGAGCCAAACAAACAGAAACCAAGGCTTGTTTCCAGCAATAAGACGATAGCTCAGTAAAGACGGCCTAGCTCATCACTTCAGATCCTTTCTGACTCTTGGGGCATCTTGTTCACCTCAACACTTGTACAATAATCAGTAATGGATTCTGTATGTGTTGCTAGGCAACCACTCAGTATATAAAAACATTTTGGTAAAATTTTCTTGACTTAATGCTTCAAAAGTTAAATATTTACCAAGGGATCATTGCTGGAGAACATGCAAAAGATGAAGCATCACCCTGAAAGGGTGAGTGTAAAATAATTTGACAACAAGAAGAGAGGAACCAGTTAAAATTTATTACTTATATAGTCTATTCTGCAAGCATTATAATTCTTGGACAGAATCCAGGAAAAGGTTTTTGTGGATTTTCATAGACATGATTTTATAATAAAAGAGTATACTTATATCTAATTTATATTTTCATAGACTACATTTTCTGAAGATGGCCTCATCAATAAATTCCATCCCATATGACTTTCTTCATTAATTGCTTGAAAATTTCATACAGTATATTTTGATCATGTTTACCATCTCCCTGAACTTCTTCTAGGTCTACCCTCTTCACTACCCACCCAACTCTGTATCCTTTTTTTTTTTTAACCCATCAAGTTCAATTTGTGCTTCCCATATATTCTTGGATATAGGGCCATCCACCAGATGATGTTCCATCTACCAGAGGCCACATCCTTAAAGAAAACTGACCCTTTCTCTTTCACTACAGTTTTTCAGATGGAGGGGGGAGGGGGGCTTCATGCCTACCTCCCCCACCCATGCTGGGAATTTTTCTGACTTGAGCTTCTGTAATTTATATGTGTGCTATCACAACCTCTGTGAATTCGTATGTATAACTGCCTTAGTCCAGAAAACACCATTTCCTTGTAGGCATCTGCTGTCTCAGGCTCTTATAATACACCCCATCTTCCTTGCATAGATTAGTGCATCTCTCAACTCTCATCAGAGATGGAAATTAACACAGAGACCGCCCCCCCGACCTTGGTCAGAGCCCAGAGAATAGGAGACTGTGGAATGCTCAGCATTAAATAGAATATCTGTGTCACACCTTCGCCTCTCAAGGTTTATGATAGATCATCCCACATGGCTTTCTTGCAGGTTATGTTGAAGCTTATTCCTTAAGAGTTGGGATTTTTGTTTCTTTCTCTTTACTATGAGAGAATTTTAATGATTCACAGGATTAGGCTATAATAGCCTAGGTTGTAAAATGCAGTTGAAATTTCAGCTGGTTCTCAATCTCAGGATGCTTGATCTTGGATCCCAGTTACTGTTGTGTGAGAAAGTCTGGACTTTCATATGTAGAAATATCATATGGAGAGCCCCAAATATGTAGAAATATCATAAGGAGAGTCCCAAAGACAGGAATAAGGGACCCAGCAGACCTTTAATGTCAGTTACCAAATGTATGAGTAGCAAGCTTCAGATGATTCCAACATAGAGCTATGAACTTGAATCTTATCCTCTGAGGTCCCAGACATGAGGAAAACAGAACCCTACCAGTCTGAATTCCTGGCCTACTGAATCTACTAACACAATAGCACTAAACTGTTGAGTAATTTCTTGAGCTGTAATAACTAGAAAAAAATGACAACCAGATTTTCTTACCTAAATTTATGATAGCCCTGGGTATTTGTTTAAGAATTTCTCTTTAATTTATAAATAACGTTACTTTCAAAGCTCTAAAGATTCACTTTCTGTTTAGCAGACTAGTAAAGTTGCCAAATTTTAGAAAATAGATTTTTTTAAATAAAGAAATCACCTAGGTCCCCTATGTATAACTCCATTTCCTTGATTTTGTTAAGTGTTTGGTAAAATAGAGAGTCTT
This sequence comes from Nannospalax galili, assembly GCF_000622305.1. Classification (NCBI taxonomy): domain Eukaryota; kingdom Metazoa; phylum Chordata; class Mammalia; order Rodentia; family Spalacidae; genus Nannospalax; species Nannospalax galili. The sequence goes on along the minus strand of NW_008348218.1, from coordinate 2,895,188 downwards.
AAAGGCAGCACTAGTACCATGTGACCCTGGAGTCCTGTCTATAGGGAACTTGACTTTTGAGTAACTCAGGCAATCTGTTCATGGTCTGGATTATGACAACAATCAGAATCTGTCTTATAACAGACACAGAAATGGGAGTTAAAGAGTGGCTGTCACCAAAGTTGGTAAAATGGTATAGACTTGGACTGAAGGCTGTTGTGATGCCGTGAACGCTAAAGGAGCCAGTCTGTAAAGCAGTAATGTTGAAAAATAGTCCTAGGGATGGACAGTCCAGTGCAATGGCCTTCGCTGTTACTCTTGCTTTTTAATTTTATGAAATTCTTATTGAATCCTTCAAGGAGTCTCCTTTTCCACAAATTTCTAGATTCTCTGACTTCTCAGTCTTGAAAACAAGAATGACTAAGACTGTCTTAAAATAGAGTGTGTGAAAAGCTCTGGTAACATGAAGCCTTGTGGATCTAGGGAACTGTGCAGTTCATTGTCTAGTACATGAAGGTATTGATTACTACTATGCTAGATATAGAACAATTAAAAGAATGGTATAATCTTTGCCTTCAAAAGTTGGCAATTAATGGACTGGAGAGATGGCTCAGCAGTTAAGACCAGTGGCTGCTCTTGCAAAGGACCCGAGTTTGATTCCCAACACCCACGTAGTGGCTGACAACCATCTGTAACTCCAGTTCCAAGGGATCCAACGCCCTTTTCTGACCTCTGAGGGCATTGCCTGACACAGGTGCACTTACATAATGTAGGCAATACACTCATATGTATAAAATAAAAAATAAAATATTTTAAAAAGTGATGGACAGGTACTTCCTTGTCAGGGATGATTGGAGGTGAAATGGGCAAAACTTTGGCCTTATTTTGTTGGTTCTATCTCAAAGTTGTAGCTTCCTAGAATGGTATATAGATTTTCATTAGGAAAATCCCCTTATAAACTGGATTCTTATGGGGATAGTGACAAAAAATCCTTAGATAATAAAAAAAATTGTCCATCAATGTTTATAATCAACTGTACCCAAGATAATCTTATTTCTTACTACTTAATTTCTCTTACTGTAGGAGAGGTTATGAATAAGATGTTAAGAAATAACTGCTGTGTGCCAGCCATGGTACACCTCATGCCTGTCTCTATGTCTCTTTATTTAACAAAGACTTTTATAAAAATAATTAAGGTATTTGGGCGAGAAGAAGTCATTGGATTTTATGTCCATGTAGACACCTTACAGGATTGTAGGAACATGACTTTCTCCTATTCCAGAAGTTCATGTTCTAGAGTTGATATTAGAGCAGTGAACGCAGTTTGGGCAAGTGTTAGAACATGCCCTAGTAACTTGGCTCTCTTGTAGAAGGCATCATTGCAGAGTCAGGCCAATAACATATGGCAGAATGGAGAACTTTTTTCTGTCCTTAGTAAGCGTGATATGACCCTTACTGATGGATAATTACAGTATAAGATTTATGTTACTTGAGTGCCTCATCTGTCTTCCTGGTGCATTCTGTGTGGCTGTGACAGAGTTCCTGAAACTGGATAATTAGAGTGAATAGAAATGTAGTAACTCACAGTTCTGAAGGTTAAGAAGTCAAATGCCAAGGTGGTGGCATCTGGTGAGAGTCTTTTTGCTGTGTCACAGTAAATTAGGAGGCATCACATTGTGGGAAGGACCAAAGGAGAGGAAAAGAGGGGAGAAGAGAAAATGGGAGGGGGAGGGGAGGAGAGGGGAGAAAAGAAATATGTCTATGAGGGGTAAACAATCTCACAAGATTCCAGAATTAGTCTTTGCATGCAAAGTCTTTAGAACCTAAATATTTTAGGTCCCACCCTCCCATACCATCACAATGATGATTAAACTTCATCATGAATTTTGGAGAGGACAAACATCCAACCAAAGCATCTGTTATATGTAGATTTATTTACAACTCTATTTCTTAGGATAGGAGTACCTTCTTTAATATTATTCTCCTTTAAACACAAATATCACATTTAAGAATTTATTTACACATCTCAAGATTTATCATTTTTGTTCAGAGAAACTAGTAGATTAAAGTAAGTTAGTAGCAAAACGATCTATGAAAAACCTGATTTTTCTAACTTTGTATTCTGAAAATGAAAACAGTAAGGCGTCAGGGTGAGTTTTGATTTGATATTTTCATACGTATGACAGAACATGGAAATCTTGATCGTTTTCAGTGTCAAGTGCTCTAAGTTTCTGGGAACATTGCTTCTCTTTCTGAGAAATCTCCCTGCTATATATGTTACTGTCACTTTATTATAACACATTTATTCAGCATTTTTTTTTTGGTGAAGACATATTGTATTTACCAGGGACAATGTGTCAAGTGTCACTCAGTACATTCAGATACTTTATTAGTAGACAGAATTTTTCCTCTTATGTGCCCTGTACTTTTAGATACGGTATTCATTGCTTTTATTTGTCATAAAAGTGGCATTCTCAGTAGGCTGCACCACACACTCAGTCTAAACAAACAAATTTTACTTTTGAACTAGGCTCTCATTTGTTTTGTGGGAATGACTGCCCCTCTTTATAGGTTATTGGCAAGTACCATGTTAAGTTACAATGTTTGACATTAAAGTATTTGCATTTTGTATAAACTTGGAAAGTGATAGTCACCTCGTAGGTACTCAAAATTTCTATTCATTGACCAGTTAAGCACTGTATCTGTGCCCTTCAGCAAGAGATTAAAAATAGATGATTATTACTTGCATAGGTGTTGCAAATTTCACAGAGAATGTAGAATTCATCTGTTATTCTCCATATTTTAAATGGCATGGATGAAGAATTGTCACACAACTCTCAAGCATTAGCAGGTTTTTCTTTGAATTATTTATTTTCATTTTGTGTATGAGTGTACTGCTGTATGTGTTGATGCATCTGTGTCATGCAGTGCCCTCAGAGGACAGAAGAGGTCATTGGATCCCCTGGAAATGGAGTTGCAGATAGTTGTTAACTGCCAAGTGGGGGCTGGGATTCAAACCCAGGTCTTCTACAAGAGCAGCCAGTGCTTTTAACCACTGAGCCATCTCTGCAGCTCCCAGCACTTTCCTCTTTTAAAACTTGATTCAAGAAACTTGACTTCTTTAACAAATGGCAAAGAAAAAGAAAATTTTCTTCCATTTTTGTCCATCAGTGTGGTTTCCATTGTTTCCCATTTTGTATCTGAGCTGTTTCGTTAGAATAATATTATGGGATTCACTTTGAAGCACTCAGTACAGAAGCAGACCAAAAATTAATTGCAGTGGTTGATATAGTATCAGTGCACACTCCAGGGAGGCCCAAGGAAACAAACCCACCAGCACTGATCACGCCCACCTGTCCCCTTCCTTTCTGACATGCTTGTACATGACAGATAATACTTATGGGGAATTCTCTGTGAAGATGTGGAAATTTGGATGAAAAATCTAGTAACTTTATCAACCACTACAATGGTACTACACTTCACACACACACACACACACACACACACACACACACAAACAACACACGACACACTCTGAGTAAAATCGTATCATAGAGATTTCTACATGACAAAGCTAACAAAGAACTGAAACATCCTGTCAACAGTCACATAAGTGAGCGTAAAAGTGGACTGTCATATCTCAGTGAAGTTTCAATGAGGCAGCCCTTGATAGCCCTTTATGAGAAACCTTGAATACATTCAATGAAACGGTTTTTGGTTTCCTGATCCATAGAAACAGTAAATGATAACTGTCTACGTTTTTAAGCTGGCAGGTACTGTGATAATTAGTAATAAGGTGAGGAGTGTCCCATCAGTAAAGGGTAAAATGAGATAGAGGCATAGGCGTAGGAAGGGGCTTAATCCGATCCCTTACTGGCTTGAGACTAAGTGGTAAGATGTAGAAGCATTCTGGCTGATGATAATGATAGTAAAGAACATGACAATGATTATAATGATTGCATCTAATTCCAGATATCCTTTTATGCTTATACCAAGAGCCTTGTTCCAGGCATATCATTTACACTGGTGTATTTGACTCTTGCTTAAACTGTGAAGTGGGAAAAATGGAAACAATACGGTTGAGAAAAGAAGTTGTTCTGAGTCACACAGCGAGGCAATAAATGGTAGAGGTGATACTCGAAGTCATGTCTGTCTGAGTCTAAAGCTCTAATCTGCCCTGCTACATGTGCATAAATCATTGGGTGAGTTGATTCAAGCACACCAATAAAGAAGAGATCAGTATGTGTCACAGAATGAAGCTTGATGAAGACCCCAATGTCAGGTGTGGAATTAATCACAAGCAACAGAGGCTGTGCAAAAGGACTCATCTTACTGTTATTTTGTAATAAAACCTAGGTCCACCTTGAGTTTTCAGAACACAGGCAGAATGAGACCAAATTCTTAGCTAAAATGTTGTGTACATGACCTCTAGCTCATTTCCTGATAGAGTCCTTATGTCCCGCTGAAGCCTCATCTGCCACACCTCCACTCTACCTTTCTTCTAAGCTCTTGCCATGGCTCATTAATCTCGATTTCCAGTAGGCTAGGACTTTTATGGACCAAAGAACCAAACTCTTCCACACTCTAGCCACTAAACAATTCCAAAGGCCTAAGCTTTTCATAACAGTCCCACTTTGGCACCAGCCTTCTGTATTAATGATGTGGGAACATTGGGGTGCCTTTAAGAGCAATAGAGCCTTTTCCCTCTGTGGTGAGCTTGGCTTCTGGGGGTAGGGCATAAAACTTAACAGCTATCAGAGCCACCCTGAGCCAGTTACACTGGGTTTTTGTCTTGCAAATTCAAAGAATTCAGAGGGTGAGTCTTGGAGAGAAGTTTATTATAGATTCATAGGTGGGAGTCACGGGAAGAAGGAAGAAGGCAGGAAGGGAAGAAGGGAGGGCTGGGGAGATGGAGGGAGTTAGAGGGAGGAGCCGCCGTAGAGCAGGAGGAGCTCCAGGAAATTGCTGCTAGTCTGGGCTCTTTAAAGGACTTATGGCAAGAACCAGGGTGAGGTCTGGGGAGGGAATATGTTCTCCAGTTGGGTTGGCTCAACAATGAGATGTTCTGGTGCCTCCTTTCAGTTCAGCCTTGTCCTTACAAATAGCCTGAAGGCAGATGCACAGCAAACTAACAAAGAAAGGGGACTCAGAGCTCTTCTGGCCTCTAGCAAGGACATTCTCAGCAGCATTGCCTCAGGTCTGTGCCCTAGGAGGCCAGTTTCCAGTCCCTGGTGTCATCATTAGTCACTTCTCCATTGTTGTGATACAATACACAGACAAAAGCAACTTACAGACAGAAGGTCTTATTTTGGTTAAAAGTTCAAGGTACAGTTCATCCTGGTGGGGAATTGAAGGCGGCAGCCTGAGACTGAAGTAGCTGGTCACCTTGTATTGTGAGTCAGAGTGAAGAGACCAGCGGATGTCTCTGCTCAGCTCAGTCCTCCTTTTCCTATAGTCCAGGACCCCAACCTGATAATGCTGCCCTCCACAGTGAATGAGTCTTAGCACCTTAGTTAAGCAAATCAAGATAATCCTCTATAAGCATGCCATAGAAGCCCATCTCCGGAAGTGATTCTAGATCTTCATTAGGTTGACAGCTAAGGTTGACTAGCACGGCCTCCTGTCTATACCTCTTCTTAGAGTTCTTTTATTTTAATATTTTGCTATCTGCCTATAACAGACCAGCATCATTGCCTTTATTTAAATTATCCCAGTACTGGGGTCAGTGGTACAGCTTCATGGATAGTAGCGTACTTCCCTAACAATATACAAGCTCTTGGGATCAAACCCCAGCCTGAAAATAAACTATATTCACAATTTTCAGTATATTTGTTAATATATACATACCATCTTGTTATATCTCAATTTTCCTACTAAGCAATACTTTTAAGAAATAATTACTTTTTCTTCCTATGTGAGAGAAAATTCCCCAGTGTATAGAAACAAACTAATCATTCACCATCTCTTTCTAGTATGTGGCGTGAAGTAAAATTTCACTTCGCCACACTCTTAGAATAGTCTAGTCTCTGTGGAAGGCTGTGTTTTCTCCTCCTTCTTTATCTTTTGCTACAAAAATAAAAATATATCTCCATGAAGAATGTCAAATCAAATTGACACAAAAAGAACTCAAATGCTAGAGACAAAAAGAAATGAAAACTACAGTCTCCTGTGAAAGAAATGAGTTGGAATACAACTATAGGGGAAAATATCAGTAAAAGATGCTCTTTAGGAGGTAAAAGGAGAAACCACAGGATAAAATTCAGAGCAAAACACTTTGAGGCCCAAGTGGGGAAAGAACACCAACCTTAGAGTGTTTTTATGTAAAATACTTTGAATATTTTGGGACTAAAATGCAAGGAAGACCAGGAATAAGACAGGACTTTGGGGCACTGTGGAGAGAGAGCTCTTGGGATTTTCTCATAGGAGCCCAGTGAACAGAAATGTTCTCCAATTAAGTGACAAGGGAATATGAATTTCTGATGGGAGATGCCACAAGAAGATGAAGCCTAACATTTGTTCCCAGCCTGGGAATTTGAGATAAGTTGGCAAATTCAAGTAAGCATTTAGGCAAAGCAGATGGTACTTTCTTTAATGTATAGACTAATGTCAGATTTCTTCAGTCAGAAAGCATGCCAGAAAATCCCAGTTCTAAGTGGAAAATAGAGAATTCTATAGTGAAATGATGTCATGTTCAGAAGAAATGAAAAATGAAAAGCAAGAAACTTAATCCTCTCTTAGCTCAGTAAGTCCAAGACTCATCATCATCATCACCATTTTATCATTATCAGTATCATTGTAGCTACTATTTTGGAGACAAGACTGGTCACACTGGGCTCTCATTGTGCCAGGATGGCCTTGAACTTCCTGTGTCCACCTCTGTAGTGCTGAGATTATAGGCGTGGGTAACTATGCTTGCTTTGCATGGATTAAATTTTGATTGCACATTAATCTTCTAATTATACGCAGATTCTTGGTCATGTAATGAAAGTATTTATCTGAATTGTGAACTATTTGAAGACAGGAACTGTAATCAATCACTCTAGCTGTGTTACTTTTACCAGCACAGTGCTTTCCATGTTGGAAATGCTCAGTAAATGCCTGTTGATTTAAGTTAAAGAATTTGTATGGAGTTGTTTGACTCTAGCTCTAGAATACACACCACATTTTTCTTCCCAATATCCTGGCTACACTTCAGTGTTAACATATGAACGATTGTTTACAATCTGAGATCTTCAAAAAGGCTACAAAGACCTAATTAAGCCATTAATGGATTTCTAAATCTACTGACTTTGATAACTTGTGAGATTTTCTGATCTTTCTCTTCATCAGCATCCCTCCCTGAATATAAAGAAGAAAAATGTTGAAATGCAAATATGCAAATTCTTAAAATCATTCAAATTCTTGTTTGTTAGAAAGACATGAAAAATGATCAAAAGTTTTTTCTTAGCTGCAACATCTATTTCCAAGCATGTTTGATAATCTAGACTTAACAGGCGGTGAGCTCTTTGTGGAAATGTTAAGCTGTTACTCTTAGATAAGGGGAGACAGTGGGATAACATTGTTTATGGATAGAAGAGATTTTTAGCTGTTATGTGGTCATGTCTTCATGAGCTGATGGTAAAAGGTAGCGCTTATATTACTTGTCTAGCATGTTCAAAACCTCAACAGTGGGAAAAAATGGCCAAAATAATATCTGTCACCTTGAACCATTTTCCTCTATGGGAAGTTTTGTCAAATTTTTAACATTTAAAGGCTCCCTGTAATCTGTACTTTGCAAATGCAAAGCAGCGATTTGCTTGTACAACAGATCGGCTTGCTGAAGTTGTATTTGTAAATCATGTTTCACATTTTTTATTATGAGTTGAGTAATGCTTGTATGAGTATCTTTTTATAAAACTAGTGTTTTTATTAATTCTTTGAGAATTTGTAAACGTTTGAATTTGATACGTTTCAAGGTAATCTAAGTATATAACTATCAGCTCATGAGGACATGACCACATACAGCTGAAAATCTCTTGTATCCATAAATGTAATTTGGTCATATTCATCTCCTTCAAACCCAATCTCACCCCTACCCCCTAACTTTCTATCCACTGTCTTTATTAAAGCCTCTTGAGTCCAATTTGTGCTCTCAAATACTGTCGAGTATGGGTCCAACCCCTGAGCTTGGTCAGTCTACTAGTAGTCACACCTTTAAAGAAAACAGACTTCCAGTTTTCCAGGAGCTATCACCTGCCAACAGCTCCATGGATGGAACTTCATGCCCTCCTCCATGCCCCACCCCCTGCTGAGTTTGTGCAAGTCTTATTCACGCTGTCATAATCTCTGAGTTCATATGTGCATCTGCCTGGTTGTGTCCAGAAAAATCCTGTTTTGTTTTAGTTATCAACTTCCTATAGCTCCAACAGTCTTTCTACCCACTCTTCAAAGATCCCAAGTTTTGGGGGAGGGGTGTGACATAGATATCCCATTTAGGGCTGAGTGCACCAAAGTCTCACTGACCAGCTGAGGTCTCTGGTGAATTACCACCTAACTACAAAAGAAGCTTTTCTGATGATGGTTGAAAGATTCACTAATCTGTGGATATAACAATAAGTGACTAGGAGTCAGTTTAATCCTATGCCAATTTAGCAGCCATACATATGTACACGGAAGCAAGAAGGCAACATATGAAGTCACTGCCCAGTTACTGTCTAATTATCCACCTTGCTGTTTTTTTTAAACAGATCTTTTATTGACCTGGAGTTCACCAAATAGGCTAGGCTGGCTGGGTACTAAGCTCTAGGGATCCTCCTGTCACTAACCTTCCAGAGGTGGGATTATAAGTACACACCAACACATCTGGCTGTTCTTCACACAGAACTCAGGTCCTCATGCTTATGAAGCAAGATATCTACTGACCGAGGTATCATCTCAGTCATCAGTATATTTTCAAACTTTTTAAAATTTTTTTTTGTTATTTTTATTTTATGTGTATGTATGTATTGCCTGCATGTATGTAAGTGCACCTGTGTCATGCAGCGCTTGTGGAGGACAGAAGAGGCTGTTGGATCCCCTGGAACTGGAGTGTCGGACAGTTGTTAGCTGCCATGTGGGTGCTGGGATATGAATGCGAATCTTCTGCAAGAATAACCAGTGTTCTCAACCTCAGAGCCATCTTCTTCAGCCCCTCAAACCTTTTTTTTTTTTAAATTTCATTGAGCTTTTGTAATTTCATACAACAGTTCTTAAATGAATTTAGACCCCCTCCCCCATTTCCCCACCAGACCTCACATATTCCCCCATACATGTTAAGTACCATCCAGTCAAGCATTTGTACCCAGATGTCCTTCAGTGTAAACTCGTCTACTAGAGTCTAGTTAGTCCATCTAGAGATCGTATGTAAAGCATACTCTCCTCATCCAGCACCAATCACACTCCGATAGTTCTCAGTCTAGAGCTGCCTGGCCACCCATTTTTCTCCTCCCCTCTTGGCCCTTGTTTAATTGAGTTGGCAAGGGTCCTGTGCTTGACATCACCATTGCCACAAGTTTGCATGTGCAAACTTCCAGTGATCTGAAAGCCTCTGCTTCCCTGTGCTCATGAACCAGCCCTAGCTCTTACAATACTTCCACCCCCTCTTCCACAAAAGTCCCTGAGCTGTGGGTGGGTGAGGTTTAATATAGAAGTCCCAACTAAAGATACACACTGTACGGCCTCTTACTCTTTAAATTTGGCCAGTTGTAGCCTTCTGTGTGCATCACACTCTGTTGAATAAGGAAGATTTACCGGCAAAAGTTAGGGATGCATTAGTTTTCCCTTTACCCCTTTTTCCTCTAAGTTCCATGAGCCTTAGGTGTAACGGTTCAGCTGTAGATGTGACACCCAGTACTGGGCATCTCTCAGACATACTCCCTGTCTTGGACCAGTTGTGGAATTCTGCAGTAGCCTCCATGTGTTGCAGAAAGAAGCTTCTTTGATGAGTGGTGTACAATATGCTTGCCTGTAAATATAAGGATTCATATTTAGCATATGGTAAGAAATTTCATTTGTCTAGAGATATGAGAGAGATAGGGTTTTCTATATGATCTATGGGCTCTCGAACTATGTGTATTTGGCTGAGTTTACAATGCCACCCATGAGTTCATTTCCACTGAGAGGGCTGAACAATTCCCAATTAGACAGCTGTTTATTGCTCCCTAGATAACAGTGCCACTACTGCACCAATAAAGGTAGTTTTCTGTGCTGGTGGTAATGATTATTCAGGTTTAAGGATGGATTGGACCATTAATTGTTTTTATCCCTTGGAATTTTGCATATTTTCATCTAGCTTTAGTTAAACTTTCATGTAGCTAGTTAAACTTTGGGTAGAAGACCTCTAGGTCAGTTCCTGCTCCATTGCTCCAAGTCCTGTATCTGAAGTATGTTCTGTCTTCAGCAGTAGTGTCCTATCTACTAGTTCTGGGAGATAACTAAGAAGTTTGGCAATAGCCTGTGTTATTTTGGGAGTCTCTTGGACCACTCTCACCAGTCACACAAGGGGAGGTCTCCTATGTCTGGCACTGTGTTCCTTGCCAAGCAGCTCCCAGGTATACATATGTACTAATGTTCAGACACTGTAAGAGCATTTCTCATGGGTTTCCAGGGCATTACATTTCCCTCTGAGTTTCCTAGTCCCCCAAGATTCATTTATCTCTACTCTTTTTCCTCCCATCCAGTCTCCCTCCTCCCTCTCCAGTCTCCGTGGCCCTATTATCCCCACCCTCCCCCTAATAACGTCCACCTCCCACCATTCCCCCTCTTCTAACTTCCCCCACACCATGTCCCCTTTCATGGTCTTCCTTCCTCCCCTCCCTACCAAACACTCCTGCTTTCCTTACCACCCCTTAACATCTATTCCCTTCTCTCTGACTCTTTTGGGTTCTTTCTTTTCCTTTGCCTCCATGTATCCATTCCATTTTCCTGGCTCCTAGTGTTACATCAGAACATATATACTCACATATAATGAATTGGTGCTACAGTCTGCGAATAAGGGAGAACATACATTGCTTGCTTTTCTGTGTTTGTGTTACTTAGCATAACACTCTCTAGTTCCAATCATTTGCCTGTGAATTTCATAATTTCATCTTAATTTCATATATTTTAGAGTTCTCAAAGTTGTACACTGCTTATTATTTCAATCTGAACTATTCCCCAAAAGGTTTCTTCAGTTGGGAGTTATGTCCTCAACTGGAGGTGCTATTGTGGAGGCTCTAGAACTTTAGTAGGCAGAACATACTTGGAGAAGAAAGATTACTTAGAATGTGTTCTTGAGGACTGTATTTTGTCCCTGGCTCTCCCGCCATCTTCCTGTCCTCCCTAGAGACAATGGATTATATATACCGCATGCACCACCATCATGATTTTCTTCCTCACCATGGGCCCAGGATCAACAGAACCAAGAACTGTGCACTGAAATGTTTGAAACTGTGAGCTAAAATAGATCTTTGTCTCCTTGAGTTGTTCGTCAGGCATTTTATCACAGTGGTGAAAGATAACTGATGTGCCCTTTTCATATAACTGATGTGCCAGTCTTCATAGGGTCTCTATACATGAGGTAAAGGAGACATTTTAGCAGTGAAAAGATTAAGCTTCGGGGATGTTTGGTGACTGCCAGTTGGCAGGTAGCACAGGCCTGATCCAGATCGTTGGCCTGACCTTCCAAGCTCATCTTTTCTAATGCACAAAAATCACCAGGACAGAGTTTGTGGATGTAGTATCTCTGAAACTAAGTCAATCTGAACATTTTCTGTCTAGTTTGCTAGCACTTAAGTAGATTACTAGTTAGAAACTGCTGTTTTTCAATATTACATCTCTGACTCAGAATTGGTTCTTTTCTGGTAACATTCTTTGCTGGATATTCAAATGTGTGCCATGTCCTTCCTTGTATGTATCTAAAGACAGAGAAACTGGCAGTGTGTGGCTGATTGTGAAACACCTGAGGGTGAGCCAAATGATTGCAGGTGACCATAGCTTTTCAAAGCCTTGAGGAACTGTTCACAAGAACGTCTCTGTACAGCGCTGCATCCTGTGTGTGTAGGGGCATTCCTGTCAGCATGTCACTCGACTTGCAATGCTGGTAACACTTATCCCAGTGACACTCATTGATGCTGCTCTTGTTCATCCCTTAAATGGTCTTGATCCACTCCTTTCATGGCTTTGTGTGCTGAGATTAAGGGTGAATTTGGCAGATGTGGCAATTCCGGAGAAAATGTGCTGTTCAAATGCAAACCAAAATTCAGTTATGGATTAATTATGGATTGTGATAGCTGCAAGAAACAGAAGCTCACGATAAAATGCGGGAGACTGGCTTATTTCAACAGGCATCTAAAAAGTACATCTCTGATGCTTAAATTGAGATCAGTTAAAGGAATGTTCCATACTATGAAACAACCAGAACCAAAACCATGGGCAGGAAAACAGTCCTCTGTCTCCTCACAGAGCATGTATGGCAAACGAAGAGAAGAGTAGGATGAGAGCCATGGGAACAGGCAGGGTTCACTGTGTCCTGCACATTGAGCAGCTGCAATGAACCATTCTTCTAAGAGCATTGCGAGCAGGACCATAAAGCAAACCGCGTTTCTAACAGAAATGTTTACCCTCTTTGAAGTAATTGCATGAGAGCCAAGAGACTAATTAGCACGTTCCTGCAATAGGTCTATCAAAGAGCTGATGGCAGTGAACGAGTAGCCAAGGTTCCACCTTGGGGCAGGAAGTGTATCTTAATGGTAGAATGCTTGCCTACCAAGCTTGAGGCCCTGAGTTCAATCCTAGCATCACACACACACACACACACACACACACACACACACACACACACAGACACACACCCCTATGGAAATACTAACTTTTATATATCCATGACTCATCTCAGTTACTTGTTGAGTGTAATAAATGTGTACATCTCAAAGGTGATATCTGGATCAGAGACAGACACCTGGGATTTTGAACAAGTATGTAGTATATAAGTCTCTGGGGAGATAAATTAAGAAGAAAGGCTAGGATCAATCCTTGAGGAGCTCTGATTTTGAAGAAAGGATGTAGACTATGGGGATTAGTTTCAATGGAGTTTTGAAGGAAAGTCAGTAATGTGAGAGGTGAGGAGAGAGAGAGAGAGAGAGAGAGAGAGAGAGAGAGAGAGAGAGAGAGAGAGAATCAAAGACAGCAGGGAAAGCGAGATGTAAATCATGAAGCAG
>NW_008348218.1:2847440-2881539 GCF_000622305.1 Nannospalax galili | reverse complement strand
GTGTGTCACACACACAAATACACAAAATAAATGAATAAATGTGAGAGAGAGAGAGAGAGAGAGAGAGAGAGAGAGAGAGAGAGATCCAGGGATCTCATCAAAAACAGGAGTGGCAGCGAGATGTCAATACCATGAAGCAGGTTTGTTGACAGGACTAGTCTCATAATCACAGAGTCACTGTGGGAGCCTGAAGGACTTTCTTCCTTGATCTTTGATACTGTTCTGTTTATATGACTCCCCTCCATTTCACAGGAAGGAATCTGAAGATCTGGTCAGGTTGTCATCTGTGGAAGTAAAGGAACTCCTTTGGCTTTTGCCAGTAGTTTAGAGACATTGGGAAGTTGTTTTGCTGTGTCTCATGATAATGAGGCACAATAACATCTGAAGAGAAACTAGAGTGAACTCATATCTAGATATGGCATGCAGTGTTAGGTTGAACCATAGGCTACACGATCTCTTGATTCATGAGGATGTGTGTTAGAGTTCAGTGACTGATTTATGTCATCCAAGTTTCTTTTATTTTTAATTAATGTTTTAGCTATCATAAAAATAATCGGCTTCACTGTAACATTTTCATACATATATCTTATTTTGTTCTCATTCATCCAGTTTTCTAACTCCCTCTGAGCTCTAATTTCCCTTTATGAAAATCATCCCTTTGTGATAGATAACCATTGTAAGTTCCCGTGACTTAAAGCACAACAGAGATAAGCAATGAATGGCATCTTTTAAATAGCCATAATATATTGGGAGTAAGCATAGGGTGAAGTACAGTTGTGTATAAAAGCACATGGATATCATTTAAAATCCATAAATCAAATGTGCTGATGCGTCTATGCTTGATGCCTGTTTTTTGTAATTTCAGATGTACTGTCTTGGTTTTTGATTCAGATAGATTTGCTGTCTGGAACTTGCAGGCGAGTTGATGGGTAGCCAGTCAAGAGGATAGCCAGCAGAGATTCTGCAGAATAGCAGGTGTGGAGGGTAAGCTGAGGAGCTGTGGGAGCTGTGAGAGCAGCTGATTCAGGGATAAAATCCAGGGCAGGACTGGAAGGCGAGGGGACAGCCACTCTAAAGAGGCTAGCTGTGGCACTGGGAAGTTGCCCAGAGACTTGCAAGTCGACTCAGAAAATCTGAAGAGCTTGCAATCACTCCTTTCTTTGTTTGGGATAAAGCTAGCTAGGTGAAGATTGGTCTGCTTCTCAGAAGGTATGCACTTTGTTCAAGAACATGGAAAAGTAGCATAATTCCAAATGCCATTGGATCGCACAGTTCTCTTTTCCCATTGATTTATTATCCTTCCAGGAAGGAAACGTGATTATAGAACTGAATAGCATATGCTCCTTTGTCATATGTGCAGAGGGTGATGCTGGGTCCTCATTACTCTGTGTGCTAAGCCTCACACAGTGATATGAATTATTCTGTCTCTGTCTCTGTCTCTCTCTGTCTCACTCTCTCTCTCTCATGTGTGTGTGTGTGTGTGTGTGTGTATGTGTGTGTGTGTGTATGCATTCATGTTTGTAAGTGTGTATGCAATGCCATAGTACACATGTAGAGGGCACAGGACAATACAGGTTGTTGGTCCTCATCCTGCACCTTTTTTGAGATAGGATCTCTTTACTGTTTGTACACTGGTCCAGCTTACCTAAGAGCTTCATGGATTCTCTTGTCTCCACTTCCCATTTTGCAGGAGGAACACTGGGATTACAGACATGAGGATCCCATGCCAACCTTTTACTTGGGTTCTGGGGATTCAAACTCAGTTCTTCACACTGGCATAACCAGACTTTGCTCACTTAGCCATTTCTTCAGCACCCAGGTTTTTTCCTTTAAAAATACTTCTGGGTTGTGTCTCCATCTGCAAAATTTACCTATTTGGTATCATATGGTTTGGATGATAGGTAATTATTTAGAAATACCTGTCATTTATTGAACACTTAAAAGACATAATAAGCTTGATTCCATATTGCACAGGAAATTTAACAAATACCCTCTGTAACGTGTGCATTATTTTTTGTTAATTGCAGCACTGAAGTTTAAATAGGTTATGCTATTTCTTGGTTTCCTACAGTGGCATAGGTCCATGATTTCAGCCTAGGTCTGTCACCCTCCCCAGAACTTGTATGAACCTTGTTGAGAAGAAGCTCCACTCTTCACCACCAGTCTGCCTTCTTCTGTGCTCTTCTTATAATTGAGTATGTGCTCAATGCCTGCCTTATTTCTTTTTGTTTATTGTAAATGGAACTGAAGGAAAAAGCATTTGTTGCCTCCACACCATGGGCCTCATTTCTTTAAAAATATGTTCTTATGATTCTCGGTGGAAAAGAAACCAAAATGTGTGTTTAAAATCCCAATATTGCAAATAATGAAACTGTTCAGAGAAACTGAAGATTTCACCAATATAAGTCTGCTTATTCGTTTGCTTTCTACTTACCATCTCTAATCTTGGGAAACCAGGACATCCAAGATTGCAAAGAGGACAAATATGTGATTTCGCTTCTCAAAGAAACTTACTGGAGAAGGCAAACACATAAACAGATAATTATGATAAAATACAGTAAATTGACAGGAAGATAGAAAATCCAGCATTGTATGTGAGCAGGTGGGTGCCTTATGCTAGCATGAAAATAACCAAAGTGGGAAGACAGCCAGTGTATGGGTTTGTGTCTTGCCAAGACTTAATTATCTCTCCCCACAATGACACCATGGCACTTTCCAGAGTTAGTGCAGTGTGCATGTTGAAGGAGTCTGAGAGGTGGTTAAAATGGCCTGTAGAAGAAAGAAATGTTGAAGAACAAACCGAGAGGGATTTTAAAAAAAGAACATCAAAGGTAAATTGTTAGGAACATAATTATTCTTTTAACTGGATTTCCATTTTCCTGGAGTAGTTGGATTTTTCACTTTCCTTGAGTACCAAAGCCACTATGGCATGAAAGAGAATATGTACCGTGGTTTCATTTAATAAAGGTTGAAGAGAAAGGAGGAAAAGCAGCTGAAATCCAGTAGTACATCACACAACCCACCAACTGGAATTCTGACTAAAACATCGCTCCTCCTACTTAAACATTTGCTTATTTGGCCAAGGGAAGCATGACCCCAATATCTAGGTGCTTTTCTATTAAAGAGGGTTACTTGATTCAAATGTCTCTTTTAGTTAAGAAAGATTTACTTCCTCATTCAGATGCATATATGTTGATACAGATGGACAGAGAATGTTTTAATGATCTTTTTGGCCATAATTAGTTCCCCCGTAGCACGTGAAGATAAACACCTGCACTGATTTATTGCCTTTCTCTCTGTTTTACATAATTTTTATTCTTTAAAGCTTTGACAGCTTTTTGAATTCATATCAAAATGGTTAAACTTCTAAATAAAGAAATTTCTGAGCAGTCTTTTGAAAAATGCCTTCTGTTTTTTTCAATATTGAAGGGAGATAGATTTTGTGTTTGGAACATCACTAAATGGAGCAGTGTATGTGGACGGGTAAAATTTTGAGACTTTGAGATAAAGAGGGCTTTTAAGGGAACCACAGATAGTCTTGAGTGCATTTTTATGAGAGTAATAACAGTAAATAAAATTATTTCTTTGAAAGTAAAACTATTTAGCCTAAATAGATATTTTTCCTTTTATTATGTAATGTAATTTTTAAGGATCTTATTGGTATACATTATCTCTTTAGTGTAAGGCAAATTTATTATTTTCCCCAAACCTGGAAGAATTAATATGGTCAGAATTTTAGAATAATTAAACATAGTTAATTTCATGTCTGATATTTATTTTGTTATTACTTTGTCCCTTTCAGAAGTATTGGCAGATGATCACTGCTGGGAGAGGGAGAGTTGTTCTTCTTTAAGGGAGTGATGCTAGAAAGACTGAACAGGTTCCAGTGAATAAACTTATTCTGAGGGACATCTGGGTACACAAACATGACTTAGTGGGCCTTGACATATATAAGAGAATGCATGAAATTTTGTGGGTGGGGTGTGGGGGTGCAGATAGAGAAGGAGGCTTACATATGATTAATATGTACTGTATGAAATGCATAAAAATTCATTATAAAATACATTGAAAAAGTCATCACCTGGAATATGTTATTAAAATCTATCACAATTTGCAGTTATTTATATACTAATCATATTAAAATAATTTATTTAGATTAATTTCATAGATTAAAAAATATTTGCAAGTCATCCATTTTATGCAGCTTGTTCTCTGTCGGAAACTTACTTAGTTTCAACTCGCCTAGAAATTGAAAGGCTAAGAGATTTTAAATTACTGTAATATCTGTCCTTCATCTCATGACTAGTGATTCAAAAACTCTGCTTTTAGTTTATTTTAATTAAAAACATTTCTTCTCAAATACTGCTTAATGCCAGATAATTGCTAACATTGAATATAGTTATCTTTGCTCTGCGAAGAAGAGCTAAGACCATAAATTATGACGGCAGCACGTGGTTTGCTGACAAAACTGTATAAAATACTGTTTCCATCCTCATGTCAGTTCTGGTTCATTCGTTTCCACTGTGGTTCCTTGGAGACCTTGTGTAAGTTATAGTTTAAAAAATCCATCACATTGAGCTCTGTCAGCTTACACCTTCCTTACTGACCATATTATGGCCCTGAAAGAAAGAACAGAAAGAAAGCAGAATTATGTATTTGCTTTACATGGATAGGTGGTGCCAAAATAGTTTCAGAATCTAAATATTAATCACCCTGAGCCAATTTGACTTAAATTGGATAGTTCACACTTTTACACCTGCAGTATTGCAAGGTAGATATAAAAAGTATACAGAATTCCTCTCTATAAATATATGCCCATTTTATATGCTTCACAAGCTATTTTGTAGATCCATGATCCAAAAAGGCTGTTAGTACCAAAGACATGATTGATAGACAAGCCTATGCTGTTTAGCAGCTCATTGGAGGTGACACATTTTCCTGGTTTTCATGTTTTCTTACTATATATTATGCACAATATGTCTATGATTATAGGTTTTGACCTTGTCTCAGCATCCCTTTGTACTGTGAAATGACAGTTCTCGTCAGGAAAACACTAAATAATATGTATGTTTTAGTAGACAAGTTTAAATACATGGTTCTCACTATGAAGCATATTCTGAAATTGAAGCTTCATTTTTGCTTCTCGCATATTCATAGGAAAAGACATGTTCAAGGAAACAGGAATACATTAGTTGACTCTACATTTACTTTTAATAGTTTCCTTATCTCTCACGGAGACATTAAAGAAGAGGTAAGACATCATAAAGTAGTTTGGCTCTATCAATTAAAGAATGTTTTCATTGCCTATTGCATAAACAGGCCCCAGTTCATTTCAATCTGTGCTTTTGTTTCCTTTTATATTTGTTATATTATTTGAAGTCAAAGCATTTTAATCTTAGTGTCTTTATTTTCCTTCTCTTTCACTCTACAAAATAAAATGAAGAAAGAAGAGATTCCCATTTGTATCTATTTCTAATTGCACTGAAATACTGGAATAAAGACGTTATCTTTAGGAAAAGATTCTGTATTTTGAAAATGTGCACATGTTTTATACTTCATACTAGTTATAATTTGCATATTTCTGGGACTAGAGACATGGCTCAGCAATTAAGAGCACTGACTGTTCTTGCAGAGGACCCAGATTCAATTCCCAGCACCCGCATGGCAGCTAACAATCGTCAGTAACTCCAGTTCCAGGGGATCTGACACCCTGTCCTTTTCTGACCTCTGGGGGCATTTTATGACATGGGTGCACCTAACTACATGTAAGCAATACACTTATACACATTAAATAAAAATAATAAATAAAAAATTTTAAGAATTGTTTATTTCTTTAAAGGAATTATTGTTCCAAATAGATTCTATGAAGGCAAATTTAAGTATGAAATATTACAGAAAGTCATGCAATTAATAATTTAAAATATTTCAAATGAGCCAAAAATGCCTTGGACCCAGTCAGACTCAGCGCTTGTGCTCACTGTGGTGTATATAAGGCAATAAATGTTCTCCTAGCACAGGCACACTGATGCCTGCTTTGGGGTTGGGAAGATGAATAGAGTGTTCTTCCTCTCAAAGAGCATGAAGCATGTAAAAGAAACAGGACAAATAAATGAGTCTGTGAACTATAAGGCAGGGTAAGGTACAGTTTTACAAGCAGTGCTGTACTAGCTCTGGCATAGAGGGAAAACATTAACTATTATTTGAAACTTAGGATTGTTTTATGGATACACATTTTAGATAAAAACAATATAAAAAACCAATAGCACAAACTTGTGCATTGCTTGTCTCATAGCCCTAGTTAGAATGGGTACTACAATTTGTGTCATTAAACATACGTGCCAGTGTACATTTCATTGGTGCTAATTGTATCACTATGAAAGCTAAAGAAATAAGAATATTTATTTTCTATTCATTAGGTAGAAAAGGAAGCAGTATTACTAAACTATTTTTTTTACAAAGGCAGTATTACACTGATACTAAATATAAAATAAAAAAAAATTTACAGACCAATATCCCTATTTAACACAGATGTAAACATTCTCAATAAAATACTTAAAAACTAAATGCAAGAACACACCAAAAATATCATTTACCATGATCAAATTCACTTCATTCCAGAGATGGTGAAATCAACATATACAAATATACAGATCTATTACTATTACAATACATCACATAACTGAACTCAAGGACAGAACTCATATAATCATCTCAAAATATGCAGAAAATGCCTTAGACAAAATGTAACATCATTTCATGATTAAAATATCTAAAGAGATTAGGAATGCAGCAAACATATTTCAAATTAATAAAGCTACATATGACAGATGTATGGCTAACACTATTCTAAATGAGGAAAAACTAAAAAATATTTCTGCTAAGATCAGGAACAAGCAAGGGTTTCCACCCTCTTCACTCCTATTCTACACAGTGATTGAACTCTTACAAGAGCAATAAGACAAGAGAAGGAAATAAAAGGTATACAAACTGGAAAGGAAGAAGTCAAAGTACCCTTATTTATACATTATATGACTCTATACAGGAAAGATCCTAAAGACCCCATGAGAGGGCTAGAGCTCAGCAGTTAGAGAGGACCTGAGTTCGATTCCCAGAACCCACATGGCAACTAACAACCATCCTAACTCCAGTTCCAGGGCACCCGATGTCTTCTTCTGACTTCCGTTGGCATTTCACAACATGGATATACTTACATACATGCAAGCAACACACGCATATGTATTAAAAAATAGAAATAAATTATTTTTTAAAAGACTCAACCAGAATACTCTTAGGGCTGATAAGCAAAATGCTACTTAAAAAATTAATATACATAAGTCAATAACCTCCCTATATATACATGTACAAATGATAATCATAATGGGAAAGGTATCAGGGAAATAATCCCATTCATTATTGTGCCTCCAAAAAGCCAAGAAAAAAAACAGGAAAAAACCACAATAACAAGAACAACAGCAGCAACAACAACAACAACAGCAACACACACACACACACACACACACACACACACACACACACAAACAAAAGCCCCAACAAATAAAACAAAACCAAAATCCAACCACCCAACCAAAACAACAACAGTAAGAAAAAAATCCTTGGAATAATCCTAACCAAGGAAGCAAAAAATCTCTACAATGAAAACTTTAAAAATAAAACTTGTGCAGTTGAGTCTCTACAACTAAGACTCATGGAGCATAGTGGAATGAGGGGTAGGGAGGGCTAAAGCACCCCTCAACTCTCACCAATGAGGCTCCCATGTACATCAGAATGCAATGCACACAGAAGGCCACAACTGGCCAAGTTTTGGAGAATAAGAAACTGTAGAGTGTACGATGGGACTCTTATATGGAACCTTACCCACCCATGGCTCAGGGACCATTGTGGGAGAGGAAGCAGAAAGATAGTAAGAGTCAGAGCTGGTTCATGAAAACAGGGAGGTGGGGGTTCCAGGCCACTGGAGGCTTGCTCCTGTGAGCCTGTGGCAGCAGTGGCTGTCAAGCACAGGACCCATGTCAGCTCAATTAAACATGGGCCCAAAGGGGAGGTGAGAAATAGGTGGTGAGTCAGCACTAGATTAAGAACTATTTGAAACAGATTGCTGCTGGGTGATGGAAGAGTATGACTTACATAACGACCACTGGATGGGCTGACTAGAACAGTGCATGCATTTACACTGAAGGACATTTGGGTACAAACACAAGAATGACTAGGACTCAGCATGTATGACAGAGTGCATAGGGTTGGTGGGGGGATGGGAGAGGCATAGATAGAGGAGGGGGTCTGGATTTGATTGGGAAATGTATGAAACCATGGTGGAAGGGTTAGACAATGCGAAAGATAAATAATGCTTAGCTAGTTTTAAAAAGCGAGAGGGAACCATATTAGTCCAACAACCTACTGACAACTTATACATACAACCAGATCAAAGAATATAATGTATGTTTAGGCAAAGTTTATCTGAGAGCGTTCGGTCTTTGCCCAAGCTTTATCTACATGGCACGTGGTAACTAAAAGCACCAGACTTGTAGAACTATACTTGAGGACTATACTAATTCAGACAAGAGACATAAAGGACAGTTTCTGCTCCTTTCCCTCCTAGGTTGATTAAGTTCCAGGGGACTATGAGTATCTCTTAAAATGTCCTGTAACTGTGGTTAGTCACCTGTCCTCTTGATCAAGGAGACCATGAAGACCCCACCAAATGGACTTGAACCAGTGTCCAGTCTACAAAGAGGAGGGTCAACACAGAGAAAACATTTCCTCCATGCTTCCAAGTGAAGCCAGCCATGGTCAAGTAAGGCCTTTGACTTATCTTCACATAGATGGAACTGGTAAAAGAATGGAGCCAGGGGCTCCTCCCAAGCCCATGTTAGCCCTGAGGAACAGATCCTCAAATGACCTTAAGAGTAAAAATAAATTGGTTTATCTGGGCCAATTGTAGGGTTTTAAACACCCAAAAGGAAAGTATAACCAAAGATAAATGAGGTCAATATAATTTTTTAAGGGTCCATATGCATAGCTAAAGGCTCTGTAACAAGAAACAATGCCAGACAGGAGATACTTTCCTTTGAATTATTGGTCAGGGTGGCCCAAAAGACTCACAGACAGTAACCCAGCATAAAAACTTGGAAAATGAACAGCAGACCCCAATCTTATCTCAAGGAATATTGACAACAGATTGCTGCTAGATGAGGAACAGCTGATCTTCCTAAAACAGGGAACTCTAGATAGGTTGACTAGATTGAGCAGATGGACAAGCACTGGGGAATGCCTGGGGGTGCCAAAGGTGTGGACAGTAACAGGGATGACAGAGTATATGGGCTCCAGTGGTGGTGGGGGAGAGGCTATGGGAGTGGGTATATAGATTAATAAGATTGGGTGGAAGGTTCTGTATGAGATATGCATGAAAAATCAACAAATTAAAAAGAAAAGACATATTTGAGGAGGAAGCATAAAAATTTATGTCATGTTAATTAGTAGAGGTGATAAACTACCATTGAAATCTACATGATGACTTTATAGCCATACTCAGGTGCCAAGGATCCGAATGTAACTGACTGTGACTAGTAATAATGAGACGCATAGAGATTAAAGACACATGTGCAAACATCTAAGTGTTAGTAGCATTAAAAATGTAGGAAACAGCATATTTTAAAATGAAATGGGGATCTTTTTTAAAGGGTAAAAACTCATTCAACTTTATGTCTTAGAGGGTTTATACTGAGTTCAATATTGTATAATTGTATTAATTCAACTGTGAACCTAAAAATTTACAGCCACTTTTGAAAGAGATGTATCCTTGCTCTGGAAATTGTTTCTGAATATGTTAAAGCTGTAAAGGAATGCTTCTTCTAATCATATGGTTACTAAATAAGAATTTTAAAAAGCTCAACAAAAATATAAACAAAATAAAACAGTGAAAAATGAAGTTGAAGATGAGGCAAGAAAATCAAAAAACCTTTCATGCTTGTAGATTTGAAAATTTTTAATACCATTCTTCATAGCAATACAAAATAAAACCTTAAAGTTCACATAGACTCACAAAAGACCCAGGATAGGCAAGGCTATCCCGAATGTACCACTATCCCTGGTATCATCCCACACTACAGAGCCATAGTGCAAAGCAGCATCGTACTGGCAGGAATAGTCACATAGAGCGATGGAGTGGAAGACACAGATGTCAGCCCACGTAGCTGCAATCACCTCATTTTTGAAAAAGATGACAAAATACACAGCATGGCCATGAAAATCTCTTCAATAAATATTTCTGGGAACCTGGGTAGTCACATAAAAAGAATGAAACTAGAATCCTTATTTCTTACCTTATATGAAAATAAAGTCCAAATTGATCAACCTTGTAAGACTGAAACAATAACTGCTTGAGGAAAACATAAAGGAACTAATATCAAAAATCAACAATCAAGAACCTATTAAAATTAAGAAGCTTCTTAGAGCAAAGGACTGAATACAGAGAGGGAGAAAGCCTTTGGTGGCTGTACTTCTGATAGAAGAGTATTATCTATACTGTCCTTGTAACTCAAAAAGCTACGCAAGAAATCAAACAATCCAGTCAATAAATGGGCTAATGAAATGGGAAGTTCACAAAAGAATAATAAAAAATCATCAA
Organism: Nannospalax galili; assembly: GCF_000622305.1. Classification (NCBI taxonomy): domain Eukaryota; kingdom Metazoa; phylum Chordata; class Mammalia; order Rodentia; family Spalacidae; genus Nannospalax; species Nannospalax galili. Next base: position 2,870,894 of record NW_008348218.1, on the reverse strand, counting down.
TAAACACATGAAAATATACATGTCCAACCTCACTAGCCCTCAGGGAAGTGCAAATCAAGACTATGTGAATGGTCTCATTTTACTCCAGTCAGAATGACAATCATTACGAAAATAAAAGACAGCAAATGCTGATGAGAATGTGGAAAAGACAAAACGTATATACTGCTGGAAGAAGTGCAAATTATTTTAGCCACTGTGAAAGTCAGTATGGAGGTTTTTCAAAACAAAACAAAACAAAAACATCTAGCATATGATGCAACTACAACACTTTTGATTATCTAAAGAATTCCCAGTCAATATATAACAAAATTACTTGCACATCAATATTTATTGTAATGCTGTTTACAAGAGCTAAAGTTATGGAAGCAACCCAAATTCAAAAAACTGAGGAATGAATAAAGTGTGATATATATACAATGGAATATTTTCAGTTATAAAGAACAAAGTTATGCAATTTGCAGGAAAATAAATTAAGAAAATTAAGTTAAACTTAGAAAGATCAATATATATATATTTTATTTCATTTGTGGTTCCTAAATTTTATATACATAAGTAAAGTCATGTATGTATATGTTACACAAAAGTAAGAATGGACCTGTCTAGGAGAACAAGAGAAATAACTTGTTATTCTCTTGGAGGAGGAGGAGGGAACAGGGGAGGATAGGTAACATGGGAGGGATGCAAAATGTGCTGTATATAGTTATGTGAAAGATTAAAAAAATCTAAAGAAGAATAAAACAAAAACAATAAGGTGTTAGAGAAACTGTTGAAATTTTAAACATTGCCTAGGTAGGATGGATAATAAAGAATTGTTAATATTTTAAATAATAAACATTTTAAAAATCAAGTACTTAGGGAACATCTTTTGAGGCGACACCAAAAGTCAACGCCAACAATAAAGGAATCCCACTGGGTGTGATATTTTATTTTTATTTTGTTTAGTATAGATTTGAATTTTCATGTTTTCCAGTATGAAAATATGTTTGCCTTCAAGTATGAAAATATGTTAAATTATTGTCACTTATTGTAACTATATTTGTGCTTTAAGTTACAAATAAACATAATGAATCTATGTTTTAAATAAATGATGAAAACTATTTAGATCCACATATTTTAATTCTGAAAAATGTAATAATAGGTACTTTATAGCCAAAAAGTTAATTATAAATGCAATGCAGTATCTCATTCAGTAGTATCAAACTTCCAAATGTACGGAAATTTCCGAGATTGCTCTGCTACCAAAAATTGTGTCATGACTTCGATGCAAGCTGGTTCATTCTGAGTAAGGGCAAGTGGTGCTTCAGATTGCCCAGGGCCCATCTGCATCCTAGAACAACACACGTTACCATTGTAATGATCCTGCACTCTGGTGACTGACCTCCTAGGTTCAAATCCAGGTTCTACTACATACTGTCCTTTTTACCTCGAGCAAGTTACTTTGCTTATTTCCCAGCTACAGAAGAACATACCTCATTATATATCACATACAATTGCAATGAGAATATTCCAAGATAATGGAGGTAAAAATGAGATGCTACAGTGTGCTGTAAGTAGTATGTAACCAATGAGTGGACAATTGAAAATAACTTGCCTAGACATGTATAAAAAACATATCCTGGAAGTGATTCTTCCCACTTTATTTCAAAAGCTTCAATCACGTTTTTCTATATAAGAATAATAGGTGGCATATTGGTCTTACTAAATGTAAATGGTAATTTTTAAATAGTTACAGGGAGGTCCAATGTTGTGGAATTTTCTGGTACACCATTATAATGTGTAAGACCTCCCCACTGAGGCATGCAGTAATGTTTCCTAACTACCCATCATGAAATAAATAGTGCATGCATTTCTATCATTTAAGAAGCACATCAATTGTAGAAATATGGAGACATACCTAATTTAAGTGTGAATCTCACGTTTCCTGAAATTCACCAGAATATAGTGGGTAACAAATCAAATCCATGCAGCCTATAATGTCTGTTGGCAGAACATCTATGGGCAGATATGTCCTTGACTCCAGTGTCTCGGTGATTGACACCAGCTCACTGAAGTGCTCCAGCTGACTCTGAAAGCCAGAACCCTAAAGAGTTCTCTTTCCAGGCAGGCAATGTGGTAAAAAAGCTCCAGGGATAGAGACTGTTTGCACTTATTTACTCTCTCTCTCTCTCTCTCTCTCTCTCTCTCTCTCTCTCTCTCCATATATATATATCTCTCTCTCACACACACACACACACACACACACACACAAACACACACACTCACATGTACACATACATAAATACATGCACACTCATATACACACATATCACAGCTCTTGATTTTTTTTACTTTTGACAACAGGAAGACCATGCCAGATAGCTCCTTGGCATCACATCCAGTTCTTTCCTGTGACCTCTATTTTGGTCATCAGACTGTGATCTCTGCAGAATTTAGGATTAATTGTACCAACAAAATGAACCTCTCTGAAATCTAAAACATAACATTGGTTATGAGTTCATTTTGCATGCTATGAAAACTATATTTGGCATCATTAACAGCTGTTTGCATGAAATGTTCAGCACTAAAATATGATTGGGGAACACTCAAAATTTTATTTTGTGCTATTGCTTGCAATTATGGAGATGTTGAGAGATCAATTTCCATCTCATCTAAACTCTAAAACAAGAAATAAATGGGTCTCTAATTTACATGTCCCCTCAGTTTGCTAATCTTGGTTTTCAGTGGTTTTATTTTATAAAGAAAATGACACTTCTCTTTCAGTTGACCTTCCCTAAATACAAATTGTTATCATTTACCTTCTCCTAAGTTATTAAAACAGCCATCTCTTTTTGAATATTTCACTTGAACTGCTGGCCTTGGAAATTCAAAACTTACTATGAAAAAGCCCTGTCCTGACTTCTTGGCTTTGGAAATATTAGGATGGGAGGTTACTATCATTTTGTTGCTGTTGCCTTGTTACTGTGGTGGCTATGGTGGTCAGTAAGTAGAAGTAATGGAGTTTACTGTGACAGCTCCAGAAAGGGTAAATGAACCTGGTTGGTACATGAATAAAGCAACAGTCATATTTATTCCTAAAAATGTGGAAGAGAAGGAAGGATGGAAGGAAGGAAGTAAGGAAGGAGAAAGAAAGGAAGGAAGGAAGAAGAAAGGAAGGAAGGAAGGAAGGAGGAAGGAAGGAAAGAAGGAGGGAGGGAAGGAAGGAAGGATGGAAGGAAGGAAGGAAGGATGAAAAAAGGAAGGAAGGAAGGATGAAAGAAGGAAGGAAGGAAGGAAGAAGGAAGGAAGAAAGAAGGAAGGAAGGATGGAAGAAGGAAGGAAGGAAGATACAGAAGATAAAAGAAGATGAGGAAGAGGAGGAGGGAGGTGAAGAGGAAGGAGAGGAGGAAAAGGAGGAGGAGCAGGAGGAGGAGGAGGTAAACTCTTGAATTTCCTGGCTTACAGCTTTTCCTTTGGCATCACCTCCCACTGTGATTATTTTCAGATTCCCAACACTATTACATCAGTGACACAACTTTAATATGATTTTCTCCTCAGTGAGCTCTAAGTTAAATTACTTCTACCTATTTAATGGCTTTCTCTACCTATTTCCCTCCATAAGATTAAACACTCCAGTAAAGTATATACCATGGAATTGCTGATGTGTCGCTTTCCTTGTTATAATAAAAACCAAAACTTAAGCTGACCTTTCTGATTTGTGTCTTATATATTATTATTATTTTTTATTAATATTATTGTATTATTTTATATGTATGAGTATATTGCCTGGATGTATGTAAGTGCACCCATGTCATGTAATGCCCATGGAGGCCAGAAAAGGATGTCGGATTTCCCTGGAACTGGAGTTACAGATGTTATCCACCATGTGGGTGCTGAGACTCAAACAGGTCCTCTACGATAGCAGTCAGGGTTCTTAAACTCTGAACCATCACTCTAGCCCTCTAATTTGTGTCTTGATCCTGGTATGGAAGTGATAACCTAGGACAAAGTGGAAAACCATCAGAGATTGGGGTGTGTGCAAGTAGCTAACTATACCTGCTGAGCTGAAAAATGAAATTCCAGTTTATATTGCCAATACATGTCTGGGGAATTTTGGACAGTTTACTCTATAGCCCTAGATTTTCCAGTTTTTGAATATCTGTAATGTGCCAAGTATTGGAAAAAAGGAGGGTGATCACAGATCTGCCTTAAAAGAGCTTATAGCTCCATGTGTGAAGGGAAAAGAAGAGCCAGGCAGTAATAGATGAAGAGCTCACATAGAGATGAGGAGACACAGCAGGAAGTGGAACCTGACCTTCATAGCCTGGGAAGAATTCTGGGAAGGATGTGTGTGTGTGTGTGTGTGTGTGTGTGTGTGTGTGTGTGTGCGTTGTGCGCACACAGAGAACATAGAAAATGGCTACACAGTAGGAAAAAGGTGAAGTAAGAAACATCTTTGATTACAGATCTCAGGTTTCAATATTTCATCATTAAGTAGCCTGTTTGGTTCAGGTTTTCTTTCTTTTAAAACAACAAAAAAACAGTTTTATTTTATGAATGTAGAGCTATTTTTAAATTTTTATTGAAGGAATGTTGAATTTTGATATTTTCAATACTTATTAAAGCATTTGTACGATTTTTTTCCTATACGAAAGATGTGAATTAGAGTCATATTTTCAAATATTATGTCACCATCATATACACATGTGGCTGGAGAGCTGTGCCTCTGCCTCCTGAGTACTGGGATCAAAGGTATACACCACCATGCCCAGCCCTTTTTTTTTCTCTTTTGGTCTTTTTGTGTTTTAATTCTTTATAGGCAACAAATTACTTACATAGCGAAGTTATCATACTTACTGGTTGGTTTTGTTTTTTTTACTTCATAAGCATGCTGGGAATATTAAAGAAGCTGCAAGGTGGATGGATGAAGCCGAGGCCCTGGACACAGCAGACAGATTTATCAACTCCAAGTGACACAGTGGTTAAGAGAGCTTGCTGCTTTGCAGAGGAGCAAAGTTCCATTCACAGCACCCACACTGGACCATTCACACCACTGGTGTCTACAGACATCCAGTCACACATACACAAACTCTCACACACAGAGACACCACTATACACATAAATTTTAAAAAATCTTTAAATATGCACAATACTTAGGCAAGTCTATGCACAGAAATTTGAGACTCATTGATGAGAGAGACTGACTCATAATCCCTTGCTTGCATGCTCTTGGGATAGCAAAGTTACTGCGTGCACACACAGTGATAAGAATTCCTTTAAATTTTTTTTCTTGGATGAGTTTCAGTTAGATTACTATAATTTCTTCCTTAAATATTCTGAGGAGTTCAGTTTTAATTCCTCATTGTAATCATAGAAGAAACTTAGAATTCTTCAGAATTTACAATTGCTTCCTTTTGGTTTTAATCTTTTGAGAAACTGTTGGGCAATTTTTTTAAATTTCCAAATTTGTTCAAACAAAATTCCTTCTCTTTTTTTCTCAGCATCTGTAGGATCTGTACTATTGTTAATCTTCTTTTTCTACCTGTGCTAGAATCTCTTCAGAACATGCCAGGGATTTGCAGTTTTGTCAGTCTCTTCTCAAGAATAGGTTGCTGGCTTTTAAAATTATCTCTACTTCTAATTTTTTGTTTTATTGATTTGTGCTCTGTTTCTTTCCTTGTCTACTTTCTTTGGATTGGATTTTACCTTCGATAACTATTTGAGTTAGTGGCTTAGACACAGAGTGTTTTCAGCTTTCTGTTTTTCTAATACATGTATTTAAAGCTATAAACCTCTCTCTAATCAGAATTGTAGATATGCTCTATGAGCTTTCACATGGGCCTTTTCCCATCCTATTTAATTTAACATAATTTCTGAGTTTTTTGGTGAATTTTTCTTTTATTGATAAACTGTTTAAAAGTGTGTTCTCTAATTTAAAACTCTTGGGGGACTACAGAGTTCCTTTTCTTCGTTTGAGTTCCACTGCAGCCGCGATGATCAGAGCACGTACGCTATAGCATTTGGGTACTTTAAAGCTTAAGAGTTGGTGTATTGCTTATCTTGTGGCCCAATTTTGATTAACATGTACTTTTAAGTAGCATGTGTTTTGCATATTTTGAATGTGGTACATTATGAATGCTAAGTAAGCAAGCTGTAGAACATGCTGGTTCATTTTTTATATTATACCTGAGTTTTCTTTCATTCTTACTATGTCAGCAACTGGGAAAGATGCATTAAAATCTCCATCGTTAAGACTTACCTGTTCTTTATCTCTTTTAAAACTCTGTTGTAGATCTATAAACTTAGGAGCATACATCTTTCTGATGGACTGGTCCTGTTATCACTATGAATTTTTATCTCTCTTTAATAATGCTTTAAAGTGTGGTTTGTTTGTTATTACTATAGTCATGATTAGCCTTTAAAACTAGGTTATTCAGTCCTTGTGAATCTAAGATAATACTGGTATGTGATATATTTATTTTGCTATTTTTTGTTAGACTTTCTTAATTCTGTAGCTAAATGACTTTTGCCTGACAAGAAAATACATAGCTTATATTCATCAAACATCCTGTCCTCCTTCTCCTCCTCCTCCAACTCCTCCTCCTCCTCCAACTCCTCCTCCTTCAACTCCTCCTCCCCCTCCCCCTCTTCCTATTCTTCTCTTCCCCCTTTTCATAAATCTAATTTTGTATGAATACTTTAAGCAATATTTTTATTACTTTTTGAGTTTTTATGCATTTCATACAATAGTTATTAATCAAATTAAACCTCCCTCTCCCATCCGTGCCCCCCATACACCCCTACAATGACCTCATGAATTCTGCCATATATGTTAAGTCCTATCCAGTCAAGCATTGGTCTCCAGCTGTCCTTCGTGCAAGTTCACCCACTGGAGTCTACTCAGCCTATCTAGAGATCTTAAAGAAGATCTACCTTCCCTCACCCAGCAGAAATCAGTTTCCAGCAGTTCTCAGGCTATGGCCAGGTCCTGTCACCCTGTTCTCTCACTCCACGCTGTGCCCTTGTCTGACTGAGTCAGCATGGGTCTTGTGCACACCAACACCATTGCCCCAGGTTCATATGAGCAAGCTTCCAGTGGCCTGAAAGCCTCTGTTTCCCTGTTACGGACCAACCCTGGCCCTTACAGTCTTGCTTGATTATTTCTGTCTAGATATTTTCTTCTGACTTATTTTCTTGTTTGTTATTCTTATTTTGTGTTGATTCTGCTATCTACTATGTTTTAAATTTCATTTATATAGCTTTTTACCGAAAATACTAATTTTATCACCTTGTAAATAAAATTCTTGCTGTCATGAGTTTTATTGCACATATTAATGACTTTATTTTAATGTCCATGTGTATTTGCTATATTTAGGTCACTCAGCATGTCCATTTTATGGTTTTCTCTCCTGGATTTCTCACAGTTGCTCCTCTGTTACTGTTTGCTTGGTTGTTTTGAATTTGGCATCAGACATTGTCTATTACAAGTGTTACTGGCTCTGAGGAAGGTATCTTACCTGAGAGAGAATTGCATTTTCTCTCCTGCAAGGAATTGACATAGGGTTAAATCAGCTTGGTCCAATAAATAACTGAAATTTCGGTATTTGTGAGAAATTGATCTTTTGGGTTTTCCACTTTTACTTTTACAAGTCTCATTCAAAGGCTGGGCCCTCTCACTTTATGGGAACCCAAACTATTTTTGTCACTCAGCACCGCAACTTGACTGAAAGCTACAAACATCGCTTTCTCTCAGCCTCTCTTCCCCACGCTGCTTATGAACAGGCCATCGCCTCAGGTGAAATGTGTGTTCCTTCTCTCCAGATCTATATCTGAGCTGTCAAATTGCTGCTGTTTTAATGATTCTCCAATGCATTCAGATAACATTTCCCCTCTGCATTTATAGTTGCTAGTGTTGTATTAATATGATATAAGATACTTTGTTATAGCTGGAAGCAGAAATTCTGCCACTAAAGGATATTAACGTTGTAATGATATGATCTTATTTGCATTTTAGAAAGATTTCCCTATATATCAATATCCTTGTTCATGCACTGAAAGATTGTGGCAGCAAATATTCTCTAAGGTCTATTCATCTCCAACATTTTGAGACTATGTGGGTATTAATAGGATGCTGTGCCACTATTTCAACCTGATAAAGCCTGGTGTGCTCTTAGTATTAATCACTTAAAGTTAGAAAATACTGGAACCTGAGGAAAATGGCCGTGAAGAAGACTCTCACCCCTGGTGTCTCGTGACTTCTCTTCTCTATTTCTTGCCTAGGTGCTTCATGGAACTTCATTTCTTTACCAAGACTAGCATTCTAGAAATCAGTCATTTCTCCAGTAGTGCAAACACTCTTTCTGTTTTGGGGTGTATACCACTTCATGCTTTTATTTAGAAAAGTATTTCATCTAGAATTAAGCTACAAACTCTAGCCAGCCTTTTTTTCTGCCACACATTTTTAAAACTATGTCATGCAATATTATTATTTCATTAAGCAAGTTCTCTCTAAATGACAAAAGCTCTTACCTGAGTACCCATATCAAATGTGTTCACTTTATAGAGTTAAAAGAATTTGGTTGAATAATAAAAGGCCAAAGAGCAATTAGGGTTTAATAAAGAAAATTATCTGCATAGGAAGCCTTTTGTGGCTCCTGTTAAATTCCACTTCAAAGTATTGGTGACTATTAAGCATACATTTGAGTTTGGTTCTCAGTTTGAGATAAGCTAAGGTGTTATTACTGTAGATATATTAGGCCCTGAGATTATTAGAAAGTTTCACAGTTGTCCAAAATTCAGAGAGTAAGTGACCACAAGATTCCTAGTCCCAAATGATAAATCTACAATGCATCCCTACAACTCAGGCTCAGGTAATATAGAAAGTAAGGGGCAGGGGCAGAAAGATTCTAGGAGTCAGAGGATCAGAACACCTAGTGTCTTCTATACGTGATGGGGAAGTTGCACCCAGAAATTGCAACAATATGGAATCCTAAACAAGTCCTACGTAAGGAGTGACATGCCAATGTGAATTAGAGAAATTTCACGAAGTTCCACCTGTTGATGGAGAGTTACAAGCAATCAATAACTGTTGAGGGTAGGAGAATCAGTTTACTCCCGGGATGAATGTCATGATAGGTTGTCTAGTTCTAAGTGGCCAACTCTAAACACAGATGTTTCACTAAATAGACTCAGTAGATTAAATATATATACATATATATACATATATGTACCAATAATACTCAAAGAAGAGTATTGAGAAGGAGTTGGGGTGGCATAGGAAGAATTAGAAAGGGAAGAAGGAGGGATGGAAATCATGTGAACATAGTATTCATATGTGAAATTCTCTAAAACAATTTTTTTAAAAGGAGAAACGCAAGCCACAAATCAGAAATTGACTGTATTCCTCTCTGAAGGGGCACTACAACTTACGTTACTTACAGGGATTTTCCTCTTTAAGTTTTTTATTTCATTCTAATACAATGACATGTAGTATACAAGATATAAAAATAGAAAACTAGAAAGACAAACTATTTATATCCATAAATAAATGGTTAGAATTTTTAAGAAATCATTTTTTCTTTCACATATTTTCTATATGCATTTAAAATATTGTTAAAATATTTTACCTAAATTACATTTCTCTTACATTTTCTCTTACTATGATCAGGCTGAGAAATATTTTAATAGTGTGTATATGTAACGTATAAATAATAGTATATCATATTTTGCATCTATATTACATTTTTCAATGCATACTTGGCTTCTGAAGTATTTATCTGTTCTTTATTATTGGATTTATTTTGTATCATAAGTAATATTTCATGCATAAAACATTTTCATTGAAAATTGCTATAATTTGCTAAATGAAGACATTTAATTTCCTGTAATCTCATCACTGCCTTTGAAAATACACCTAATTTTTTCTTTGTCTCAACCTGTTCTTGTTTCTAAAATGTGAGCATATGTATCTATTTTATTAGACACATGATATTCTTTCATCACTCTTTCTTATTGACATTATTATTATTGATAGGCTTGTCAGGTCTTGAAAGATAGTCACCTCCTTAAATGCAAGTGTTTTTTGATCTGACTCTAAGTATTGTATTGCTTATACCACCCCCGTAAAGCATCCCTCCAGGATCTGCCCTTCTCCTGTTCTGCAGTCAGGATGCATCAACGTTTTGTAGTGACTGGGCTGGTTACTCTCCAGGTCACTGAGATGGATATGTAGACTCAGAAATTGATTAGTGTGTTCATCTGGACGTTTCTGGCCAGTTGGTGCTGGTGATTAGGGCTCTTCTGAATATGATCCATGACATGAAGTTCTTAACTAATATCACACTCAAAAGAATGTCATTGCTACTCACAAGGAGGTAACTTTGGGTAACTTGTAAAGGGGGGCAGGAGGAAGAAAAATAAGAAGTTGAACCTTATTGTTTTATTTAAAAATCTTTTTAAAAAAAGACATTTTATTTATTATATTTATTCTATGTGTTCGTGTGTATTGCCTGAATGTAGATAGGTACACCTGTGACATGCAGTGACCATGGAGGTCAGAAGAAGGTGTTAGATCCCCTAGGAACTGGAGTTAAGGATGGTTAAGCCACCATGTGGGTGCTGAGAATCGAACCCGGATCTTCTGCAAGAGAAACCAGTGCTCTTAACCATTGAGTGGTCTCTCCAGCTCCTAAAAAAACATTTTTTGACCTTAATGCCATAATGAGGCCCAGGAAACCTAATAAATATACCCTTGACATTGACAAGAATTTCAGGTATGGGATGTTTACTTGGCAAAATAGTTCACAGGATTCTAAATGCTCATGGCTTCTGCCTTTCTTCACCTTGATTAACCACCTTGGTGATAGTTTTTCATTTTTTTCTAAACAGCTTTAACATCATTCACAAGCAGCCATCTATTCCAAAGCCTGAGCATCTAGAAATGGTGGGTGTTAGTGAAGAAGCAAGGTTATTTTGACATATCAAGGCAGAAAAACGTATCTGGTTTGGAGCAATAATTACTTCAATTTTTTCTGAGATTCATATTTAAGTGTATGGCAATGGTAGTATGGCTTTTCCCAGGGCATCTTCCTGTTTAACTTTATAGCATTTGAATCATGCTATGCAAATGAAGAATCTATTGCGGCAATTGTACTTTTCCAACTGTTTCTTTGCTTTGAATGCCCTGAGTATTAGATTGCTTCTCCAGATGTCACAGGCTCATGTTTCCTCCTGCTGAATTTGACTGCTGATTCCTTCCCATGTTTCTCAGGATTTCTATTATCTCCATGACTTAGGTAAAGCTTTTATAAATGTTCGAAGTTTTAGATTTTGGATTCAGTTCAGATAGGGGATATTTCCAAAGAATGTTTGCTCATCTACTTCCCCTGAGAATGGTGAAAACAGTTAGCTCTCTCTCCTGTTTTGGTAGGGTGAGGGCTCTGTTGTTTTTTCTTTCTTAATATACTGACCCCTCACCTAAACTTAAGGTCAGAGGAGAAGTGGTGATTGTTTTTGATTGAATGATTGCTTCCATATGCTGCCCTTCTGGTGGACTACTACGAAAGGAAGGATGACTCCACCCACCCACTACTTCTAAGGCAAAAGAAGTTATACAGCATGTCATAAATGCCAGGATTTGATGGCAGTTCATCCGTGATGTGAAATTCAGCCCACCCCCTACTCGCTGTGACTTTGGGCAAGTTATTTAACTTAGGGCCTCAGCATCACAACCTATGAAATTATTGTAATCATTATTATTAATATAGAAGAGAGTAAGTACCTTATTACTTTGTAAAATTACATAATTGATAAATGTTTCAAAGTGCTTAACCTTGTATCTGACATATACTTAATAAATATTATTTGAAAAAGTAAAGTTACTAAAAACCCACAGTTCATACTATGTTGACTATGCTGGATAGTTTTAGTTGTCAACTTGACACTCCTGGGTTGAGGGAGGCTCAATTGGGGAATTGCATCAATTGGACTGGCTCATGACCAGCCCACTGTGGCAGGTGCCACCCCAGGGCAGGTGGTCCTGAATTGTATATGAAAGCAGTCTGAGCATGGACTGGGGGAGCAAGCCAGTAAGCAATGTTTCTCCATGGCCTGTGCCCCAGCTTCTGCCTCCAGGTTCCTGCCCTGAGTTCTTACCTTTGGCTTCCTCAGTGATGAACTGTGACATGGAAGACAGAAGCTAAATAAACCCTTTCCTCCCCAAATTGGTATTGGTCAGAGTATTTTGTCACAGTAGTTGAAGGCAGGCTAGAACAGAGGGCAACCTGTGGAAAATTAAACCTCTTACATGTTCACAATTTTTAACGACTTAGTCCAGAAATTCACCATGGAGGAGTACGTTCTGTCCCTATTGCTCTTAGTGAAGTCTGGGGCCACCTGACTTCTATTTATTGCTCCGTTGCTCTTAAGAAAACGTTCCCTATAGCTATTTCCTCACTCTCAGTGACTCAGTACAGCAAATTTTTCACGTGACACAGCAGAGCGCAAACAGAAAGTCCAGAAAACAGGAGACAGTTGCCAGACTTGTCATTATGTTGCATCCTGGAGGACCTCAGCAACTAATTAATCAACAGTGATGTAGCAATTGCACCTGCTGCTGATTGTGTCATGGGCCTAAGGAGACCCTTGCAGTAGAAGACCTGCACCCCCATCCCTGTCATTCTTTCCTACTTTAACAAAAGGCTTGGGGCATTCATTTCTATCTGTTTATTAAACTTTACCAGTCACATGCTACAAATCTCAGGTTCCTGGGCTTCTGGTCAAGTAGACCTTGTGAACAGACTGGCATACTTTATCATGAACAGTCTTAATCTTTGATCTGCTCAGTATCTTTTACTTTGCATATATTATGTATAAAAATACATGGAGACACAAATTTTAGGCAAAGTTCAGTGAAAGTGTTTTATGTATTTATAGAATCACTTACCTGAAAATGTTGTTGAGGAAAAGCATTTTGGATGATAGAAATACAGAATCAAGCCAAGTGGTTGGCTGAATTACTCCTTTTTTTTCCCTTTTCCTTTGAGATCCTCTTACCTAGGAGATTTAAAACATTCCTGTTTGGGTGTAGTTCTATGAACAGATGCTTTTAAAAATATTTTAGACTGACATTTATTAGTATTGTATTTTTTCTGGTCCTCAGTTAAAAAAATATTTTTATAGAACTTTTGTGTTTTACTCCCTTAAGATTCTCATTTTCCACATTAAAGTACATGTGCAGGGATGATAAATGGCTCAGAGTTTAAGAGTACTACCTAGGCTGCTCTTGCAGAGGATCCTGGTTTGATTCCCAGCACCTACATGGTGGCTAACAACCATCTGTAACTCCAGTTCCCAGAGATCTGATGCCCTCTTCTGACCTCTGTGGACATTGCATAGCACCAGTGCACTTACATCATCATGCAGGGATTGATACACATAGAATAAAAATAATAACTAAAATATTTTTTTAAGTGCATGTTGAGATACAACATGCCTTGTGGCGAGTACATGACTAAGATCATGCTAGAGGCTCATTGCTGAGATTTGTATTTATCTGAACATGTGAGTGCTCAATTTTCCTAGCTTTAAAGTAGCTTAGGGGAGTGTGTGTTTATATAACTTAGACTTGCTTACTTAAATATATGGTGTTTCATCACTGTAAACTGTGAAAGCCAAGTACTTTTAGTGCGAAAATATAGTCTCATACAAAAAATTGGTTTTAAATTTTGTGTCTTTTGGTTTTATTCAAAGAAATTATGGAATCATTTTGTGGTTGGAAAGGTGATTTATATTTTCTTTGGAATGTTATATAAATATTTTAAGTCTGTATTTTAGCTAATAGGTACCAAAGTACCAGCTTAACAGTAGAAATAACTGCACTTTTCAGGACCATTCAATAGTCTGGCTTCTTGTTTACGATGCTTTGCTTATGTTTATTATATACAAGCATGCAAATATACAACTAAAGATACATATATTTACTGAAAAAAAACTTGGGCATCTGTGCTGGATAACTTTGGATGCCAACTTGACACACCTGAGTAGAGGGAGCCTCGATTGGGGAATTGCCTCCAGTGGGCTGGCCTGTGGCCATGTCTGTGGGGTATTTTTTATTTTTATTTTTCTGGAGTGATGTGGGAGGGCCACATGTGGGCGGTGTGCCACCACTGAACAGGTGGTCCTGTGTTGCTGTGTTGTATGAGAAAGCAGGCTGAATAGCCCTGTGTGGTGGCACACGCCTTTAATCCCAGCACTCCGGAGGCAAAGACAGGCAGATGTCTGTGAGTTCAAGGCCAGCCTGGTCTACATAGTAAGTTCCAGGACAGCTGGAGCTACAGAGAGACAGAGATACCCTGTCTCAAAAAGACCAAAAAAAAAAAAAAAATGAAAGCAGGTTGAGACAGGTCAGGGGAGCAAGTCAGTAAGCAGCGTTCCTCCATGGCCTGTGCTTCAGCTCCTGCCTCCAGGTTCCTACCTTGAGTTTCTGCCTTGGGTTCCCTGATGAATTTTTACCCTGAAGATCTAAGCCAAAATAAAGCCTTCCCTCCCAAGTTGATATTGTTCAGAGAATTTTGTCTCCACAATGGAGAAATGAACTCGAACAGCATCCTAGAATTTAAATGAGAAGAACCTAGAAAAGCTTTTCTCAGAGAGAGACCAGAACAATGATTATTTGGCAATGACTGGAGCCTGTAGGAGGGAAAGAAGATGAGGAGAGATTAGTTAGTGGATAAAATTAAATAGGAAGAATGAGTTCTAATATCCTATTACACAGAAGGTGCCCATAGTTTGACAGTGGCCTTAGCTCCTTATCTTTTAAGTGGGAATAGTAAGATACCAAAGGGATATTATGGGATTTCAAGTGGTCTCCCCACTGAGATGATGTATCTTACACGAGGTGATAAATGAACTACCCAGACTCAGTCATTGTCTACTATATGCTTGTATCAAAGTAGCACACTGTACCCCATCAATGTAATTATTAGGCATCAATTTCAGTATGCAATCAAGAAAGACAATGAAAAGGCACTGAGAGACAAGGCCAGCTAGATCACTAAGAACTATGATTCAAAACAAAGTAATCTGATTCCAATCTCTCTTTAAAATTATTTGTAATAACTTTTTGAAAGTTTTACGTGTGCAATGTGTCTTGATTGTACCCCTACTTCTCGACACCCATTTCCTTTAGTGTCCCCTGTCATAGATACCTCCCAAATTGATGTTCTCTTTAAAAAATTTTCGGCTTTTGCTTTTTTTGAGACAGGGTCTCCCTGTAGCTACAGCAGGCCTGGAAATCTGTATGTAGACTAGACTGTCCTAGATCTCACAGAGATTCATCTGTCTCGGTGTCCCAAGTGCTGGGATTAAAGGAGTATTCCACGATGCCTGGTTCTTTTTTGTGTGCATTTTTAAATTGAATTTTTGTGCACTTTATACCAAATGTCTTAATTGTCTTTATCCACCAAAGCTCCCCCAGCAGATTTCATGCATTCTCTCATATATGTTAAAGTCTAGCAAGTAAAGATAGTGTACCCAGATATCTTTAGTGCAGGTTCATCCTCTGGAGTCTAGTCAGCCTATCTATAATCACTCCCTTATAGAAGATCCACTCTCCCTCATCCAGCAGTATTCAGCTGGCAATAGTTCTTCGGCTAAGGTTGAGGCTTGCTGCAAGTTTCCCCAGTTTTGTGCTGGGTTTCTGTTTGATTGAGTTACATGTTGAGGACATTATGGATGCTGCTAAGGGAGAATATCAGTTGTAGGTCCGACCCCAGCTTCAAGGCCTAATAACCAAAACAGTGACTAGCACAGCAAACCATATTGGTACAGTAACAGCCGTGAATTTTCTCTTATGGAGCAGGGTTTAAATTCAATCAAGAGAGTGGTTAGTTACCCCCCAAAACAGTTTTGCCCCTGTTGCACAGTTGGACACATCTTGCCTGGCAGGTTGGTATTGCAGCATGTAGAATCCAGTGCTGTGGAATACCATTGGTGTCTGCTCTTCCCCAGAAGCCTGCATAGGCCCTCCCAGTACCGCATATGATCCAGCTATACCACTCATGGGCATATAACCAAGGGAATTTCTCCTTTCCTGAAGAGATGCTTGCATATCCCTATTAATCTCTCCACTCTTTTAAAAATAACAAGGAAATTGAATCAAACTATACACCCTTCATCTGATTAATAGATAATGAAAATGATCCATATACTCAGTGGAATATTACTCAGCTATAAAGAAAAATTAAAATCCGGAAGCTTGCAGGTGCATGAATAGAACTGGGAAATTGTGCTGAGTGAGGACACGAGGTCCAAAAAAAAAAAAAACCCATAAAACAAACAATGTTACATGTTGCCTCTCACATTTGGGTCCTAACTTCAAATATTTTAATATTCTGTTTTGTGTATCTAGCATGTACCACATGTGGAAATGTAAAACTGGAAATGGACCAATGGGGGTGCATTAAAATAAAGGGGCTAGTTGAATATATACAAAATAAAAGTAGAGCGGGAGACTGCTGGGGACAGAAATGTACAAGCAGTTAAGGGTTAAGGGAATGATGGATGTGGGGAAGCAAGAGGGTTGGTAAAAGTTGACCAAAATGAAGTGTTATTGAAAAAGCTATATGGAGCCCCATTATTTTGCAACTCCAGTAAGAAATATAATAAGAGGAGACAGCAGAACACTTGTGGTATGATAGAATGGTGGGGAGAATTCTAGGGTCCAGAGATTTAAGCAGGTAGAGGATGGATATAAAGAGGGTGCAGAGGTAGCCTAACCAAAACTAAGGCCGTAGGAAGAAACCTTCTGAAAACCCACTGGTTTGTAAGCTAAATATATTATTTTTTAAAAGGGTGTCAACTAAGATGCTTCACATGGATGAATAATGCTGCTTCCAGAGCATGTGGATTATTAAGTGAAATTCTCAGAGCCAGTCATGGGTTACCGCCCTACAAGTTTTTGGTCAGGGAAACTCCAAAAGCACCCAAGACAATGTAGACCACCTTCATTGCCCTTGATTGCCAGCTGTAACTAGAGAGCTAAGACCCTATTGCAGAAGACTTCACAGGCTTTGGTCACAAGACATCGAGAAATCAATCTTGAAATGCCTAGAAATGTCCCTGCTGGCTAGTTCCAATCTCTTTACTCTCAAATACTTCACTAGGTTAAAACTTACTGTTTATAAGAAATATTTTTAAAAACCACCATAGACATTAATAGATTGATTGTATATGCCATAGCACAAAATTTCTGTTAGGTAAGTTAACAGTTATCACTGGGTAAAATACACTAATGGTTCATACTAACCTTGGATAATCCTAGGTTTTATTATTTAATGTGAACATGAGAGTGTGAGAAAGAATACATCACAAGCCCGAGTTCTTGTAGTTAAGTCTGCTCACAGAGCACATCTCTTGCATATTTTATAAAATATTAAAGAGGTCAGAACTACAAAGAGAGTTAGAGCTGCTGAAACCTGAAGCCTGTTCACATATGTGTACTTTTATACATCCTTATGTATGATGTCTCATAAGCTGAGAATTAGTCACCTTGATCAGAGACATTACATTGTAATAAACTTTTTGGCATATGTTGAATAAGTTGCAAACTTGAAATGCTTTCCTTGTCTTCCTGGGGCTTATATAAAGGCTTATGAGCCAAGAACATCCTTACAAGTACTCAAAGATTGTTTCTATGTGTCTTTGATCTCAATAACTTTGGATTCAATCATCTATAGTAAACAGTAAAACTGTTGTGATTTCATTTGATATGTATAGGCATTTTATTGTAATTATTCCCAAAACAATGATTTATATAGTATTTACATGGTTTGATTATTTTAAGTAAGTTAGGAATGATCGAATTATATAGAAGTGTATGGATAGATTATGTGAAAATGCTATAACATTTTACATAAGGGACCAACATCTGTATATTTTATCTATTTATTTTTTACTTAGTTATTTATTTTTAATTTTTTATTGAATTTTTGTGTATTTCATACAAAACATCTTAATCATCTTTATAGACCCCCCCCCACTGCCGCACTGAGGCCAAGTCAAGCACTCATGCTATCTCCAGAGGTCTGGGTCCCTACCTCTGTACATTTTTATATGCGTAGAGAGTCCTGGAACCAATTCCTTCCAGATACTGAAGGACGTCTCTGTAGACATTCATTCTTTCTCTACCTCCATGCTTCCATCCCTTCCTCTTTCCGCTCCCTTACACACACACACACACACACACACACACACACACACACACACTACTGTAGATATTTTATCATGAAAGACTATCGATAGTTTCTCATGATAACGTTGATTATCTTAGGAGAGAGTAACCACTTCTCCTTTCTATCAATGAATGATGCATAGACTGATTTATAACTATTATTTGGTGACTCTTCTCTGTCAGAATTTGAGCTCTATCAGTCGATCATATATCCATTGTCTATCTATATGCCTGTTTTTTTGTTAATTTTTCCAAGATATTAAACTTCTTGATGGCAGAGCAAGCCTTTCATTGTGTCCACTGATAAACCATGTTCTTAAAATTGCATCTGGCCCCTATGGACACTCAGAACATGCTAGAAAAATCAAATAAGGTTTCTTTATCAGATATCTTTTATTATTTAGAGTTTGACAATAGAAAACTGAGACTCAGAGGGGATGGATTGCTGACCTCATGCCACAAATGGTCAATGGCAGGAGGAAGAGGATGTTTGATTGGCCCCAGCGGAAGCTCTTGGGAAACAAGAGAGGAGCATCTTCTGGGGTCTGCCAGGCCACAAACATCCCTGGCGCTTTTATGATAAAAATCCTGGCTAAACTCAAGTGTTCAAAGTGTTTATTGTCCTCCTATGTTGGACTGTCATATAAAGCTCCGTGTAGGCCTTGAAATGTTGTTTTGGAGTATCCGTCCATTCACTTTTTACTTAACTTCATGAATGTTTCTGTGTGCTCCTGGGTTTAGGAAGAAAATAGGCTTCTCTGAAAAGAAGAGAATGTTGGAAATAGGAAATAGAGTAAGTTGTGAAGAAAAAAATGGTGAAAGTAATGAAAAATGTGAAGTAAAGGGCAGAAAGCCACATGCTTGGGCCAGCAAAGGTAGGAGAAACGAATGAACCAGGAAATAAATAAGAATTGCCACTGATACCATGAGAGCTGGTCTTCAGGGAGGAGGCTTTGACAGTTCCAGCTTGATGGCTCCAAAGTCTTGTGTCTGAAGTGTGGCCTGTCTTCAAGTTCTGGGAGGCAGTCAAGGGCCGTGGGAATAGCCTGTGTGATTTTTGGAGTCTCTTGTACTACCCTGACCAACAGCAGCTCAAAGGGAACTTTCCCCTGCCTGGCACTGTGTTTTTTGTTATATAGCCTTTAGCTATACACAAGACTGTGGATGAGCGTTCCCCTTTCCCTGCACTCACGAAAGCATTTGGTATCATTTGTTCTCTTAATTTTAGCCATTCTGACTGGGATCAGATGAAATCTTAAAGTCGTTTGATTTGCATATCCCTACTTACTAAGAATGTTGAACACTTTTAAAGATGTTTCTTAGCCATTGTTATTTCTTCGCTTGAGAGCTCTCTGCTCAGATCCATAGCCCATTTTTAAACTGGATCATTTTTTCTTGATTCCGTATTCTTTGAGTTCTTTATATGTTCTGGATAATAATCCTCTGTTGAATGAACAGCTGGTGAAGGTTTTTACCCACCCTGCAGGCTTCTTGACTTAGCTGCTTGTTTTCTTTGCTGTATGGAAGCTTTGTATTAATGAGGGGCCTCATTTATCAATATTTGACCTTAATTCATGAGCAACTGTTTCTATACAAGCCACCAAGGGAGAAATCCAATCACTAGTCCTACCCAGCTGTAAAACCTAATAAACAACGAGTGGCCTAGAAAGCTATCAATATTGGTGGGGTAGTGGCACTTATATCTTGGGGGTAATCAATAGCTGTTTACTTGGCATTAAGGACTGCTCAATGGGAGGGAACTATGTGTGGTGCTGTAACACATGGCTAGAGACGTCATAGATCCAAGACAAAAACCTACTTTTGCCACACCTCTAGATCACTTAATTTCTTACTGTATTCTAAATATACATCCTCATATTTACAAACATATTTATAGAAACTTCTTTTTACAACAGATGAGACTATTGCAGAGTTACACAACTGGTCAAATGCAAAGAATAATTGTCTTTTGAGACACTTGGCCCTAAGTGACACATTTTTAATGCATTCTCTGCATGTAAAATGAGTGTATCTTACAGCACTCACCAGAGGTTTCCTTATGCAGCAGATGATGATTAGCATAGAAATCTACAACCAGACAATGTGAAGAGAACAAGAGACTGTGGAGTGTTCATTCCTGAATTAGGAGACCTATTTCAATCTTCTGCCTCCAAAGGCCCATGTATCATTGCATTGTAGAAGAGGGTGCAGAATGATTGTAAGAGGCAGAGGTGGTATTTGGCTACAGAGAGACAAAATTTTTTAGACAGCTGGGTCAGTTACACATATGAACTTGCAGCAATGGTGACAGCATGCACAAGTCCCATGTGAGTTCCAAGCAAACAAAATCCTAGCATAGACATGGAGAAGTGGCTAAGAAGTCTCAACCCAGTCTAAGGAATTTTTGGCAACTGGTGGCTCCTGGGAGAAGCAACAGTCCCTAACAAGAATGGGACTGTTGCTATGTTAACCAGGCTCCTATGGATGAGCCCACATGATGGACGTTTGGGGCCACAAATCAGACTATATAGGACATACTATATTTCATATACAATATATACATTAAATTGGGTGGTAGGTATTAAAGGGAGGTGTGGATAGGGAAGGGGACCTAAATACCACCAAATTATGTTGTCTGAAAATTGTGATAATTCAATAAAAATTTTTAAAAAGGAATTGTTATGGTTTTAGCAAGTATTTTGGTAAAATATCTCCCTCCATAGTCAAAAGCAATAGTAAGGAAAATTCATTTAAATTTTTACTTATTTAACATTTTATTTATTTTTACTTATATTGAGTACATGGAAGTGTACACTCCATATTTATCAGTTTAAGCTGAGAAAAGAAAATGTTCAAAATATTTGACAAATATAAAAATCCCTTTAGTGAGTGAAAACATAAAAGATGGTCATACATATTTCAATGATTTTTTATTTTAAAACATTTTATGATTTCACACATGAAAGTTTCTCATAAATTGATACACATCCAGTTATAAGCTTTCAACTTTTTATTTCCTTTTGCAAGCTCTGAAAATTCTAGTACTGTCTTCATGTCTCTCTTTTTTTGTTAGCTCACTTTAGAAAATTTGAATTTAAGCCTCTATTGTCTTAGTTTATTAGGAAGAACAAAGTGACAGATGCTTAAAAGTGGCCAAGTTGGTAAAACTGTCTAATGCATTTCTGATTTACATTATTTGTAACTCAGAAGTTTTATAAAATACAACTTTATCATCTTATTTTAGTGCCCTAAAGAGGAACCCAGATAAGTGTGTTCTTCATGTAAGACCTGAGTAACTATGCAGTTTTTTGGAGTAGAACCCCTGTGTTCCTGGTCTTTCAGGTATGCATCATGTGCGGTGTGCAATGCTAAGCGTTTCAAGAAGATGCGGTTACTCTTCCAGGCTACTGTACAAATACAAACAAGCGCAGAGAGTCAAAACGACTCCCTAAACACAAGAATTCAAGTGGAATTATATTTATGCTTAGAACTAACTTAATCATAGTGCAAGTTTGCACTAGAGCAGTAGGATTGTAAAAATGGTCTTATTACCAAATAAATGTACTCCACAAAATTTATCTATTATCCTAAATATTTGGTAGTTGATATCTTAAAGATAAATGTAAGTATTAAGTTCAGAAAATTTTGTAAATAAAAGTATCATCATTTATAGGTAATATTTCATACATAGAAGAACCTAAAGATTCTACCAGAAATACCTACAGCTGATTGATATATTAAGCAAACTAACAGGATACAAAATTAACACGTCCTAGCTTGTTCTTCATTGCTGTGACAAAACACTCTGACCACTACCAACTTGGGGAGGAAAGGGTTTATTTAACTTATATATCCCAGGTCTCAGTTTATCTGGGAGCCCAAGGTAGGAACTCAGGGCAGGAACCTGGAGGCAGGAGCTGGAGCACAGGCCATGGAGGAATGCTGCTTACTGGCTTGCTCTCCTGGCCCTTGCTCAGCCTGCTTTCTTATGCAACACAGGCCCAACTGCCCAGGGATGGCACCACCCACAGTTGGCTGGTTCCTCCCACATCACTCAACAATCAAGAAGGTGCCCCATGGGCATGGCCACAGGCCAGTCTAATGAAGGCAATTCCCCAGTTGAGGCTCCCTCAACTCAGGTGTGTCAAGTTGACACTAAAGCTATCCAGCACAACACACAAAATAAGTAGCCCTCCTATATACAAACAGCAAGCATACAATGAAAGAAGTCAGGGAAACAATGCCATTCACAATAATCATAAATAAATATAAATGAATAAATAAATACAAATAAATAACATTGGAATAAATCTAATCAATGAAGTAAAAGACTTGTGCAATGAAAGCTATGACATTGAAAGAGCAAACTGCAGAAGATACCAGAAGATGGAAAGGCCTCCCATGCTCATGGACTGATAAGATTAATAGTGTGAGAATGGCCAGCCTACCAAAAGCAGTTTAGAGATCCAACACAATCATCACCAAAATTCCAATGTAATTCTTCAGAGAAACTGAAACAAAAGAATTGGAAAAAAACCTCAAACTTCGTATGAAAGCACATATGACCCAGGTTAGCCCAAACAATACCGAACAAGAAAAACTGCTGAAGATGTATCACCCTCCTAGATTTCAAGTTATAATATAGAGCTATGGCAATACAATCAGTGTGATACTGGTACAAAACAGGCCCACTGATAAATAGAATATAATTAAGGACCTACATATAAGCCCACAGTACTACAACCACCTGATTTTTAACAAAGAGCCCAACAATACACATTGGCAAAAAGATGCTGCAACAAATGATACTGGTCAAACTGGACAGCTTCTTATAGAAGGATGAAACTACATCCTTATCTTTCACCCTGCACAAACCTCAAGAATCTTGACATAAGAAAAGATACTCCAGATCTGATAATAGGGAATACATTTGAGTTTATTGGCACAGGAAAGGATTTACTGAGCAGAACCCTGATAGCACAGGCATTAAGTCCAAGAACTGACAAATGGGACCACATGATACTAAAAAGCTTCTTTCTGTACAGCAAAGGATGTGATCATTTAAGTAAAGAGACAACCTGCAGAATGAGAAAAAGTCTTTACCAGCTATACATTTGACATATGATTAATATGTAAAATACACAAAGAACTCAAAAGCTAAGCATCAAGAACACAAACAACCCAATTAAAAAACTCAGCATGGAACTAAACAGAGAGTTCTTAATAGATGAAATATAAATGGCTGGAAA